>NC_071355.1:196317271-196630438 GCF_943734655.1 Sabethes cyaneus | reverse complement strand
ACGAAAGAGTAGTCAAAACTATTTTCAGTAGAGAACCAGGAAGAGGCCGTAGATTCCGAGGCAGACCCCGCACCCGATAGATGTACACTGTCGAAGACGATGCCAGCTTCAGCTGGTGTTCGTTGAGATTGGATAACGGCAGCCCAAGACCGACAGTATTGGAGGACCATAATTCGTTCGGCGCAGGATCGGTAACGGACCGTTGCCACTAAAGTAAAGTAAGTATCTAACGTCACGTACGATACTATGAGATATCACATGCTATTCTGACGCTTGATGTGAAACCGTCAAGCATGACACGTAATTTTGTTAAGTAATCATATTCAAGTATAAAATATCATAGCCCCGTTTCGCCTAATTGAATCATACGCCACCTTGAAGTCTGTATACCGATGGTTCTTAATATATATCTACGATCACTCGCAATGTAGTCCAATTTAAAAATTGCACTAGTCTACATCGATGGCTGACACGTTTTGCAACCAACGATAACTTGTTCGAGCAGGCCCAAAACAGCTTTAAATAAAGTTGTCATGAATGATATGATCAAACGAATGCAAGACAGGCGGAATGAAACAGATAATGCTATAATCTTTTTATGGTAAAATCAGCCATTGCTCTCCACAAATCAATAGAATTGAATCCCGGCAAAAAATCCCGGTCAACATCCGATACCATGCCGCCTGATGGTGGCATGGTAACCATTCATTTAGCACTATTACGATTATCATTACTAGGGCCAGCACATAAAGCGCTGCTATAACCAATCAGAGATCATAAACAGACCGGGCTGTTGTTGTTGTTAGTTCGTCAGTCAGTCAGTCAGTCGTTCAATCGGCTAAATCAGGAACTCGGTTCGGCGGAAGCAAAGGAAGGTTCGTTGCTTGTTTGCTCGCGATCGCCCGTTCGCCGAGGAATGATAAATGCACAAACAAGTTGTCGTAGTTAAATGCCGACGGTATTCATACTGTTATTTGCCTCCCCTGAAATTTCTCCCAGTGCCTAGACGTAAACATCATGATCATCAGTTTTACCACCAGTATTACCATCATCATCATCATTAACACGGTTTGCACTGGTGCCAGCTCACTTTAGGGGGATGTTCCTAAAAAACCATCACCATTCACCTTACCTTACCACAGCAGCAGCAGCATACTGCATAGGTCCACTACACTGCTGGCTGGCATTAGCATTATGAGCGAGCTGCGCTTTTGTTTTGCTTCGACGATTCGCGTGCTGTCCTCGAGAAACCGCACAAGTTTTACAACCCACCGAGCAGCGCGCCTTTCCCGTCAAAGTGCCCCCTCCGGCAGATGAAATGATCATATGTTTTTCTAATCAGAAATTCACAGCCAACCCGGCGGGAAGCCAGAGCCGCCGTGCATAATACGTCCTCCTCCTGCTCTTGGTGCTGTCCATTTGTTGGATTGGAAAAATAACCGTCGCTATCTGAACCGGTGATTATTGTGGGTACGTTCGCGGGATGGTTTTCAATCCGGTTGATTCAAAGTATGCTGGCATGCAGATTTTTTCTTGATTCGCTGCTGAGGCACCACGCCCTAGTATAATCTTTGAGCAAACATTTTTTTTGTCCCACTCAGGCCGTAGCTTTCCATCACTTGTCGTAATAAGCAATGACTCAACAATCAGTTCTATCAGTTCGATCGGCTTCCAGAGGAGCACCCGATACTGTTTACAATGGGTCTGTCGATAGTGCGATCAAAGCAATGCAGCATCGGACAACCAACGTTCCAGTAAAACGGTTCGGTAGCAGCTTGGGAAATGCCTTTCCCCGTAAGTACATGCGCACTGTGTGTAGTTCTTGCTCATTTCACCGACTCCTACCGTTTCGGTTGTTGAAGCAAAAGTTGTTGTTTTCCATTTTACGAGCAGCTGGACCCATCTCAAACCGGTGATTGATTAGAGCACAGGGAGAAAGGAAGTTAAATCATGTTCGAAGATCAAAGTATGTACGATGGGTGAGTATTGGCCCCAAAAGAGCCAAGTCAGAGCCTGTGGTGCAGGTCTTTTGCTATTTCAATTGCCGTTTTGACTACCTGGACGGCTAATGGCTGCGGTCTCGTGGGTACACGCGCGTTCCACGCGATTGAAACGACCAATTGTGCGACGTCATGTGCAGTCAGTCAGTCAGTCGTTTTGCCGTAAAAAAACGGCTCGACTTGCGAGTTTTGCGCTGAACCCGGATGAAAGTAAAAGTTCGAGCAAGTGCTGTGTGAAGTCGTGACTCGTGATGTTACAGTTTTTAGACAAGTTTTGATTATCAGTAATTTTGGCAGTCTATCTGATGAAAGTGAGTCTCACAGCTTTGAACTTTCTTGCTAAACTATCAACCTATCAACCTTGCTATTGTATTTAGCAAATGTTCTTCAACAGAACACAGTGCAACACAGATTTTTAAATTGTTCCCGAGTTCCTACTATGCAGCTGGGGATCAGAAGAACAAATCATTCGTGCAACCGTGAAGGCCACTACCGAAGCTAATTACTCACCGAAGGACGAAAAGTAATAAACGTTGAAATAAAATTAGTAATAAAAAGAGATAATAAAAGCAACGATATCCTACGATGAGAATTTCATTCGATAGCGATTGTTTGCTCGTAGCTATCGATTTCTTGTTTACTGGGACGCTTTGCTGCGGTACCGCCCCAAATAGATAATAATTTGCGATACCCAGACAGTAGAGAACGCGTAAACTATTTTTATAGACGCTTCGTACCAATGCGTTGTTCCTGCATCGATCGATCGGCACTTTCTAAATTCAAGGTTGAAGGTTTCTGCAGGGGTTGGAATTCTCCAGCAGAGTTCAAGCGTCAGCTCCCGGGTGCCACCAGCAATAAGCTGGTGCCCGCCTGCATTCCAAACAATAACAATGCCCACATTATAATTATACACTTAGTACGGTCTCTCTTGGGGCAGTATGTTTGAGAATTCGCTTAGAAGTTCTCCCTAATTAGTATCAGTAGAATTTCAGTTGGTATTCTACTCTGAATTTTTCTGCTGGACAGCAACCATCTTCCGACAATTGTTGCGAACTTTTCCTTGTAATGTATATTGACAACGGGACAACTTTTGGTGGAAGTTTCAGAGGATTTTTATTGCCTTTACGTTTTTATATATTCTCGAAAAGAGCAAAGTGAAGCAGTACAGCAGTGTGTGAAAGTTTTTTTTTCTCGTTTTAATGTTGTCCTACTATACTACATATTGGTGAAAATAACCTTTGTTATACCATCTTATTTATCAGTTGAGTTAGAAATCGACAAGTCTTCGGAACATGATTCAACTCTTATTAATATTGTGTCAGATATTATCAATGCGTATTTAATATACAGGCCGGACTCGATTATCCGGGGATTCGATTAACCGGGGATTCGATTATCCGGGTTTTTAGACTCGATTAACCGGGTGAAAAAAAATATTTTTTTTCGATGATTTATTTTAAACCTTAATGTTATTGTTTTCATGCTACATGATGATTCTTACTTGACAAGTATTGATTCACCTCCCTAAAGCTACAAAATTCCTTTCTTATATTCCTTTTATTGGCGAACAAAACAAAAACAAATCCTGTGATTATGAAATCAATGTGTTTACTTAAAAATCATCATCATCATCATCATTATCGTAATCATTAATAAAAAAATATTGCAAAAAAGGTATCTTATGACTTTAGGGGAGATTGATCAATAATAAAAAAATCATTTATAACACCTACATATTGAAAATCATAACACACAAAAAATAATTTTGTACCAAAAAAAATCATTAGTGGAAAAAATCGTAAGAAAGGAATTTTCTGACTTTTGGGAAGATAGATCAATAATAAATAAAACATTCGTGATACCTAAAAGTCAAAAAACTTTTGTTCCAAAAATAATGATTCGATTATCCGGGTGATTCGATTATCCGGGCTGAAAATAAAAATCAATACCCGGATAATCGAGTCCGGGCTGTACTATGCATATGCAAAAATGTGTCTTTCTAACGAAAGTAATAAAAAATCGTAGGTTTTGAGCAGCGCAGAGATTTGCGGAGGAACGCTACTCTGAAAAGTTGAAAAAAAAATCGACTTTAAAAAAAGGCCGCCATTTTGATATGTGGGATTTTCGAATTTTCAATTATCACTAGGTTTAGGTATTCACCTTATGTTTCGAAATGATCATTCAAAGGCGTTTCCGATACTCCGTATACAAAGTTAGTGTTTTCTAGTATAATACTCACTACACACACTTTTGGATGCACTAAAAAAACAAAAATTTGTGTTACCTTAATAGGTGGATTCTCGGTTACCCTAACAATGTGAAAAGATGCGCTTAATAAACTTCTCCAAAGACACACCCCTTGAAAAATCATGACTTTTTACGCTCGTGTTTGATACTAAAATAATTGTAATCTAATTTATCTGGTTATACATTATTGTAAATTTTATTGTGTTACATATGATTACTCATAACTTCCAAATTAAACGCCCAACTGAAAACAAATCAATAGTGACCTATGAGGCTATATTGCCATGCAAACAGGACTAATAGTGCATAAATCGGTTCGGCCATCTCGGAGAAGCGTTCGACTAATTCACACTTGGTAAAAACACATTTTTAAACATAACTTTTGAACTGCATTATTATTTTCGACAAAACTTCCCTGAAAGTGTTGCAGCAGTAAGACCTTTCATTTGATAGTAAAATTGTTGAAATCGGTTGAGCAGTTCCGGCGAAAAACGTGTCACGTAATTTTCATATTTTACTTACAACTTTGAAACGAAACGTCGGACCGCAAAACAATTCAATAGTGATCTACAAGGCAGTAAACAGGGACGTAAAATGTACTGGTTGGTGACAAAGATTTGAAGACATTTACAATTCTTTCTTGCTACCAGTCTTGCGACATGTTACTGGTACACAAGCACCGAAAAGAAATGTAAGAACAACGAATACATTTCTTGGTCTACGTGTCATACAGTCTTCGATATCGGGGAGAGAATGTCACCAGTCTTAGAGACACTTTTTTGTATTCTATTTTGCTGTTGCGCACGTAAACCAAACATACAGCTTTTCCCCAAACTACACGGTTTTAAACAAGACATTTTGTATGAATGGTCGGCTGACATACATAAATGTTTGCTTATTATCATGTACGTATTCGGGCAAATTTCGACACACACATACACACACGCACACACATACACACACACGCACACACATACACACACACGCACACACATACACACACGCACACACATACACACACACGCGCACACATACACACACACGCGCACACATACACACACACGCACACACATACACACACGCACACACACATACACACACGCACACACGCACGCACACACACACACACACACACACACACACACACACACACACACACACACACACACACACACACAGATATTGCTCAGTTCGCCGAACCCTATCGATTGGTATATGACCCTCGGCCCTTCGGGCTTCGGATCAATTCCGTGTTTTTCGACCAATTTCTAAACCTTTGTTATAGTATAACAACGGTAAAAAGATAGAATTTCTTCAGCAGAATGAAGAGCGCGATAATGAATAATGAAATTTATAGGAAAGTTAATGCTTGCGATCATTACATTTTGGTTATGTAACGTAAAATCTGGTACTGGAGTAGTTTGTATTAACTTCGAGCCCAAGGAATTACGCGGTATTTTACGGACAATATTAAACCGAAATATGGCATTTGTTACAAAGGTAAATATTTACGACTACTTTCAACGACGAACAGCCAACTTTGTTACTACTGACGGCGAAAATGATTTGAGGGGGACAATAAAATTTGACATTTGGCTCTATTTGACAAAAGCTTAACAATTGGACGTCGTCACGTGAACTATGTCACAAGACATAAAAACAGTTCGAGTTGTTTGTCATTGTCATTAATATGACCAATCAAAAGCATGGGCGTAGCGAAGGGGGGGGGGGGGGGGTTGTTTGGGGGTTCCGTATCCGGTTCACTGTAGTTTACCGACTTTCGATAAAAGTACGTTGGTAATCTCCCCATGCAGCGCCTGTACGATTGATTCATACAGCTCCGCTACTCTTCGCTTTCAGCTGTACTCCGCTAAATGTCGTCCGCAAAGGCGCATAAGTTCTCCGTGAGCATGGTCTGTCGATCTAATTGGGAGTTTGTACATTGTCAGGTTCGCATGTTAATCGCAGCGTTTTGCGAAGGGTAAAGTACTCGGACGAACCAAAAAGATTCGCACAGATTCTCTAGGATTTCTAGCGCTGGAATCGTGTGAAGGAATTGTGTAGAGGATTCGCACTGAATGCCTCGCTTATAGAACCAGGATTCATATATGAGAATCCAAGAGTTGAATCCACTGGATACCTACAACTCGGTAAAGGAATCGCCTGCCCTATGAAATAAGAATCCTCTATATTCTAAAAGCAGGGTTCCTTGAGTGTTGGCAAGGGTAGGCTCGATGCTCTGCTTGAATATGCCGCAGGATCTCCTGATTTGTGTGGTTGTCCGTGATCCCTCATGTACGAACTCAACTACTACTTCTTGTTTGTCGCCGTCAAAGATTACCGTCCGCGAAAAAGGCATGATCGTCTCATTAGAACATCATTCATGTATTTGGTCTTCAACACGTTTATTTCAATCCCAATCCTTCAAGCCTCCGCTTTCAATCTAGCACAGCTAGCCTCGACCGTGGCAAATTTTCTATCTTTAATATCTAAGTCACCTGCGTAGCCAAGGAGGTTGCTACCTTTTCTGAAAATCAGGCCTCTCGTTTCGATATCTGTTCGTCGGATCACCTTAGGAGCGATGTTAAAAATCATGCAGGATTAGCTCTCTGTAGCACCCTCGTCACATCTTGAAAAGACTATGGACTCTAACAGCCTCTTCAAGCCGAGATTCGAACATGCAACGTACCTCAATGCCAACTGGGAGGCCAAAATTGTAACATCTATTCTATTATTTCAATTTAATTTTTTGTCAGATAAAGAACACTCCATTTCAACCAAAATAACTTTTAACTGAAAATCCTCATTTTCTGAATAAACTTCTTTCTAGGCTATGTGAGATTTCTTCTTGTAAACGCCCCCGAGAAACTTTTCTGGCTACACCCTTGTTCAAAAGGATTACGATTGGTAACCTTCCTGATCCACTGCAAGGCGTTGATGTTTCAAATTAAATATTAAAATTGTGGTTCTGCTTATGAGACTTCCTTTCCCCATTATCGCCATCTAGTTCGTTCGTTAATTGGCCTAAGGTCTTACGACTAGGCCTGCGCAGTATAATTTCTCCATCTATTTCGGTCCATGACAACTGGTCTTCAGTTCCGCGGGAACCCAGTGCTTGCCCGATCTTGCTCCACCTGGTCTTGCCACCTCGCTCACTGTGCCCCTCTTCGTCTTGTTCCTAGCGAATTCGACGCGAACACCTTGTTTGCAGAATAGTTGTCCGGCATTCTACCAACATGTCCTACCCAATGTATTCGTCCAGCTTTAACCACTTTCTGAATACTGAGTTCGCCGCAGAGACGCGCGAGCTCGTGGTTCATTCTTCGCTTCCATACACCGTTTTCTTGCACTCCGCCAAAGATGATTCTTAGCACCCGTCGTTCGAAAACTCCAAGTGCTCGTAGCTCCTCTTCTAGCAGTGTCCACGTTTCGTACCCGTCCGTAGAGGACAACCGGTCTATTTAGCGTTTAATACAGTCTGCTCTATGAACTGGGGCTCAGATTGTTCGACCGCAAGTGTTTATGGAGTCCTTAGTAGGCCCGACTTGCGCTGATTAGACGTATTGTTGTCCTCTGTTCCCAGTGAGCCAACGTATACGAACTCGTTGACTACCTTGAACTCATCCCCGTCGATTACCACGGTACTGCCCAAGCGGGCCCTGTCACGCTCGCCTGCCAGCATATACTTCGTTTTAGAAGTATTTATCTTCCATCCAATCTTCTTTGCTTCGCGTTTTAGTCTGGTGTACTGATCTTCCACTGCCTCAAATGTTCTGCCGACAGCATCCACGTCATCAGCAAAGCAAACAAACTGACTGGATTTATTGAAAATCGTGCCCCGCATTTCGATCGTCGCTCGTCTTATAACACCTTCAAACGCAATGTTGAATACCAGGCAGGAAAGACCATCTCCTTATCGAAGTCCCCTACGAGATACGAATGGGTCCGACAATCCACCCGAGATTCTCACATGGCACTGGATCCCATCCATCGTAGCCATAATAAGTCTAGTAAGCTTACCCGAAAAGCCGTTTTCGTCCAAAATTTTCCATAGCTCTTGTCGGTTTACGCTATCATATGCGGCTTTAAAATCGATGAACAATTGATGCGTGCGGACGTGTTAATATTTTCACTAAGCGTTGTTTTCACGATAAACGTTTGATTTCAACCGCACAAACAGTTATCTCAACTTTAAAGTAAATTGTCATCACAAAGCCTACTGCAATCTGTTGCGTCCCAATCCACTAGAATATAAATATTCAGTGCAAGGCGATTAAACTGATATTCGTATTCACTGCCATGTAACTGAAAATGATATTCAGCTCTGACTGTTTTGTAACGAATTATGAATTTTTCTAAACGAATATACAGCAACATCGAAACTCAGCGGCTTGGTTTATCAATGAATTTTTATTCCAATGATATTCATATTCCTTCTGGAAAAAAGAGTTTTGATATTGCATTGACTCAAAATCAATCATTTTGAGTTTCGATAAAGTGATTGCTTGCAGCACTGCTCGGTAGTTCTCACAATCCAGCTTATCACCTTTCTTGTAGATAGGGTAGATAACCCCGTCTTTCCACTCCTCCGGTAGTCGTTCCGTATCCCAAATCTTGATGCAGATAGCCGGCCAACTGGTCCGGGCCCATTTTAATAAGTTCCGCTCCAATGCCACCCTTTCCCGCTGCTTTGTTGTTCTTCAGCCGCTGGATGGCTTCTTTAACTTCCCTTATCGATGGGGGTGGCGCATCTTCGTTGCTTGCTACACCAATGTGGTCACTTCCTCCGCTATTATGGTCTTCCGCCTGCACGCCATTCAGGTGTTCATCGTAGCGCTTCCTCCACCTTTCGATCACCGCACGGTCGTCAGTCAAGATACCTCCATTTTTATCTCTGCACATTTCGGCCCGCGGCACAAGGCCTTTGCGAGATCCGTTGAGTCTCTGATAGAACTTCCGTGTATCGTGAAAGCGGTACAGCTGTTCGAGTTCTTCGCACTCCTTCTCCTCTTGGTGGCGCTTCTTCTCCTTGAAGAGTTGGATTTGATACCTCCGTTTCTGTTTGTATCGCTCCACAACCCGGGTACTTTTGACGAATTGCTAGACTGCTCCAACACTGCAGCCATTTTGCAATATGGACTTGTGCACCGCTAATGTTCACGGTTAGACCCCTTATGCCGCTTATTAAAAATATTTTATTTCCTACAGCTCTACTACTAACTGTTAGTCAATAATTACGCTCTCACGTGACTATTACCGTGACCACTTTCTATGATTTCGTCTACCCGGGAATATTTCAAGTATGTTGACTGGCATTATTAGGATGCAGTTTTGAATAACAACGATGTAATTTTAACAGCACATCGCATAGTGGATTGGCATGACCCTTTCAAAATCAAATGACACTTGGTGGGTGTGAAGACCTTGCATAATTAGAAAACTTGGTATATTAAGGCTTTTCGAAATTGTTGTAAGCGTTGGTAGCCTCCGCTTAGAAGGTTTCTGTGATTTATTGTATAATTCGTTTAAATGTTATTTATTGTAAAATGTAAAAGCTGGAAATGTTTGTTCATAGTAAATGGTTTTTCTCAATGTACCACCCAATACCACCCACATAAGAGCTAGCAATTAACCAATCAACCCTAAGTACGCAGCCTGCCACCTACCATATCCCACCACCAGAGGAAAGCAGACTAATTTGGGGGCCGCGCGGATGACAGGACTCGTGTCAGATTAAGAGATGTAAACAATCGGGTGGAAGGTTTGTCTATGTACTTGGCGAGGGCATTGGCCGCTGGCGTAGGGCAATGACCGGTCACAAACTGCTTATTTATGGAGCAATATTCAAATCTCAAAAAGCATTTCTAAAGAGGACCTCTAACTGAACGGTCGATTAGATAGTGACCTAGCTGAAAAGCCAAAAATTGAATATACTATTGAAAGTGCTGTGGTACAATAGCAGTGAATGTGTGACTTTGGGATCACAGGTAATCCCTACCCTACGCCGTTTTCTCAATCTGACGCCCTCGCCAGTAAACTAACGCCCCCGATGTGTTTAAAATTCCACAGAACCCCGCAGTGTTTGTTTTAAAACCCAGAACGATCATCCGTTGAGCCAGACTCCTTTGGCGGATCGTCAAAGCCCGAGTGAGTCCTTCATCCGACGCAGAAGAAGCGGCAAGGACCGCTGGTTAACAGTTTCGACGTGCATCCAGGCCGGAAGCGGCGATCACGTGCAGCAGCGATTGGTGGTAACCGAAGAGGACGAAAGGTGGTGCAGGCTGTGTGTGTATGCTGAAGAAGAGGGGCCCCGCCGAAGAAATATAAAAGGTTAGATAGATTAAGAAAGTGGGTGGTACAAAGATCAAAGATAGAAGGTAAAAGTCCAGAAAGTGTGAATAAATTTGTGAAAAGGTAAATCGTGAGTTTTCCATCGACTAAATCAGGTATTTCCTTGCTTTCCCGCGAAAACCCCAGGATAAGCGTGCCGACCCTGAGGCTTGTTTCAGGGAGTCTCAGCAACGCTCGCGGCTGAGGCTAAACCAGTAACTTACACTTTGGCGCCCAACAAAAATTGACTTACCATCGTTTTTGAAGGGTTTAGCTCGTAGAATTACCTGAAAAACAGCCGATTACTACTTACGTCTCTGGGAAAACATCCGTGCTTTCACAAAACAATTCTCACTGATAAGTGGCGAAACTATTGAAACTTACACTGCGAGTGAAATTTGATTTTGTTTCAGAGGGGTTCTGTGTCCAATTTGAACGAAAACTATACGATCGTTTAAAAGAATAGTAAACTAAATTAGTTACACTCAAATAATTTCAGTGCGGGATTCGAGATCGGTTTGAGGAAATAACACAAAGAAAAACGTGCATTTTATTTCAGTAATAGTACAGTAGTGACTTAGAATATCTCTTACTAGTTTCATAATGGAACACCAGCATCTGTTTACGAAATATTACACTATGAACGTAGCACACCTTGCTAGCGACGAACTCGATCACGAACTGCAAATTCGCGGCGCGGAGATGATGAGTGAATCGCGAAGTAAACAGGAACGGAAGTTGCGTGGTTTCCTGAAATCAGAAAAAGAAAAACCTAATTTGAATCTTAGAAAATGTTGGACGTCACTAAGAGGAGAATTGAAATGTTGCGATGATAAGCTAGAATTGATAAAAACCCAATTAGAGAACAAAGGCCCGAGGGAAATCCCTAACGAATCATTTAAGACTAGACTGATACACATTTTCTTCCGCATGGAACGTTTGCAAGTTCATGCTAAAGATGAAGAGCATCTGAATCAAATTGCGTTAATAGGTGGAGAATGTTTGAGACTATTGAACATTTTCTACTCAATTACCTCTCCTTTACCGGAAGTGAGAGAAGCTGAAACTGCGCGCGTGAATGAAAGCTTGCGTGCGCTAAGAGAAGAGAGTAATTCGGAAGCAGAAGTGGATTCAAACTCAGAAGAAGGGGAAGCTTTAGTTGATCAGCTTGGGATGAGAGATTCGGAACAGCAGGAGAATTTGCCCAGGGAAAATGAAAGAGTAGTAGCTAGGAGAGAGGTAGAAGAACACGTTGGGCAAGTCGATCAGGAAGAAGGCGCAATAGGAGGTGAAAAAGAGGGTGGTGAGAGCAATAGGGTAATGCAGTTGGCATCAGAGAATGATCTGTTGAAGGATATGGTACAGCAACTGCTTGCGCGAATTGAAGCGTTAGAGAAAGAAAAGGATAAAAACAAAAATAGTGCAGGGAAGGACAAAGAAAGGGATTCAAATAACACTCATGTTGAGGATAGATCTGGCGATAAGGAAATTGAAGTTCAACCGGAAAACTTTGTAGATTGGATCAAGAAAAGGTGTAGTTCGTCGGCAAGTATGGAAGCGAGATTGAGTGAAGGGAAATGTAAGAACCATAGAGAAGGAAATAAGGAACGATTCGGTGAAGCACGACCGAACAGTAATCGATTCCCGATTTACAAATGGTCAGTGCGGTACGATGGATTGGACAATGGTAGAAGACTGAACGAATTTCTGAAGGAGGTTAAATTTAACGCGAGATCGGAAGGGTTTTCAGATGAGGAGCTTTTCTTGTCAGCACACCATCTGTTTACGCGGAAAGCTAGAAGTTGGTATATGGAGGTCAATGGGAATAATGAATTGGAAACGTGGGAAAATCTGGTGAGTGAATTAAAAAATGAATTTTTACCTGTCGATATTGACTTCCAGTATGAAAGCCTAGTCAATAAACGAATGCAGGGACCGCGAGAAAAATTCCAAGACTATTATCTCGATATGGTACGTCTATTCCGTAGCATGTCCCAGCCTTGGGATGAAGTCCGTAAGTTTAACGTGTTATTCCGAAACACTAGGGAAGACTGCCGAACAGCGATGCTTGCGGCCAATATTTCGTCGATTCCTAGAATGAGGGAATTCGGTAAACGGTTTGATTCTATCAATTGGCAAATTTATCGAAGAAGGGACAATAGGTTCGAACAGAGAGCGCACGTAGAAGAGTTAGGAGAACAACAACGGATATTCAATAGAAATGGCAATAGCTTCAATAATCGTTTTTCCAATCAACGAGGTAGTTATCAGGAACGAAATTTTAAACCTAATTTCAATTCAGCTGGAGATAAAAGATCGGTTAATCGGTCTAGCGAATATCAAAAGGGTAACGGGGGACAAAATTCTTTTAGGAATCAACCCTCGAAGCCAGCAGACAACCAAAAGTCTGGAAGAAACGTAGACGAGGGGAAACCAGGGTCAAGCGGAACAAACGCCCTTCAGAGAATAGTAAATGCTTACATTCCAGTTAGACATGGAACATGTTTTAATTGCCACGAGGAGGGACACTCATGGCAAGATTGTCCTCAAAAAAGGCACGTATTCTGCGAGAAATGTGGGTTTCCAGGTTTCGAAACAGCTAGTTGTCCATATTGTCAGGCAAAAAACTTGAAACGGACTGCTCAATGAGGCACAGCAGTCATATTAACCGCTCTGAAAGTCCTCTAATAATTACACCAAATGAACCATCCACTATTCTTCAACAGTTAGGATACTCAAAGATTTCGGGGCAAGCAACTGAACGAGAGGAGATAGCTTCTTTGCTCGTCAAGCTCAGTGGTGACGCCCGGCCATTTACGAGAATCGAACTGATGGGGATAGAGCTGATCGGTTTACTGGACAGCGGAGCGGCACGTACGGTTTTAGGTGTCGGAGCGAGAAAGATAATAAAAGCTTTAAATTTAAAAGTAGAGCCAACGTCGGTAAATCTGAAGACCGCGGCAGGAGAGAATTTAGATGTAGAAGGTTGTTCGGAAATTCCAATTACGTTCAACGGGACTACTAAAATTTTACCTGTTTTGATCGCTCCGAAACTAAACCGAAGATGTGTGTTGGGATACGATTTCTGGCTTAAGTTTGGAATTCGTCCCACAATTCAAGACGAAATAATAGACATTTTAGATGATGAGATTCATAAAAGTTTGGAAGAGGAAGAGAAAGCATTAACTGAAGGACAGTGTATGGAATTAGCGGAAATACAGAAATTGTTCATGGTAGCAGAGCCAGGAAAGTTTTCAATGACACACTTGTTGGAACACAC
Organism: Sabethes cyaneus; assembly: GCF_943734655.1. Taxonomy (NCBI): domain Eukaryota; kingdom Metazoa; phylum Arthropoda; class Insecta; order Diptera; family Culicidae; genus Sabethes; species Sabethes cyaneus. Next base: position 196,616,581 of record NC_071355.1, on the reverse strand, counting down.
GATTGAGATTAAAGAGGAACATAGGGGATTAGATCCAGTGAGAAAGAATCCGTACCCATGGAGTCCGGAAATCCAGCGCAAAATCCATCAAGCAGTGGACAATATGCTACGCGATGGCATAATAGAACCGTCTGATTCAGATTGGGCCCTTCCGGTAGTGCCAGTCGCAAAAAGGGACACGCCAGAGGTTAGGCTATGTCTAGATGCCAGGAAGCTCAATGAGCGAACAAAAAGAGACGCTTACCCACTACCCCACCAAAACAGAATACTGAGCCATCTCGGACCAGTTAAATATTTGTCTACAATTGACCTTTCACAGGCATTTTTGCAGGTTCCTCTGAACATGCATTCGAGGAAATACACTGCGTTTTCCATTCCAGGTAGAGGGCTGTTCCAGTTCACTAGACTTCCGTTTGGGCTAGTGAACAGTCCTGCTACACTGAGCAAACTGATGGATCGTGTGTTAGACCACGGTGCTCTAGAGCCGGCTATATTCGTCTATTTAGACGACATAGTCGTGGCAAGTCGGACTTTCGATGAGCACATGCAAAAGTTGAGAGACTTAGCGAGGCGTTTACGCGAAGCGAATTTATGCATTAATATACAAAAATCAAAATTTTGCTGTCAGGAGCTACCGTATCTTGGGTACATTTTGTCCCAAGAGGGGTTGCGACCTAACCCAGATCGAGTACAAGCGATCATGGGATACCAGGTTCCAAAATCGGTTAGACAACTTCGGCGATTCCTCGGTATGATTAATTATTATCGACGGTTTATCGCAAATTTCAGTGAAATCACGACACCGCTCACTGACTTATTGAAAAATAAGCCAAAGAAGGTGCAATGGACCACGGCAGCCGATAATGCATTTAGAGCTATAAAGGAACGGCTAATATCAGCCCCAGTTATGGCCAATCCTAACTTTACGCTTCCTTTTACGGTGCAAACCGATGCAAGCGATAACGCTATCGCAGGTGTCCTCACGCAGGTGCACAACGGTGAAGAGAAGGTGATTGCCTACCACTCCGAGAAACTTAAAGGCGCGGAACTGAATTACCATGCAGCGGAGAAAGAAGGATTAGCTGCCCTTCGCTGTATTGAAAAGTTTAGGGGATATATAGAAGGTACAAAATTTACATTAGTAACAGATTCCGCCGCACTAACGTTTATTATGCGAGCCAAGTGGAGGTCCTCCTCTCGACTCAGCCGTTGGAGTATAACTTTGCAGCAGTTTGACTTGGAGATCCGGCATCGGAAGGGCAAAGAAAACATTGTCCCCGATGCACTTTCTAGATCGCTAGAGAGTCTTGATGAAAAGCCTGAGGATAGTTGGTACAAGAATCTTTTCGCTGGAGTCAGCGATGATCCAGAAAAATATATCGACTTCAGAATTGTGGATAACGGATTATTTAAATTTGTAGCATCAAAAGCTGATACTTTAGATTACTGTTTCGAGTGGAAACAGTGTGTCCCAGCTTCATTACGAACCCGAATCCTGAAAGATGAACACGATGGAAATATGCATATTGGCTATGAAAAGTGCATTGAGAAGATAAAACGCTTATACTATTGGCCGCGAATGGCAGCCGACGTTAAGAAATATGTTTCCAATTGCGAATCCTGCAAGGAAAACAAACACTCCACGACCTCAACAGCACCTCAGATGGGCAGACAGCGTATTGCTACTAAGCCTTTCCAAATAGTTTGCATGGATTACATTCAATCTCTCCCACGCAGCAAGCATGGCAACGCCCACTTGTTAGTTGTCATGGACATTTTCTCTAAGTATTGCCTGCTTGCTCCCGTGAAAAAGATCTCAGCTGTAAGCCTATGCAAAATCTTGGAAGAGCAATGGTTTCGCAAGCTGTCTACACCACAAATTGTCATCACCGACAATGCGACAACTTTTCTGTCCCGAGAGTTCCAAAATCTGATGGCGAATTATGAGATTCAGCATTGGGCCAATGCTCGACATAGAAGTCAAGCAAACCCAGCTGAACGTCTCAACCGTACAATCAATGCTATGATTAGAAGCTATGTGAAAGAAGACCAAAAACTCTGGGATTCAAAAATTTCAGAAATGGAATTCGTTCTCAACAATACGGTCCATTCTTCTACTAAATTTAGTCCTTATTATGTGCTATATGGCCATGAAATTATAACTAGAGGGACACAGCATAGATTGGAAACAAAAGATGAACGTGATGAAACCGAGAGGGTTGATAAGTTGAGAGGAGTTAGCCGAAAAATACACGATTTGGTGAGCGCACATTTGCAAAAAACTCACGAAGATACAAAAAGACGATACGATCTTCGTCATAAGCGATACTCACCAACTTTTGATGTAGGCCAGCGGATTTTTAAGCGTAGTTTCCAGCAGTCGTCTGCAGGTGATAACTTCAACGCCAAACTAGGACCTCAGTACACGCCCTGCGTAGTACTAGCCAAGAAGGGCACTAGCTCCTATGAAGTGGCAGATCTAAAGGGAAAATCCTTAGGCGTTTTCTCTGCCGCTGATCTAAAAGCGTAAACGTTCCTAAAAAGGGATGAATTTTAGCAAAAAAATCGCAACATTTCATGATGCTTTAGTCGACTGCATGTAAACTGGAAAGCAAGTGGTCAATTTTATCAATTGTTTTATCTAAAATTACCATAAACTTCCAGTCAGGCAAATGCAACGAACAGCACGTGAAAAATGCACAGGAAGGTGCATCCTAATGCAACCAGAATTTTAAATCGGCCGTAATGAAGGAAAAATAAATTTTTTATTATTTGAAAATATGTTGTGTGTATTATGTTTAATGTGTAAATTTAGAATTTTTAGGAGGAATCAGGAAAAGTAAACGGGAAATGAAGAAAATTGTAGGAAAAAGCTTGGTTTTGCTCGGTTGCACAAATGCATTTTTCTGACTTGTGTACAAGATTGTAAACAAGTTGAATCTCAGTCACAGTCAGAAAAGAATAAAATGCAGTTCGAGAATGTAGGTGAAAGAGAAAGACAGAAAGTATCGAATGATCTAGGTCAAGGTCACAGCAGCAGAAGTAACAAAATATAGAATATAGAAATATAGAAGATAGCAGAAAGGGGAAAAAATAGAGAATTTAGAACAATAGGAGTGATCACTTACCTGTGTATCGCATATCCCAATCCATAAAGCTCCACGTGATGGGCTACTATATCGGAATAACAGAATGAGAACTTTGTGAAATGTTTGAACACGAGGATAGATCTACTGGCCAGAATCTTTGTAAAAGAATAACGGGATAATAACATTTCACGGCGCGCGCACTGAATATTCTTCCGATATAGCACCACATCATAGTTCCACATGGTTCAGCAACAGATCTTTTACACAATTGACCAACAGTTGACAGTTCGTTCGATCTTTCGTTGTTTTCGCACGCACACCGATAAAATATGATAACGCCTATCAGTAAAGAGGTACTAGAGCGCAACTCCGACAAGTCGCGTGAAATAATTCATGTACATTTGCGTGAATTTGAAACTGTATATAATTACTCCGGAGTACAAATTAGAATAAATAAGCAGAAATTAGGATAAATTAGCCAGTAAAGATTTTTTTATAAATGTTTTGAATTTTAATTTGTTTTGCATGTGCATGGTTATTGAATTTTTAGTAGTCTTATTTTAAATATTTCTTTTAAACGATCGTCAATAAGCTGATTTGTGTGAGGTTACCACGTCTTAGGACGGTCGGATTTGATCGCTGGAGACCGGAGTCAATATTGATTATGATGGTCAGTATGGACAGAAGCCCTGAAAATGAGAGGAGTCGGTATTTCCGACGATGATAACTTATGACCCCGATACTCAAAAATACAAAACAGCAAAGTTTTCAAATCTTTTTGGATATTTGAATCTAGTATGGAGAGATGAAAAGTTTCACAAGCAACCGTAAGTGGGGGTAGTTTTGTCCGTGTGATCGTTATTTTGTGATATTGCAGGTTCAGCAGGTGGTGTAAAAGGTGTTGTGCTCATGTAATTCGTGATGGAAAAAAATGTTTACTGCTTAAACATTTTTTTACCCGAGCTGGGGGAGAGTGTAAGCGTTGGTAGCCTCCGCTTAGAAGGTTTCTGAGATTTATTGTATAATTCGTTTAAATGTTATTTATTGTAAAATGTAAAAGCTGGAAATGTTTGTTCATAGTAAATGGTTTTTCTCAATGTACCACCCAATACCACCCACATAAGAGCTAGCAATTAACCAATCAACCCTAAGTACGCAGCCTGCCACCTACCATATCCCACCACCAGAGGAAAGCAGACTAATTTGGGGGCCGCGCGGATGACAGGACTCGTGTCAGATTAAGAGATGTAAACAATCGGGTGGAAGGTTTGTCTATGTACTTGGCGAGGGCATTGGCCGCTGGCGTAGGGCAATGACCGGTCACAAACTGCTTATTTATGGAGCAATATTCAAATCTCAAAAAGCATTTCTAAAGAGGACCTCTAACTGAACGGTCGATTAGATAGTGACCTAGCTGAAAAGCCAAAAATTGAATATACTATTGAAAGTGCTGTGGTACAATAGCAGTGAATGTGTGACTTTGGGATCACAGGTAATCCCTACCCTACGCCGTTTTCTCAATCTGACGCCCTCGCCAGTAAACTAACGCCCCCGATGTGTTTAAAATTCCACAGAACCCCGCAGTGTTTGTTTTAAAACCCAGAACGATCATCCGTTGAGCCAGACTCCTTTGGCGGATCGTCAAAGCCCGAGTGAGTCCTTCATCCGACGCAGAAGAAGCGGCAAGGACCGCTGGTTAACAGTTTCGACGTGCATCCAGGCCGGAAGCGGCGATCACGTGCAGCAGCGATTGGTGGTAACCGAAGAGGACGAAAGGTGGTGCAGGCTGTGTGTGTATGCTGAAGAAGAGGGGCCCCGCCGAAGAAATATAAAAGGTTAGATAGATTAAGAAAGTGGGTGGTACAAAGATCAAAGATAGAAGGTAAAAGTCCAGAAAGTGTGAATAAATTTGTGAAAAGGTAAATCGTGAGTTTTCCATCGACTAAATCAGGTATTTCCTTGCTTTCCCGCGAAAACCCCAGGATAAGCGTGCCGACCCTGAGGCTTGTTTCAGGGAGTCTCAGCAACGCTCGCGGCTGAGGCTAAACCAGTAACTTACATTGTCTTGCGTCCTAACGACGTTATTATTAGAAGTTTGTATTTACTGCTACAATTAGCATAGTTATAAAAATTGCAGCCAACATCAAATCCGAACTTCCCTATTCTATGTTCACACCCCCCTCCCATAATTACGAACCACATTCGCCCCGTTACTTTGTTTGTTTGCATCAACGCCGCTATCGAATCATACCACATGAAATGCTCATTTGCAAGGAATATTTATCGCTGTAAATCATCAATTTGTAAGTGAAAATTGAAATATCGCAAATAAGGGAGGATAAAACCTACCATCACTAAATTAACGAACCTCTGCCGCAGCATTTAGCCCGTTCGTGTTGCAGATTGTAGCCTTTCTGTTGCTGGCAATTTGATCGTTCACACAGTTAGCAGCGCAGCCACAGCCCGACAACGCAACGTTTTGATCATCTCGGCCACCGCAACGTTTTCGTGCCTGCCTCCTTCGGTTGTTTGTATCACATCAATCCAAAGGATCGTCTACGAGATCGTTGGGAAAGGCACACTGTATCGCAATCAATATATTATGGCTAACAAATTATTAGTTATTTTGGAGAGGCTTTTGATTTTTGGAACTCTATTACAATGTGGCATCCCACTGTTAATAATTGAATCAACGGCAGCAAAGCACTCGACCAGTGGTCAAGTGATTACAGAAATGATCTCACCACCATGATTACCTTTTACTTGTGCACTCTGTGAATGGTCAGGTGCATCAAACAACGCGAGAAAAAAAGATTCTTCCATTCATTGGCCTTCACGACCAGACTGCCGAATAATTCGATTGAAGTTTTTTTTCTGTGTATGAAGACTGAGGAAGAACCATGAAATGAGAAGTTTATCCGCCGATTAAATTATGATTAAGTACTCGGCTTGAATGCTCCTCGTTTGGAAGTGTGCCGTTTGCTTGCGAAATTAACACTTTTTTGGTAGTTTCACTACAAAATGGAACGCAGCATAAAAAAACAGTAAACAATCAAACCAATCCTGCGAAAGTAACTCGGTCGCTTGTTATACCAAGTGGAATAGGTAGTTTTTGCTAAGCCTCGGATAATGGACGTGACCACATTAAAGTGCATTTTGGACACACGAAACAAAAAACGGAACCGGCGTTGCACCTCGTCTGGCTGACTGATTGGCAGACTGACTGCGCGGCGCAGGCAAAAGTTGAGCGATTGTTTGAATGGCAACATGATTAATGGTATCCCGGGTGGAATTATACGACCAATTGGTGTTCTTATTGACATTAACATCGGGCGGAGGCCTACGTCGCGTCGCGCCGCACCGTGCTGCTGCGAGAGACGGACAGGTGATTGGAGGCCTTTCTTTCGAAAGCATTTTGCGAGCTTTCTGTTCTCCGTCGTGATTTCGCATTCCTGAAATTGTATACAATAAACGTGGTGGTGGGCGTTATGTGAGGTTTTCTTTTTTTGCATATCGATGTTTCTTGCCACAAATACCACTTACTGATCCAAATTGCCCCTATGGCATGTGCGTCACAAATGTTTTATTGCCTGGCGTCCTGTTTTCTGCCGATACTGCTGAAATCTAGAAAATCGTGCTGAAGATTATAGTGATGTTGTATACCAGATTTCTTCGTATTTGATTTGAAATATTAGGATCATAAGCCACTGCAATAGGAGAATAACGATAGCACAGGCACACATGTACAATCAAAATTTTGTCTCTGAGAATATTTTTAACTGATTATCATCTTTAAGTTTTGCCTGAGTAAATAAACAGACGATGAGACTCGAGACGGAAGGCCAAGTGTTATTGAACTACGTACTTCTCACTTTTTACTAATCATTTTTAACTTACTTTTTACTAATCAACATTCGCCATTCAGTACTCACTTCTCACTTTAAACACATCACTTCTCAATTCGCACTTCTCATTTCTCACTTCTCACTTTTTATTTCTTACTTCTCAATTCGTTCCTGAACACGCATGCTAATGGCATTGTTAACCGTATAATGGACTTTCACTCGTTGAAAAAGTCGATTTTAAAGCATTAATAATGAAATGCAGCTAAAATTTTAAAAACTCAAATGTGTGTTATGTTTAATACGTTCTGTTTCATGTCATATATCTCCAGAAATAAGAAATATAAGCTAATAAATACCGAAATTTTATCCGAGGGTCCATTACAGGTAGAGAGTTATATATAGGTTAACTTACCCTACAATCTGGTGGTTTTTGATGGATTAACAGTTTTAACCGATTTTAGAAGCCATTTTTATCATTGCAAAGATAAAAATATTTCACATTTCCTTTGCTCTGTTAGCATTTGTTTTGATTTTCAAAGAATAAATTACGGACATCTTTGCATATTTTATGGTATGCCTCTCGATCGTTTATAATATTAAGTTTCCGTAGTACGATCTCCGGTATATTTGAATTTTTTTATTTAATTAGTTTGGCCATACGCAGCAAAAGGATACGAGTGGCGAGATAGGCCGTCATCGACCTCAGCCAAAGTCTGGCAGAAGGCACAAAAATAACAAGTAACTGACAGAGAAGCAATCTGTTTATCCTGCAAACACGTATCAACATATTCGACTCAAAATAAACAAAATGGACGCTAGTTCAATTGAGTTGAAAGTCTAACCGAACATATTCTACTGCCAATTTGACTTGAAATAGAGCTAATTGGGGTAAAGCTGTTGAGTGGTCGCCTTTACAATGTCCTAAATTCCCCTTATTGACTCCAATGTATCTGATAACGATAATAATGTTGTGTCTTACATACACAAGCATGACTATTCAACTTCGCAAAACTTGAATATCTCCAAACATCGCAACTAGTAGCAGCTAATTTTTTGCTTATTACTAGTTAACACCTTGAATGTTGATTTGGGAGTAGTGTCAGAGCGGAAATCAGTGGAAATCTTTTTCTACACACTATTGAAAATTGACAAAAATAACAATTTTTTTGTTCTAAAACACTTCGTCAGAACAAAACCTACTAGTAAAAAATCTGTCTTAATATCACCTAAACTATTGGTTTATAATCCCTTTGATGTGAATTGTCTTTTAAAAGTATACAATTTTAAGTAGCATGGTAGCTAGATGCTAAAAGATTAAACGATATTTATTTTTTCATTTTCCAAATTTTTTTTACACTGTGTTTCACCTTCTTTAATGCCTATTGAAAAATCACTTATTAAAACAATTTATACATATCTCTTATAGATAATATGTCTACTATACGTATAATATTAAGTTTGACCGAATATCTCAAATAAAAATTTTGAGGTTTTGTCCGAACTTTTTCGGGTTCTGCCCCATAGTGCGGCCATGAGGCATGACTATGCTCATGGAGAACCAACGCGCCTTAGTGTTTCGAATGGGAAGGTGTTGCGCACCATCTCCGGCGGAGTGCAGATGAAAGACGGAACGTGGAGGACGCGTACGAACCATGAATTGCATCAGCTGCTTAGGGAACCACCCATCGCTCACACCGCAAAAATCGGTCGCCTGTGATAGGCTGGGCACGTCGTGAGGATGTCGGACGACAGCCCTGTTAAAAAAGTTCTCAATAATGATCCGACTGCAACGAGACGGAAGTGCGCGCAGCGAGCAAGATGGATTGATCATGCGGAAGGTGACCTGCGGACCTTACGCAGACTATGTGATTAGCGAATTGCGGCTATGGACCGAGTGGAATGGAGACGACTTCTTCGTACAACAGAGGAAACTACGGCCTGGAGCTGATTAAAAAAATTAAATGAATGGTAGTAAACGGGTTAAGTTTGCCTAGGTATACACTCTCGGGAATCTTGGACTTTCCCGGTATACCTTGGATTTCACATAACTAGCTACATGACGGTACCGAGAATTCTCATTGGGCTGAGTAACGCGCATCTGTAAGATACGCTCAACCTTCGCCAAGGCAGATCATACGATCCGCTAGCCACAAAGGCCAAGATGCGAAAGCTTACCATGTAGCGACAACTACAATTGAATGATGAATCCTCAAACTCTGCCCTGCACGAATACGCCAAGTACTTCTCCGATATCAAAATTTTTGGGGTGGCGGCTGCATCAAAAGAGTAGAGGAGATGCTTATAAGATCCTAGCAGAAACTACGTGGTGACTGAAGAACGGGAAAATCGAAACAGGACTGCTCTCGAATCACGAGTATATTGAGTTTCCGTACAGTAGGCTTACGACGGCACGACGCTTAATGTGTCTCGAAAAACGTTTGGCATGGAATACAGACCTGTACGACAGCGTTGGCCAGTAAATTACGAACTTCAAGTCCAATGGATTTGGACCACGAGGGACAACCACGAAGCAAACGGCCAGTTGGAAATATCAGTGTTCATAGACATCTAGGTGACGATTCTGATGGGATCATGATAGGAGCAAAGTACGGGCGTGGCCAGAATTGTTCCTTGGAGGGGTTTTACAAAGAAAAATCTGACTCAGCCTAACCGTAAGGAGTTTATTCAGGAAATGGAGAATTTCGGTTAAAAACTATTTTGGTTGAAATTGAGTGTTCTTCATCAGACAAAAAAATGAAATAATACCCAAGGAAACCAATAAGCATTTCTAATGCAAGTTAAATGCAAGCCAATAAGCATTTAAGTTGCCCTAAATGCTACTTAAATGCTATTTTGGTAAAATAAACGGCCAGTTTACTGCTAGCCCTGTTATAATGCTGACAATGCTTATTTGCAGCTTGTTACCGACGAGAAGAATTTAAATAGAATTGTGGATGCCAATTTACAATAGTTATGCAGTCAGAAGGCTAATAAACAGCAACCCGCAGTATAAAACGCCAGAGATGCTAATAAACGATTGATTTACTGCTTATACTAATGCCTATTGATTACCTGGGTAGAGTTAAAATTTTGGCCTCTCTGTCGGCATTGAGGTCCATGTCCATGAGTCCATGGCATCCATGTGTGGACTCATTACTGCGACCAGTATAGTTGATCTATTGTAATATCGCCCGGGTGTTTGCTGTATGACCTGCACTGCATTTCTTTTTGCTATAATCGCTATTGAGTGAGTGAGTGATTAAATTTTGCTTATTAAATTTGCTTATTAAATTTTTTTATGCGTGCTTGTGTGTATTGGGGTTTACCCTTCCTTCAAAGCTTGATCTGCTTTACCCACTTATTCCTCGCTGCTAGTACTATCCCATATTATAGCCGTCCCTGTCGAGCACTTATTCGTACCTCTGACCAGTACACTTAAACTATAGGAGGGACATTTGCACTGTCAAGAGGCTTCAGAGGGTAAATATAGAATTCAGCATGAAGGAAGGGTAAATGGAGGGGCCTGAGAATAAACCCATGCTAAAGTCACTTGACATCGAATGGCTTGATTCTACTAAGTTTCGAACCCACGACCACTCGCAAAGCAAAGCAGACTCGGTAACCTTGCGGGCACGGAGCCCCCCTAACTAGGTGACTTGGAGCCAGAAACTTTGCCACGACGAAGGCTGCCTGTGCTAGATGTCAATCCATCCAGCACAGCTAGACTGAAAGCGGAGCCTGGAAGGATTAGGCTTAAAATCAACGCGTCGAAAACCAAATACATGATTGGTTCCCACATGCACAGGTTGTTCGGTGTTTAACAGATATTTGAAAAAAATTGTCTGTACAGAATCTGTATGCATAGAACACAGATTTTCGCCAATTACACAGATTAAACAGATTTTTGAGCTTTTACATGAGAGTGAAAGAGAGGAAAATAGTCAGCAATATGACTCTCCGTCTCTTTCACTCTCATTGTTTTGCATTTGACAGATTTTTGCACAGATATATTTCTTCGCTGTACAGATGGTCAAATTTTTCCAACAAAAAACACAGAATTATATGTGGCATCCCAGCTAACGCATCATATTTTCTTGGATTTCAGGGCAGCATACGATACAGTTGAATGAGAACAACTATGGCAGATAATGCACGAGTACGGTTTTCCGGACAAACTAACGCGGCTGATCAAAGCTACTCAGGAGCGAGTGATGTGCTACGTGGGCGTATCGGGGACACTCTCGAGTCCTTTCGAATCACACAGAGGGTCGCGGCAAGGGGACGGACTGCCCTGCATGTTATTCAACATCACTATTGAAGGTGTGATTCGGCGAGCGGGCATCGAAACGAGAGGAGCGATCTTCAGCAAGAGCAGCCAACTCCTAGCTTTCGCAGACGACCTCGACATTATTACTAGAAACCTTAGGACGGTGGGAGCAATATACGCCAGACTAAAACGGAGGATAGGAGGATAGGGTTACTAATCAATGCGTCGAGTACCAAATATATGGTAGGAAGAAGCTCCAGGGAAAGAAACATTTGCCTCCCATGGACAGTGACTATTGATGGTGATGAACTGGAAGTAGTTGATGAGTTCGTATATGTGGGATCTCTGGTCACCGCCGACAATAATACGAGTAAGGAGATCCAACCACGCATTCAAGCTGGAAATCGAGCCTACTTTTCCCGCTGCAAGATGCTTCGATCTGGGAGCATGCGCCGCCGCACAAAGCTGACGCTGTACAAAACGCTAATCAGACCGGTAGTCCTCTATGGACTTGAGACAGTAACTTTGCTTACGGTGGACATACGTGCACTAGCCGTATTTGAACGACAGGTGTTGCGGACTATTTTTGGTGTACAAACGGAAAGCGGAGAGTGGCGGAGGCGTATAAATCACGAGCTACAGGCACTGCTAGGAGAGATTCCCATCGTATACCTGGTGAAAGCTGGGATGCCAGACGACTGTACAGTGAAATCCGGTCTCTTCAAGAACCCCACCGGCACCAGGAATAGAGGGGCCCAACGTGCTAGATAGACTCCCTAGCCGAACAAGGAGAAACCGCCGCCGCCAATCCGTTTGTTGTACGATATTTCTCGCCGCCTTAGTGGTGCCAGGATGAATACTAAGATGCCGCTAAAGGACTAAAGAGCTGGTCAGCTATTGACTGACCGTACAGAACAACTTAAGCGATGGACAACTCTTCCGAGTTTCAAATGTCAGAGACCAACAAAACCAGCAGCGTACGACGCCTACAGTTCGTCGAATAAATCGCGTGAACTCGGAGGCGCCATCGCTGGATGAAATTGTAGCAGCCATCAAGAGAATGATGAAATGATGATGAGAAATGAAATCCAATAGAGCGCCAGGGATAGATCGTATTTCAGCCGAAATGCTTAAAGCTGACCCATCTTTGTCAGCCCAGATGATGCATCAGCTTTTCAGCAATATTTGGGAAACCGCAACTTTTCCGGTGGACTGGATGCAGGGCATATTGGTCAAAGTCCCTAAGAAAGGAAACCTAACGGAATGTGGTAACTGGCGTGGCATCACGTTGCTCTGTATTACTCTCAAAGTACTCTGTAAGGTAATCCTCAACCGGATCCACGAGAAGATCGACGCTACTCTCCGGCGGCAGCAAGCTGGATTCCGTGCTGGCCGATCATGTGTAGACCATATCACAACGCTCCGCATTATATTGGAGCAGATCAACGAATTTCAGGACTATCTTCTGCTGGTGTTCGTTGACTTCGAAAAGGCGTTCGACCGACTCAATCACGAAAACATCTGGGGCGCACTTAGGCGTAGAGGAGTTCCAGATAAGCTAGTCCATATCATCGAGGCTCAGTACGAGGCGTTCTCGTGCAAGGTTTTGCACGACGGCGTCTTGTCCGACCCCATAAGGGTTACTGCTGGCGTGAGACAGGGCTGCATTTTATCACCGCTTCTGTTTCTCATCGTTATGGATGAGATATTAGTTGGAGCAATTGACAGTAGACCAAATCGAGGATTGCCTTGGAATCCTCTAACGATGGAGCATGGACGATTGGATGGCTGTACAGTCGCTCAAACAATCAAAGAAATTTATAATGCCTAGTATTAAGGTTACTCAGAAGCTGTTGAGTCTCAATAAGAGAGACCTCAGCACGTTTACCGGTCTGGTGACAGGACATTGCCCGAGTAAATATCATCTTCGGAATCTCGGTTTCGTGCAAGATGATATTTGTCGCCTGTGCAATACCGAGAGCGAAACCTCGGAACACTTACTCTGCAATTGTGGAGCACTAATAGGACGCAGACTGCAGTATCTCAAAAAGGCCCTACTAGAGCCTAAGGAGATCTGGTTTGCGTCGCCGATCAGGACCATAAGGTTTATAAACCAAGTCATCCCCGATTGGCACCTGTCTCGCTCCAGCTACCAGCCTACCACTTCTTCAATAAGTGATAGGTAAGCCTGAAGCGTACAGCAAAAGAAACAATGGGGCATACCACAATAGTTCAAAATAATGGACGCAGTGGTGAGAGTACCCAACAGAAGAAGAAGAAGAAGAAGAACGATGGAGCAGCTAAATGACCTCGACCTAGCCGACGACATTGTCTTGCTCGCACAACGCCGAAACGATATGCAGAGCAAGTTAGATGACCTCTCCGAGAGCTCCCAAGCAGCAGGTCTCACAGTCAATGTAGCGAAAACTAAGTCTATGGTAGTGAACACTGACAATGCCACCAACTTCACAGTAGCGGGACAACAAGTTGAGCAGGTTGCCGCCTTCCAATATCTTGGTAGCCAAACAACAAGTTGTTCACCGATCAACAGTTTTTCGAGTTGGTTGACAAAGTCACAATACATAAAATGATAGAAAGTATCCAGCAAAAAATTTGAAAGTTTATCAGAGAAGACGAAGAATAATTTTTCGTGTCTTTTTTCCTTGAAGCGTAATGAAAAACCTTAAAAAATATGATTTTTACAAATTTTGTAGTTTATTTTTACATGGATAAATTAAAAATTTTATGCGGCCAAATTTTAAATGGAACCGACTTTAGGCTGTTATACATACGCTGTTGTTTCAATAAAGATACTATTGTGAACACGTGTTTGTTTACCACTCGATGACCACGGTAACGACGCTGCTAGAGATAGAACGTGGTAACTTTTCTTGTCGTAAAAACATCGCATGAGTGGTGCGCGGTCGAACTGTTACATTCTAATTTACATTTCTTATAGGAATCCAATTTTTCAATAAAAAGCCTGCCTCGACATATAATTCTCAATAAATTAGAGCAAAATCGTGATTTTCGAAAATCATGAAAATCTCAGTAAATTTTTATGGAAATATTAAACAATATTGCGGGTAATGTATTAGAAAATAACAGATGTGCCTTATTACATTAATTTGAATTCAAAATACAAAATATTTAATATACCCTAAAGATATAAAAGCTCTTAGTACAAAACTACGATCACTCACCCAAGTTGTTTTTATCTTGTTTGTTGCTTTCCCCTAAACGGTAGATGGCAAAACCGAGCTACCTTTGAACTATGCATTCATCAGTCAATCCATTCAAAAGCAACCTTATTCACGCCAGTAAGCGTAACAAGCCAGCAAAGGACGGCTGCCATAGAAGCAAGGTGTAAGATATTATAAATCTCGTCGTTAAATGCACTACTATTGGCAATTAGGGAAGGAATTTCATAAACATACTCGCAATCGAAGTCGTTGGCAGGCTGGCGATATGAGCGCGAAAATGATTTGAGAGGCTCGATTAGTGTCCACCAGCCTTGGTCCGCGAGCTAGCTCTGCTCGTAGCGCTGACTGGGGTCTGTGCAATGGTTGCCCCCACTTCTTGTATTGCCACCATTAGCTGTGCACTTTGCGGTCATCCGTCGTCGATGTGCGTATGAGTATGAACCGCTAGCGTGCAAATGCAGTCAATAAATACATACTCAAACGGTGCTATTTAATTTAATATACGTAATAAATGGGAAAAATTATAAATCCAAATGCGCCGACTATCGCCGCCCATAATTTATTGATAAATTGATAGAAGTATGTTGGAAACAAGGTCTGGTTAGTGAGAGCCCGTTACGAAGAGGTTTTCGCGTGCCTTCGCTAAGCTCTGAGTCGAAAAGTGTGAACCTCGGTCAACCGGAACCCATTGCATGCTGGTGACAAATTTCACCATTCCCCCTTCTTCCCAACAGCACCACCACCACCATCACAACACCGGTGCCTATCGGTGAAATGACAGGCCTTCCTCCGAATGTGTTGTATGGACATCGTGACAACCGGAAAGCTCGCGATTAGTCGACGGCACGCAGAGCAAGATCATTGTTTGCGCAGCCACCGCTAGCGCCACCGACCGCGTGTTGGACAGCTGCCCAGCCAGTGATGCCAACATCACAGAACGAACCGATGGCGAAGCTCAATCCAAACGCCTAGCTTTACGTCTACGATCTGGCAACACTGCCTGTCCGAGCGAGCTCGGCTCAGTTTCTAAGCATTATTTATTCGCGATTTCTAGGTTAATGCGTGCTAAAAGCCAATAGATGTTTTCATTATCAGTCGCATGTCGTGCCGGTGACCAAAAATGTCGCAACACGTAATGGATTTTGCGCGTGCGTGAGATGACCATTTTTCGCCCCGTCGTCTGCTTTTTCCGTTTTTTCCGTTGTTCCTGCATAATGTTGCAAGCAAAGCCAATGCCTGGCTGGAACACCGCCGTGTATGGCATCTGGTTAGTATGTCGGGAGTTTGAAGTTAAAAACGACCACCATTTGCTGCTGCCCGGTGTGATTTATCGTTCTTCAGATTCCAGTTTGCTACAAATTCTATGATTTGCTTCGGTGGTCCAATCACGGGTGATCTCGCCTTCGCACATTCCCGGAAGTCTTTTTCAATTGATCCAGTCACGGAGGACGACAAAGCTGGGACCCGGGAGAGAACGTTAAGGAACCGAAACCGGCGGATGTTGTGATCGTGAATAATTGGATCTTTCAAAACATGCGTCGTGCTTTTGTTCGTCATTGTACTGCGCCGGCGAGAAACTGGATATATTTCAATGGTTTTCAATGTGATGTCATTCATGTCTGTATATCACAGGTAGGACTTTCCGTCATTTCAGCAGGACTAACGCTGCTGTGGCGAGAACGGCCAGACGCAGGAACCCAGCATGATGCTGCTGCTTCGTTCGAATGTCGCATTCAAGAACTTAGAAAACGCACATCCTAGAATGAGCTCATTAGCAAGGGTGTATAGGAAATAAAGAGATCGGCAAAAACTGCGGAATTCCTTTTGTAACTAGAGCTCTATTATCTTCGGTGCAGGATGTCGGTTTCTCTGCGTGATTCATGCTCCACCCATAGACAACGTAATTCGTGGAACTATGGAAAGCATACAGTGAAGTGAATTTGCTTGTCAGGAATTTGGACTGAAAGCTTGTTGCGGTAAGTTATTAGTTTATCAGTTGCTCCTATCATATGTACCCACAAACAAATTTGTTCAGCGTATTCAGTACACTTAAATTCCAGGGTGCTTTGGATTTGCAGCGAAGCGCCGCGCTGTCCAGCCGGAAATCGCATTTGAACGACTGTCAACTATCAAGAAATTTGACGACCGAAAAGGTATAAAGCGAACCAAGACAAGGGAGAAACGGGGCAAGACGTCAACAGTCGTCAGTGGCATTATCGGTCGTTCATTTTATACTAATAATAAATTATGATAGATTTTGTTTCGATTCCAGCATATTTCTGGCGCTTCTTGGTCGTAGTATTACAAGGCTTTTTTTCTCCTCTATCGCTCTCTTGCCTTACCGCTGCTGCTACCTGCCGATTCCGGAACTCGCCGCGATCGGACCCAAAGAAAGAAACAAAACTCTGCCTTTGCTTTGTGCCTTGATCTTCTAATCGAAACATTAAAAATCGAAACGACATTTTTCAAATATCTCCGCCCGGTATGTGCTCTGCCCGTCGTTTCTCTTTCGGACGGCGATGGATCGACTCGGATGGCTGTCGGTTGCTTGGCTCGTCATTTTTTTTTTCGGTTATCGCGCTGTACTGTGCAGTTATTTTCGGTGGTCAAACGCCCGGGAATCACGGGTGGTGTGGGACGAGGGACTGTTCGGTTGTGTCGGTTCCCTGCCATCGATGCAGTTGACTGACGGACGGTTGAGACGTCGCTGTATTTGACTAGCGGAACGACCGCGGCAGTGTACTCATGATGTTCGAGGAATGCTGGGAAGGTGGCGGTGGGCAGCTAAAGGATACGACATTATTACAAAATTGACTAATAAATGGCTGTCAGAAACACCAGATCAGTTCGACTGGCCAGCGCGAGTTGAGACCGACGACGGAGATAAACAAGTAATAATGTAGAAATGAACACCAAACGTGTTTAGGGTTACGTGCATTGATTGGTTCATGCCTCCCTCCGACGTGCATCTATAACGAGTAAACTTGGCGGTAAAGTCAAAACATAGCTGTTAATAAACAGATAACACTAGGTAATGCTCGTTGGAACGGGTCCACTGCTAACCCGAGGTCTTCATGTATTGAAACTTTTGTACGAGATTAATGAAAATAATTTAAAAAAATCAGAATAACACTTAGAACATCTAGAAACAGTGTGCCCCTCAGCTTTTCCAACGGTGAGCTTGAAATAAAAACGGCTCGTGCACTCACAACGAAAAAGTCGATCTTTTTATATAAAGCAACATGGCCAAAAGATTTGTTTTTTTACTAAAACTCTATCTTTCTTCTTTACAAAGCTATATGGTTTTTTATTTATTTCCCAGCAAATTCCGGAAATAACACCATAATTTTGTGAAAATTGTAAATCTTATTCACAGCCAAACAGCCAAAAAACAGTTTTGGAAGAAGATCTTACAAAAATATCGTAACACACATATTTATAATGCACAGTAGTACCATCTAGGATCGATATTCCCACTAGCTTGCTCAGATATAAACAAAAGGTGGGGCACCCGACCTTCTCGGAATAACGTTTTGGCCTAGAAAAACAGAGTAATCCTATGTTGGCGAAGCTCTTACTTATCATTATATCAATACCGTCTGGTTTGGAAATGAAGTAAGTGAAGGACGCGAAAAATAATTGTTTCTTGTGCACTTGTTTCTATAGCAGAAAACATAGACGGTTCTACTCGGTCAGTGCGGAAGAAACGGTAGTGCGTTGCCGATATTCTTCACAGAAAGTCTAGTGATCCACCACCACTGCTGTTTCTTTTTTTTCTTTCTTGTGGTATACTCAAGATTTTTTTGACGTAGGACTACGTCTTTGTTTACTATATGCGACTGGGTAGCACTTTGTGAAAACGAAAATAAAAGTGTAACGTTTGAATGAAAGATTTCAAATGCTTACAACTTCTAAGCTACTGAACAAAACAAAACTATTAATATGTCGTTGGATAGATAATATGTCCAACAATTTTACAGTAACATACTTATAATAATCGTTAATACGGTTAATAGTCAAAATGTATGTAAAGTTTCAAGGTCAAATTTCGTTAACACGGGAGGCAAGCGGGTAGCACGGATGGTTAGCGGGGGTAGACTGCAGTGATAGTTGCCAGTAAAGGCTTTTCGGGACAGGATACAGTGAATCGATGCCAATAACCTGTATGCCTGTTGCCATTAGGGGTGTGACATTGTCAAAATTTGGCGTACTAAACATCCATAGAAGGCGACAATTATGGGGGCTCTGTAGCCGCAAGGTTACCGAGTCTGCTTTGATAAGCAAATGGTCATGGGTTCGAATCTTAGTAGAACCAGGCCATTCGATGTCAAAGTGACTTTAGCATGGGTATATTCTCAGGTCCCTCATCGCCCTTCCTTCATGCTGAGTTCTATATTATCCCGATATGGCCTATTGACAGTGCAAAAATGAGACCCTTATAGTAAAAATGTACTGGTTTGCTACGCCAGGGATGACTATAATTGGGGACTGCGCGCTGTCATGTGGAACGAGGTGGATAA
Source organism: Sabethes cyaneus (assembly GCF_943734655.1). Lineage (NCBI taxonomy): Eukaryota > Metazoa > Arthropoda > Insecta > Diptera > Culicidae > Sabethes > Sabethes cyaneus. Next base: position 196,597,657 of record NC_071355.1, on the reverse strand, counting down.
AGTAGAGTAAAGCATTGAAAGAAGGGTACCCAATTACACACAAGCACGCATAAAAAATTCAATAAGCATATCGCTCAATCAATAGCGATTATAGCAAAACTAATTGCAGTGCGGGTTATACAGCAAACACCCGTGCGATATCACAATAGATCAAACGTTACTGGTCGCAGTGATAAGTCCATACAGGAAAAAAAGGCGACAATTCTGAAGTAGCCTATATATCGAAAAGAATAGCTAGTAACGGTAAAATTTTAGCTAATAGATACGGTTTAACTGCTTCCTGATTAGTTTCATTTATTTTGAGATGAATCAAACAGTAAGTGGGTACTGAAACTAACATGGACTTGGAGAAAGTATGATAGTTCGACACCCACACCACCCGTCTGGTTGCCATTCATGCCAATAGGGAAAGAGATCCGACTGACACGTCATATTTGCGATGAACGTGCTTTGGCTTTGATGTTATTTGTAACCAATGACCATCAAGGAATTAAATAAAGGTTAAATAAAATTTTTTGTAATTTACGTAAAATACATGACACTTTTGTGGCGTTCCCCTTTAACTACTAAGCTATAACTCTGAAAGAAAATTCAATTATTTCTTTTATTATTACTTGATGTTGAAGGTCACCATTGCCGATCGATGAATGATACTCACATTTAGCCTGAAACATTTAGTAGGAGCTCGAATATCATGATAATTATGTGATTTGACGGAATTTTGGCTAATTCACTCATCAGCAAGAAACAAATTAAGATCTAAACCTCACGGATGGTTTCGGTAGTGCACGTGCTTACTGTTTTAGTGAGCCAAGCGGGAGGCAAAAGATACTCATAAACATACACATACCAGAAATCCAGTCTGCATTAGTCTTTGCTGTAATGATCTGACATAAAGAAATACTTCATCGAGTAAAACATGTTATCAATACAACAATAATGCCAACATAGGCCTACGTCACCATTTCGTACAACCCTTATGGCTGTATATCTTGTAATTTTTATTTTTATTATTTTATCGCGGAAGCCTCGTTAATTTCTTATGACGATTTTTGAGTTTGCGCAATCAATTTTATCAGTTTTTGATCTCACTTTTCTTCCATTTTTACTCTTTTTGTCTCGTTTCAGCTTCTTGCTGTTTCTTTTCGTTCCTTTTCCATTGTTCCGTATTCGTTTATCTGCTACCCCATTTTTACTTATTTTCAGTCCAGTTTTTCTCAAGTTTATGTCCATGTTCTCATTCGTTTTTTGTAATTTTATTCCCAGTTTCCGCATTTTTTCTTCACTTTTTCCCTTTTTTCATTTCTACTTTTTATCTTTTCTCCTTTCCATCTCGTGTTTCGCCTTTGTCTGTTTCGTTTTTCCCTTTTTGTTGATGCTCCGTCCTTTCTGTCGCGAATCTTCCTTTTAATTTTTATTTTATTTATTTATTTATTTATTAACTTTAATTTATTATTAATGTGGCTTTAACCAGTTTTTAGCTCTCTTTTTCCTTTCCTTTCCTTTCCTTTCCTTTCCGGTTTTCCTTTTTTATCTCCCCTTTTCCGTCTTTATCTCTTGCGTTTTATCTTTTCCTTCAATATGTTTTTCCTGTTTCTCTTTCAGGTTTCAAGCACAATTTACTGTTTTTTGTCCCATCTTTCTACTTTTATAACCTGTTTGACCACGTTTTCTCCTTTTTCTCGTTTCTCTATTGTTTTCTCTGTCTCACCCTTCATCTTTTCCTAGAAAGTTTCTCTAGTTTACTGTATTCCCATTCTTGTCTCGTTTTACCAGTTTTTATCTTTCGTTTTTCCTTTTTTGTCCGCTTTTTCCACTTTCTCTTTTACTTTTTACTTTTTGCCTTTCTACTATATAAATATATAGTATAAAGGTATAGAAATCACTTGGAAAACCGGAAATGGAAAGAAGGTCCTGCGGGCCGAATGTCATATACCATTCGACTCAGTTTCAAAAACTGAGCATTTTCTGTGTGTGTGTATGTATGTGTGTGTGTGTGTATGTGTGTGTGTGTGTATGTGACGCTTTTAATCTCACTCACTTTTCTCGGAGATGGCTGGACCGATTTTAATGTTCTTAGTGTCAAATGAAAGGTCTAGGTGTCCCATTGGTCGCTATTGAATTTCATACTGATCGGACTTTTAGTTCAAAAGTTATGTATAAAAATACGAAAAATATGGGACTTCATTATCTCATAGGTCTCTTAACCGATTTGAACAAAATTGATTGCATATGAAAGAGGAGCCTTGCAAACCCTTAACTTCCAAATTTCATGACGATTGGACTTGTAGTTTGAAAGTTACATAAAGAAATGTGAAAAAATAGTATTTAAAACATATTTATGTAACATATAAGCATTAATTTAATGAAAAACATCACACATTTTATGATTATTTGAAAATTACTGCTGAGATCTATCAAACGAAACCGAGTTATTGAAAATCGGACGCTTCATTCAAAAGTTATTCAAACTTTAACACTTAAGCACCGTATATTAAACCGTTAAAACGTTTGAAATCAAAACATATCAATCAAATGTTGATTGTATTCAATGTATGACATGTGTGTGATGTATGTGTGTATGTATGTATGTATGTATGTATGTATGTATGTATGTATGTATGTATGTATGTATGTATGTATGTATGTATGTATGTATGTATGTATGTATGTATGTATGTATGTATGTATGTATGTATGTATGTATGTATGTATGTATGTATGTATGTATGTATGTATGTATGTATGTATGTATGTATGTATGTATGTATGTATGTATGTATGTATGTATGTATGTATGTATGTATGTATGTATGTATGTATGTATGTATGTATGTATGTATGTATGTATGTATGTATGTATGTATGTATGTATGTATGTATGTATGTATGTATGTATGTATGTATGTATGTATGTATGTATGTATGTATGTATGTAGGTATGTATGTATGTATGTAGGTATGTATGTATGTATGTATGTATGTATGTATGTATGTATGTATGTATGTATGTATGTAGTATGTATGTGTGTATGTATGTATGTATGTATGTATGTATGTATGTATGTATGTAGTATGTATGTATGTATGTATGTATGTATGTAGTATGTATGTGTGTGTATGTGATGACAATTTGCATTTTTTAAATTTGCAATGAAATTCAAGAAAAGTGAGAAACATGTCAATTGTCTGAAGTTTTTGAAGCCTCTTTGTGGAATACGAACTCTGAAATCAAAGAAAAGAAAAAAAAACTTCGATACTGATGAAGCCTGCACGTCGTAGGCGAACTACGTATCTGTTGCAAATAAATATTAAATAGTGGGATTCAATTGAAAAGTGTTTTCTTTTCTTTGATTTCAGATTTCAATTGTCATTTTCTTCACTTGCTGTTATTCACAGTTGTACAAGAAAAGCAAAAAGCAAAGAACAGAAGTTAATTTAAGCATGTAGATATAGTGGTATATTGGATTAAAAATACTAGTGAGTTGATTTTTCCAAATAAATTTATACAAATTTCAAACAAATTTTGCGCATCAATAGATACTCTTTTCAATCAATAGATACTAGAGCTTAGAAATGTTACATGAAAAATAGGAAGTAAACGTTGCACGGTAGTAATTTTGTAAGATTTGTTTTCGTTAGTAACATTTTAAAGGACAGATGTCTTATGTCATGTATCATGTTTTAATAAATAAATCAAAAATGACAAGCATTGGACATCATATCGATCATATTTCCCATTCTCAAGCATGTTTATGGCGCAGCTTTTGCACTATTTTTCGACCTCATCTTGTTTTCCTAACCCTCTAACATTGTAAAAACGATGCGATTAAGCTAATCAAGACTATCTTTTCATGAAAGTACATTCAAAAGAAGCTTAAGTTTTGATTTTCATGCAAAAATAATTATTTGAAGGAGCGCCAGCTAAGAAAAAGTTCAATTTCTCTTTTTCATATCTAATGCTCTATTCAGTTATTTTTTTCTAATTCAGATATATTGAAAAATTCAAGCCAAGCAAACTAATAGTAAAATTTTGAGATTAATCATTTTGTTGTCGATATCCTTTTTCTTCAAAAGCGAAGTATAATAATAATTTTTCTGAACTCTTGTTTTTCAAAGATGCTAACTTTTGAACGTATGGTATTAATATCAAAATATCAAAAAATCTGCTATGAACACATATTTCATATTGTCAATTCAAAACAAGTTTCGTATGTGGCTCTGAAGCCCGAAAGTTAAGGCCAACCGATTATAAAAAACTAAACAATGTGTTCATCAAGTAACATAAATGACGCTTACAAGTATTTACGCACCCAAGGAAAGAAAATATAATTATTCTACGCAATACGTTGTGAATTTTACTGGCAAATAAGGATTTTGAGGAATACGGAACGGATATGTAAAAATATAGACAAGTTAATTATAGATGTTCCTGCGAAATTAAATAATGATTATTGTGGCAGTAGAAAGGCTAGATCACGCCGCTAGGTGGATTAATTCGGGTTTTTTCTTTATTTTATTTCTATTGTTGAGTAATTCTCGCTGAAACGGGGCCACTATTGACACGAGCATTTCAAATATTGGAACTTTTGCGCTTAATTGGTTGAAAATGGTTAAAAAATAAGAATTACACTTTTGAAACCTCGAAATAGTGGACCCCTTGTTCGCCAAGGGGCCTAACAGTTTCAAAAAAAGTTAATTTTGAGCAAACCTTGAGATCTATATCATGTGATATTTCATGAATTTGCCATGGAACAACTAACAAATGGCCCGGTTCTGTAAAGAAGAAGAACAGGGCTTTCACATGGAGTAAAAAAATTTTTGGCGGCCATCTTGGATTTGGTCGCCATATTAGATTTTATAAAAAAATAAGCGTTTTCACCATGTGCTTCCAGCAGATTTTCATTTTGAGATCACAATTGGAAAACTGAGAAAAAATGCAATAAGAAACATTCATAAAATTAGGTGTGCAATGGCATTAACTGAATAAAACAATCAGTTTAGAAGACCTCGTGTCACTAGTGACCCCGTTTCAACGAGAATTACTCCGTTGTTCCTGTTTTCCTGTCTCGTTTTTTGTCATTTTATATCCCGTTTCCGGGCTAATGAGACGCGTTATTTCTATGAGAAGATGAACCAATCTCGTAAATGCATCCTTCCTGATATGTTCTGAAGCCTGTATCGAGCCTGACATGGTTAGGGACGAAGAGAGAAAGCTGGTCACAAACCAAGTAACAATTCTAGGATTTATTACGTTCTTTTAGTGGTTTTCATAACCATCTATTCTATCTATATAGATAAGAGGCTTGTCTGTAACTAAAACCAGGTCTCTTGCAGGACGTCATAAGAGGCTTATCGGTAACTAAAAATAGGCCCCTGACAGGCCGCCATGCGTTCGTAGCAATGGGTTCTATTCTCAGTCACTTCACTGGTCGACTGCTGGACTGCTTGATTGCTCAACTCAACTGGACTGGTTGACTGGACTGGTTGACAGGACTGCTTGTCTAGGCTGCTCGATTTGATTGCCTGACTGGACTGCTCAACTGAACTATTCGATTCGACAGCTTGACTGAACTGCTCGATTGGAAAGATCGACTTGACTGCTTGACTAAACGGTTCGAATGAACTTTTCGACTGGACTACTCGACTCAACTACTCAACTCATTTGCTTGACTTACTACTCGACCCGACTGCTCCATTGAATTGCCCGACTGGGCTGTTAGATTCGACTTCTCGACTTGACAGCTTGACTCAACTGTTAGACTGTACTGCTCGACTCGACTGGTCGACTCAAATACTCGATTCAACTATTCGAATCGGCTGCTCTACTATGCTACTCGATTTAACTGCTCGACTGCATAGCTTGATTGGACTGCTTGACTAAACAGCTTGATTCAAGTGCTCGATTAGACTGCTCGATTTGACTGTTCGATTCGACTGTTCGACTCGACTGCTCGACTCAACTGCTTGACTCGACTGCTTGATGCGACCGCTCGCTTCGCCTGCTCGACCTTATTGGTAGTCGCAAAATCAACGTGCCGCTCAATTAGAATCAGCACAGCGGAGAATGTTAAATATATTTCATTCAGTTAAATGAAACCGAATGCGAGCAAAGAAATAGTTTGTTTCAGTTTCAGGCTATGACTCTTTCATATACAACATCTTAGATTTATCGGCTGTCAGTCTTAATAAATCAAAACAGATTTTGTACTATAAAGTACAAAATCTGTTCTGATTTATTAAAATTAAAAATTAATTAAAAATTAAAATAAAATAGTGAATTTCACAGTCGACAAAACATACCCAATTAAAACTCAAAGAGCTAATACAAAGATTGGGGTCAGTCGCAGTGTAGTGGTTAGTATTCATGCCTCTCACCATCCCAATTCCCAACCCCGCAGAAGTCATGAATGACCTAAGCTGTTAAAGTGACTATAAACTAACAAAATAAATAATACAAAGATTAAACATCTTCGTAGACACCCGCAAATCGAATGTATCCGCCGTTTTCTTGACAGACATTTATATTTGCCGGATCGTAAGATTTCATATAACCGCTAGTAAAACTATGAGCTCCACCACAACATCATGATGACCGCTATTAAACTGCCTTGGGCCAAGAGGCCCACTCTTCAGAAGGTTTTTATAACCCCTTTAAGAATTTGGTTACACGCTTAAGCAGTCTTATTACGCTCTGCTGGACGGAGCAACAAAACCTTCTCGCTGCTTGACGGCTACCGCCTTAATTTCAAGTAAAAAGCTAATTGAGTCCGCCAACTTTGTTAACTTGAAAATACATCCGTGAACAGAAAAGTTAAAGTTTTACTGTTAGATTATCCTGATGGATTTGGGTTACGGTGACCATAATAAAACATGCCATAGAAAAATTATTAAATTTTCAGCAGTCTCCGTGGGTTTGCAGCACATGCACATTAAATTTTATCGTGCATATCGTTATGATAGGTGGATAAAATTAACGCACCATCATTTTGCAATTTTCGAAAACTGTATTAATAAAATAAATATATTCAGTTAATTAATCTCAATTTCTAGCAACATCGTTTTAGTTGCTTCCCGTGTCATGAAACCCGATTGATAATAAGTTTCTTTCTTCAACTCACACTTTGCTTTGCTGAATTTTTATTTGCAGGCTAAAAGAATACTACAATATGGCAATATATAGCAGCTATAAGTCTGATTGGTCAGAGTGTTATCATTTTGATGGCTCTTTGAAACTAACAGATTGCGGTTTAACAAGCAACCGTAAAGATGCGTTTAGATATTCAACATGTGCCATGCAACTTTTCCCAAACTGTTGCCCGATGTTTCCAAGCAACTATGGCAACATATCACAAATGTTCAAGTTGCGCCAGAAGCAACATCGAGCAACATGTCGCATGCCACAGATTGCATTTCACACATTGTCGAAAAATTGTCCAGTTTAAACGCACCTTAATAAGATCAATTTTGATTGGTGCGGCATACTACGTCCCACATATGGTAAGTTTATGAGAAACGTGGTGCAGCCAACTAGTTTTATCGTGGTAATATAAGCAACTTTCATTAATTTTCTTTATTAACAGTTTTATTATGGTTTTAAAACTTACTATAAGTATGTTTTGTTTTGTATCCTCTTGGAGTTGCGTAATACCATAATAAAACCAGAGGTAATGATTAATACCACAATAAAACCATTATAAAATACAAATAAAACCAATTGGCTTTAGAATTGGTACTTGAGATGTCGTTTAGTGTTTGTTTCACAGCAAATTTAGGAAATATCATGATCAAAATGTCAAGATTTGATAAAAATAAATCAACTTTCTTGAACACTATCCGGTCGCTGGGCGAACGAGGGGTCCAATGTTTCGAAGCGTTGAAAGTGTATTGCTCATTTCAACCAATCAAACGCAAAAGTTTCAATATTTGAATACCTTATGTCATTAGTGGCCTTGTTTCGAGAAGTACTCTGTAATTAAAGTAGTGTATAGAGGAATTCAAAATAACAAAAATCTCATAAATATTACAAAACAATATTTTTTATTTTCGTCCAATTTATAAGATGAAATACTTACCCGTGTCTTTTGTCTATTCCATAACCAGGATTAAATCAGCGAGCGTATGCAGCTTTTTTTCTGGCAGCTCAGCTTGATAATCAATTAATCACAGTAATGTACTTATCTGCAATCAATAAATGGTTGCAGTTGATGATGTATCCATCGATCGACGGCAGGCTTATCAAGGTACGCTTGATTTGTCTTTCTAGGGCCGAGCGCACTAGGGTGGTATATAGTCATGAAAATTTAACAAAAATAAAAAAACAGATTACATGTACTGTATGTAGATCAAGTACTTTCATAAACATAAAACATATTGTTAAATATTCTTATTTATTTTAGAATATTGACATTCCGAGGGAGTTTGAATCGCACCTTGTACACTTTGTAGCGGTTTTAGAATTCTGGAAACTTACAGCTTGAGGCCTATACCGGTCTAAGCTGGACACTCTTTCAGTGAGTTTCAGGTTTGTATGTGCCTGCTAGCCACATCGTGAGCCAACATTCTCAATGGTTGCGTTCGAGCAGTCCACCGTGGCAGTCGCAGGCACATCAGGGATCGCGGTGTATCGAGTCCGGATCGGAGAGCTTGCAAAATCACTGTGCTGCAATGGACCTGAATCGCAAGATAGATGGAACATATACAAAACATCATTATTCTGCTGCAAGGGACAATAATAACATTATTCTCGTTTGCTGAAGATTTATAAAGTATTTTTACTTTGATTGAAGCCTATCCGCTTCTTTGCCTTCTTTCCTTCACATTCACTTCACACAGAGAAGCACTTAGTAAAACGTTGTTAACCATTAAAAGTTTATACAATTCTTTAGGATATGATTTTGTGACGCATTTGCATTTTTTAAACAAGAAATTAGAAAAAAAATCTATCTGAAAGGGTACTTATTATTTTAACCCTCTAACGGCTAAGGGGTTTGCTCCTGAAGCTTCAGAGCCACCTACGTAATTTGTTTTGAATCAACTGTTGAATGTGTTCAAAACAGATTTCTTGACATTTTAATATTAATGACCATGTATTTAAAAGTCATCATCTTTCAGAAACAAAAATTCAAGAAAATTCCGGAAAAGAATAATTCTGTGAATATTCTCTTTTCTATTTTTGAAGAGAAAGAACGTCTAAAATAAAATCTCTACCCATCAGACATGAAAAACGAATAAGGGGAATTGGACTATTTGTTACCTGACGCTCCTCCAGACAATTATTTTTTGCCAGTATATCAATGCTTGAGCTTCTTTTGAGTGTACTTTCATGAAAAAATAGTCATTGGATTGATCACATCGTTAACTGTTGAATAATATCGTAGATTCTAGATGAAATTGTCGGAATCAATTCGCCAATCTTGTTGTTTATTAACCGTACTTGAATGTTATTCTGTTGTTGTTTATAATGCATCAGTTTTTAAAGTCGCTTCCAAAACTATACAGGCTCAAGTCGGCAGTTTCCATGCAGTACATTATTTGCTCTTCTTCTCGGTACTCCGAATCAAACATTCCGTGCAAACACGAAATTGGTATAAATTTGCTCTCGTATCATAAAATTATTATTGAATTGAATGCAATTGCATTCACTTCCCGGCTTCCTGCGTCTTCCTGAGTCCTGACTCCAACCAATGCAACGGTGGATGATCGTCCAGCTTGTTCTCAGCTCGCTGATGGCGGCCCCCACCCGGTACGGGACATGAGTTATATATTACATACCGAGGGTAGTAATGTCCGTCCATTTGCGATACCGTAAGATCATAGAATATTGTACAATGTACAATTTCCTTCCTTCAGTTTGCATGCTAACTGCACATTTTTAACCAGCGGGGAAATTATGTCCTTTCACGGTACTACCAACGCCACTAGTAGGACACAGCGCGCAAGCGTAAATCTGAACCGGCAATTTTCGTTTTCTCACTCTCAGGATTCCCGCTTTATTCCTTATTCTAGCATCACTTACTACCGCTGAAACACGAATCTGTTTTTCGCTATCGTGTGTTACCTGCAGAGGCGCGCTGCGCCGGAGCAAAGCCACGTGATATCATAAATGTAAATAAATGTGTCGTATATCATAAATATATTTATTTTATATTGTTAACATATGAGCAATCGTTGAAACAAATGGGAATATGCACACGTTGTTCGGGGGAATCGATCGATCCTGCCACGGCTGCTAGGCTGACGATGAGTGGCGTACAGCAGAATGATTGGTTACCAAGTGTGAAGTGTGCTGTTCGAAGTAGTACAATCTCATTGCCATAGAAATGGATTGGAGTGAATTTAAAAGTGCAATCAAAACTGACGAGGATAAAACATTCGGAGCCTAGTAAAAGTACCTCAGATCGCAGTGAAACTGAACGAAAGACAAAACACATTCGTTTAGTCTGTTGTGTTCCATTGCCGTTGTGATGTGAACCGGATTTTAGTTTAATTTTACTTTAATTTTATTTAAATTAGTTTAATTTGAATTATTTGACGTCAATTTTCATGTCTTTGTGTTAAGGAGTGTATCGAAAAGCTCTCGAACTTCTCGGTTTTTCTCGAACATCACCAATGTACGCTCCCTACGGAAAGCGGAAATCGACTCAGACCTTCACTTAGTAACAGTATATGTGTGCTCAAAAAAATCGACGGTTTACACCTCGCGACAAAGCCACCCTCCTCGGTTAAATATTCGGCAATTAGACAACCTGTGAGTTTGCCGAGAACTACGCGTGCGTACTGGTTGAAGCTCTATCTTCTTCTATTGAGCTAGATGCTTCGACCCTCGGTGATGTGAGCAAAATATGCTCGGCCGTCAATGAAGCCGCAACCGCGGTGCGTACGAAATGATTGATTTGACGGGGAATGCCAACAAGCGATAGAGAAGAAAAAACAGTGCTTGGAAAAACCGTCTAAGCATTGCCACGAGGGAGAATTTGGTCAAGTATCGACGAACGCGGAATGAGCTGACCACGATTCTGAGTAGGAAAAAGCGTCAGAAGGAGAACCATGATCGTGAAGAGCTAGAACATCTATTCCGGACTAATGAGACATGTAAGTTCTAAAATAGTAAACTTCGTAAAGTTCACTCCCCGAAGCATGATATGTGGACGAGGTGGAGGACCTGGTTACGAACAAGCGCGAAGTGGTCCACAGGTGGAAGCAGATCTCCGAGGAGCATCTCTACTGCGATAGAATAATAAAAGTCGCAACGGAATAGATTCGGCAAGAAATGAAGTCAAATGAAGAATGATAGAGCCACCGGAAAGGACTGACTCCCGGTTTAGTTTGTCCCATCTACAAAAATGACGATCGGTAAGATTGCTGTAATTACCGAGCCGTTTACAAGGTGCTCTCCCAGATTTTATTGCGTCTATCCCCAATAGTAAGATAATTCGTGGAGCAGAAACAGGCGAGCTTCAGAGGGCCAACGTGACCACACGTCATATTTTCGTGGATTTTAGTGCAGTATATGATACAGTCGAGCGCTATAGGACAAACTGATGCGGCTGATCAAAGCTACCCTGGAACGAGTGATATGTTGCGTGCGTGTTTTGGAAGCACTTACGAGTCCTCTCGAATCGCGTAAAGGGTAGCGACAAGGGGATGGACTGCCCTGTACGTTATTCAACGTCGCATCCCGACATCATTACTAGAAATTTTGGGACGGCGCGGCAGAGGCAATCTACGCCAGACTAAAAATAGAGGCTAGGAGGATTGAATTACAAACCAATGCTACAAAAACCAAATAAATGGTACGAAGAGGCTACAGAGAAAACAACGTTTACCTCCAACGGACAGTGACCATTGACGGCGATGAACTAAAAGTGGTTAATGAGTTCGTATATCTGGGATCTCTGGTCACCGCCGATAATAATACGAGTAAGGAAATTCAACGACGCATTCACTTCATCCAACCAATCGTTTATCGCATCAGACACTTACTCCCTGCTATTCAGGCCTGTATTCCTCTACTAACATGAGGAAGTAACTTTGCATACGGAAGACATTCGTGCACTTACCCTATATGAACGATAGGTTTTGCGGACTATTTCTGGCGGGGTACAAACTGATAGCGGAGAGTGGCGTAGGCGTGTGAACCACGAGTTGCAGATTGGAGGTTCTCATCGTACACTTGACGAAAGTTGAAAGACTACGTTGGGCCGGCCACATCATCTTTACGCCGGACGATTGACTGCATTTAAGCAGAAAATCGGATCTACTTTGCCCTTCGCAAAACGCTTCCATCCGCTAGCAAACGATAGCCACCGTACGATGCTGACAAAGTACATACCCCTTATTAGACCGGTAGTTTTATGGCTTTGACGATACTCAGGCAGGGAGGACATGCCCGCACTTACGGACGATATTTCACGGAGCAAAAGCTGGGAGCGAAGAGCGGCGGAGGTACACTAGAATCTCTTTTTACGTCCATTTATTTTACGTGATTTCCTTTTGCGTCAATATTTTTACATACAGAATTTGAATTAATGTCGTCTCGTCATAAGGAAAACGTTTCTATTTAACAACCCCACAGGCATCCAGAACAGAGGGGCTCTACGTGCGAGATGGCTCAACTTGGTCTTGCGATTTGCGCCTTCTGAAACGCCTGGAAAATCGGCGCCGAGTAACCCAAGATTGAGTTGTATGCAGTCGACTAGTTGAAATAGCACGAGGTCTATGCTACTGACGACGACAACGAAGATCGTACAACTAGTCCTGTAAATTTTCCTGTGCTCTAAGCAATTGGTAGCAGAAATTTCAAGCTTCAAAGTGTAGAACAAATTTTCCTTCGGGGGTGGGGGGGGTGGTTATAACCCCCAAACGCCTCCCCCCCCCCCCCGTCGCTACGCCCAAGCTCCTAATCGATCAGCTGTCCGTGCGGCATAGAGGCGCACTAGGATACAGGTTTTGCATTACTTTTTCGTTTCTTCTTCATCTGCGCCTCCGATTCTACTCACGGGAGGGAGCGCGAGCGCTCGCGAGTAATCGGCGTCGGCAGCTCAGTTTGCACAACGAAGAACGAGAGCGATAGCGTAGCTGTTAGCTAAACACACACTCGCAAAAACTCGTCGCAATGCAGGAAGAAATTAAACCGGGAGTATTAAAGGGATGCTTATTCCGGCGAGTCCGTTAAAATGAGTACACGTGTATGAGAAAATTAGATCACAATAGTGTGAGTTTCGCATCACTGGGCCCAACACACACTTGGAAGCTATGTATAAAATTACTTACCGTTTTGATTCAAAATTCAACCAGCGTGGTAAAAACCAGACGCACCGAAAAAGGCGAGATGCTTTTTGAGCTTAAAAGGGATGCTTTGGTCAGGAGTTTGGCTTTCAGGGAGCTCGTCGAGAAATCCTTGGCGAATATGGCAAACTTTCGAACCTTATCTCAAGAGTCAGTGACCGAATGTAGAGACCTAGACGAGATTACATTAGAAGGAGAGTACCTGGCGCGCTGAAAACACAACGCGATGTGGAGGAAGCTCCGAAGACATTCCGGTTACGTAGGACCAGGCTTCATTTTCGGTCCAGTCCAATGCTGGCCTAATAAGCCAGTCGTCGTATGTTCGAATTCCGACTGCTAGAGTCAATAGGCTGTTAGAGTCAATAGGATCGTAGCAACTGCCCCTGCAATTGTCCTGCACTCTAACAGCTGGCTGCGAAGTCTGTCGTATAAAAACAGAAGGTCAAGTTTCGATAACTGAATGTAGCACCTAAGCTTTGCTTTGCTTTGCTCATTTGACTATAATGCCAATATTGTAGGGTGAATATTATCTACAATATTGTTGAAGAAAGTATAATTTTATCTTTTGTATTTACGAAGCCAAAAAGAGCACTCATTTGGCTACCAAAAAGAGCAAAAAGACCACTCATTTGGCTACCAACGGGGTAGTAGCCCCATAGCGCCGTAAATAAAAAAGATAAAACTATACTTTCTTCAACAATAGTGTAGATAATAATTAAATCTACAAATTCCGTTTAGACTACTTTTTCGAATTCTGTTTCGCGGAGGCACTGTAGTCAAATGAGCATCTACTGAGCAAAACATTGAAAATGAAGCCTGCGTAGGACTCACTGCGATATGCGGACAGTGTTGATTTGACTCTCGACAGCTAGGGTCTATTTCTAATTCCCGTCGTAGTAAATAAAGTCATTCTAACTTTCATCATTTATTGGATGGATTAAATGAATACTCCAAAAGTTCTTGTGCTGATTTGACCAAAACACACTTACCTTCTGATCCGTGAACTTTAAAATCACTGAGAAGCGATTCGTCGTACCGTTTTAAAATCCATCCATCAAAATTTTTCATCGTCCGAACTAAAAATCACATCAATGTTTGCGAAGATAACGCGCATGTATTTGTGTAGAACGGCATGACAAAAGTTATTCTGCCAAATTTTTTGCAGGTCTGGTACGTTTTCCTGGCTGAAGAATAAAGACAATGCCTTGCATGAGTTATTTTCGTTTATGAATGACGGAAATTAAAACGATTAGTCGACATTTTGTTCTTCGTCGCACAAAAAACGTAGGAAATTTGGCTGGTAGGACTTCTTTAATGATAAAAAGCATTTAAATAGATCTCAGCTCACTTTGATTGATCGCGTATGATAGATAACAAACTAAAATATTAGGGAATAACTAGTTTTGCATTGTGTGTCATAAAAATGCTGATGTTTTTAGTAATTTGTGTTGGGTAGGACGGGAATAGGCAATTACGACGAAGCAGCGATATACCCTAAGGTCAACAAGCTGCTAGTAGTAGGCAGAGCAAAAGTCGGATGGTCAATGTGTTTGCCGAGAGTCGCTCCCCGTATTCTCTGGAAAGATAGGATGGTAACGATCATGCGACGGGAGGCTTTAAATGGTTGTGGCAGGCCAACAATGATGAGGGAAATTCAAATCAACCTCATTCATTGCGACACAGCACAGTATCTGTTGTGGCCATCGTCAACGAAACAAAGCGTGATGTCGTAGTAATCGCAGAGCCGTATCGAAACCCACCCAACAACGGAAACTGGGTTGCGGATAGAGAAGCAATGGCTACCTTACAGGTTTTCGGAAGATTTACTATCCTGGAAGTGATTTCCAACGTGTATGAAGGTTTCGTTATTGCCAAAATCAACTGAATCTACATATGCAGTTGTTTCGCGCCTCCTAGGTGAACAATGGAGCAATTTCCGTAAACGCTGGACGCAGTTACGGAGAAGCTCTTTGGAAGAAGGCCTGTAACTGTCGAAGGGGGTTTTAATGCTAGGGCAGTGGAGTGAGGTAGTAGATGAACTAATGCCAGGGGGTGCAGCCTGCTAGAAGCCCTTATAAAGTTAGGCGCAGTGCTATTGAACTAGTACTTTCCGTAAGGGCGGTCGTAGATCTATCATCGACGTTACCTTCTGTAGTCCGTCGCTAGAAGCGAACTGGAGGGATGTCCGAGGAGTAAAGCTATAGCAATCATCAGGCGATCAGGTACAGTGCAGGATAACAAATGGTTGTAGCAGTAAGGAAAGTAAAAAGAGTTGAGCGGAAATGGAAGACGAAAACCTTCGACCAGTACCAGTTTGTCGAGACACTTAGAATGGACGTCGAGCATCTGAGTCGAAGTGCGGACGGGTTTACGAGCATGTTAGTAAGGGCATGTGACGCGACCATTCCAAGAAAGCTGGTACCGAGGAACCAACGTCGACCAGTTTATTGATGAATTGAACAACTCAGCAACCTCCGCAGTAGTTGCCTCAGAGCCAAACAGTGAGTACAAAGAGCGAACATCCCAACATCCCAACACTATGCCCTATGACCTATAGCATACTTAGACGAAGAAGATGCTGCGAGGGTACATGTCTCCAACGAGGAGCTTGTAGCAGTGGCTAACGGAGTGGCTAAAGGTAAAGAAAGCGTCGGACCTCGACGGGATTCCTAATGTAGCTCTGAAGGCCACAATTCAAGCATACCCGGACGTATTCAGGAGAGTGCTATAGAAATGTCTGGAGGAAGGTTAGTTTTGCTACCGAAGCCGGGAAAGCCCCCTGAAGATCCATCGCTGTGATAACGATAGGTGTCAAAAATGCCTTCAATAGCAATGCCTTCAACTGGGAGGCCATCGCCGTATCACTGCATAGAATTAGGGTAGCTGGCTACCTTTGCATCGTGAAGAGGTACTTCCAGAACAGAGTACTAGTCTACGGGACTGCCAACAGTGATTAGAGAACTTCACGGTAAGTTTTCGTTAAGGCTCCATCCTTGGCCGACGCTCTGTAACGGAAAATATAATGGTGTGCTGACGCTGAAGCTACTCACAGGAGTAATGATTGTTGGTTTTGCGGACGACATAGTACTGTCGGTCAACCGCTGAGACGACCGGAATGATAGAAAATTGGATGCAGGGAGTGAATTTGCAGATAGCACACGGCAAAACGGAAGTGCGGCTGGTCAGTAACTGCAAAGCGGTGCAGCGAGCTGAAATCATAGTAAGATAGTATTCCATAGTTTCGAAGCAAGCAGTGAAGCACCTAGGGGTGATGATCGGCGATCGACTCGACTTTAACAGCCACCTGGACTATGCCTGTGAGAAAACAGCGAAGGTTATCAACGCAGTGGCTAGAATTATGCCAAATAGCTACGGACCAAGCAGTAGTAAGCGTCATCTTGTGGCTAATGTTTCCTTATCGATCCTCAGATATGGATGTCCGGTCTAGCGTTGAAAAGCAAACGAAACATAGCGAAAGTAAACAGCACATTCCAGTTAATGGCGGACGGTATCATTCGAGGCAGTATATGTCATTGCCGGAATGCTTCCTAGCAGCTCGTCTCGAGGAGGATAGGGAGTGCTACACGAGAAGGGAAACTACAGGAATTCGGAAGCTAAATGTAGCTCGAGTGGGGTTCTTTGCCAAATGGCAAGAGGATTGGGATACGACGGCGTGACATCGTGAATGGATACACAAGCTCATACCGGTGCTGCCGACCAGGCTAAACAAGATACACGGGAAAGCTATCATTTTTTTCCTTGTTGGGGACCTTGTATCACTGCGACCAGCTATCATTTATCTAACGCAGTTTCTATCAGGGTACGGTTGCTTTAGGCAATACCTTCATGGGTTCAGACACGTAGCGACATTTACTCCAGTATGGACACGCCAGTGAATCGAACACTAGAAGATTTAAGATGAATATCGGAATGATCTAGCGAATTGACTCATTATGTCAAAAAACAAAATAAATAAATAAATAGAAAAGCATAGAAAAAATTACACAATTTACAGTCGACAGAGTCCAAAATAAATAAGGTGGATGGGTTTTTAACTCTACGGCTAGCGGTTACTAGTTAGTTTCTAGTCTTGTGCAATAAAATAAGGATTCTTAAAAATTTAAATCCAATTGTAAAAACTGAAAAACAAGGTTGAAAGACTATAGACAATAAAGACCTCGAAGATAGACAACACAACCAGAAAAAGAAATAAATAAAATAGTAATGTAAGAAAAGAAAAAAAAAATAAATAAAGAAAGTAGGAAAAACAAGAAACATTTCACTATTAATATTCATCGGTTTATGTTGACAAATTCAACCAATTTATTTGCACTTCCACACCAATCGAGCCATATCGCTGCGCGAAGTGACCAGAGCTGATAGCAGGGGACCGTGCAATAATTACGTAAGGCCTTTTTCCTCATTTTTGAGCCCCCCCTCCCCCCTATATAAGATTTTGTAAGATTTTGGCCAATCCCCCCTCCCCCCCGTACAAATTCTTAGTAAGATTTTTTGAAACATCAAAATTCAAGTTTTATTTAAAAAGATAGACATTGAAAGAATATTGAAACAGTCAACAAAGTTCAAACAAGTTCATAAAAATCAAAGTTCAAACAAATTCATAAAAAAAACAAATAATATCAATTATCTATTGTAAATCCCTTAATCCTCTCACGAACAGAACGTATTTTAGCATTGAGGTTGTCAATAAATGTTGGTGTATGCTCAGAAACTCACTAGCGTTCACTTAATTCGCATTGATCCAATCTAAATCGTCTGAAAACGTGTCCTCGTCAAGTAGTATACAAAGAACTTCTTTGCCTCTTCTAGATGACACGCGACATGGTCTTATGTTGGAATTGGCACTGCGTTGCGTCTAATGTACAGATCTGTAATGACCGCGGTTTCCTTTGAAGCAAAATACTGACCCCACTCTGGCCACATACGGCAGGCAAGATATTTGGGAACAGAAAAACAATATATCCCAAGAAACATTTTTGTTGTATAGTAGCTTATCAAGCACTTGTTCCATTGGTACAGCTATACATTAATTGTGTAAGCTACTTTTAAACAAAAATATTTCTCGTGCTATCATAAGGGATTGCGGCAGCCTAGCGGGATTGAAATAGGAAATTGCAACGAAATATGTTGGAATGATCCCGGGCAATCTGTAGAAACGAATTTGGTGAATTTCACATCGTTCTGCATAAATAGTATGAGCACCAAAGCGCAAGTGGATACAGTTTATACTGATTTGAAGGCCGCTTTTGATACCGTTAATCATACTATTCTTTTAAGCAAGTTGGAGAAACTTGGGTGTACCACAAGATTGTGCAGATGGTTGGAAACTTACCTTACGGATAGGCAACTCTTCGTACAACTTGGCAACTGCCGGCCTGCCGTTTACAAATGCTTCTGGTGTGCCACAGGGTAGCAATTTGGGACCATTGCTATTCTGAATCTACATAAATGATGCAGCGTTTACTCAATGAAGATGGAAGGCTTTTCTTCGCTGATGATCTGAAAATCTATCTTGAAGTCAGAAGAATCGAGGACTGCAGAATGTTGCAGAAGCTTCTGGACTTGTTAAGTGACTGGTGCGTAAGGAATCAATTGTTACTGAGTGTGGAGAAATGTTGCGTCATCAGTTTCCATCGCATTAGAAGCGCAATAGAGTTCGATTACGAAATTTCCGGATCAAAATTGAATAGGGTAGAAGAGGTGAAGGACCTTGGAGTATTACTTGACGAGAAACTCACCATGAAGTCCCACATTTCTGCCATCGTTGACAAGTCCAATCGTAGTCTTGGGTTTATATTTAAGATTGCTGGTGAATTCAATGACCCGATCTGCTTCAAAGCTCTTTATTGCTCTATTGTACGGTCAACGCTGGAATTTGCGAGCATCGTTTGGAACCCGCACGAGTTTATCTGGTCCGCCAGACTGGAAAACGTACAGCGAAAATTTGTTCGACATGCACTTCGTCACCTTCCGTGGAGGGATCAGCAAAACTTAACACCGTACGAAGACCGCTGTCGTGTGTTGGGTTTAAACACGCTAAGTCGACGTAGAGAGGTTTCGCAATTTTTGTTTTAATTTTAATTTTTGTAACAAATAACATAAGTTGCTATTAAAAATGTGACTTTTTCATAATTTTTTCGTGTGTGAAAATCTTACGTAAGAAATGATTAAGCCCCCCTCCCCCCAAATAAGATTTTGTAAGATTTCGCGGAACCCCCCCTCCCCCCATAATGCCTTACGTAATTAGTGCACGGCCCCCAGAGAGAAAGGCCTTTACTCATCATAATTATTCTGGCCGCGAATACCGCGAATGGAATGTGATTGTAAAACAGGCGTAGGTTAGACAGGTCCAGTTTCAGGTCGCGGCTTTTGTTGTTTTTCTTCGATCGTTTTTTTTTTCATTATTTTTATTTTCATTTATTTTTATGATGAATTTTTTTTTTTTTTTTTTTTTTTTTTTTTTTTTTTCTTTATTATCGAGATTTTTTTTATGATGAAGCATCACTTGAATCGCCCGGTTAAGCATGCTTCCACCCCGAAACGGTTGCGTGCATCCCGAACCCGAACCCAATCCAAACCGCACCGGAATGAGCTGCAATAAGAAGTGAAAAGAATTTTTAAACTCATGCTGCTCACTTAATGTAAATAATGTATAAAAGTATCTGCATCTCAAGTGGGAGTTCACCCGACCGACCGACCGGCAGCGAAGAGAACGCACCACCGTGAGACCCCTGCCTGGCGTGGCGGCGGCGCTGAGGACAAACGGAGTGTACACATGCGTGCAGCAGCACACTGCGGTGACCCTGTTCCGAGCTGCTGCTTATTGTGATCATTTCGAGTTACAGTGGTTGCTACACCGATTCTGTAGCGTTAATAATTTCATAAACATTTATCATTAAGATCTTATTCTTCTGATTCTGACGGCATGTTTGCCTACACCTCTAGCAACTGATGGAGTAGATATGATTACCGGAAAATCCATTTGTCGGCAGCACATTTGAAAGAACATATATTTGAATAGTTTAAATTGTTTGTTGGAGTATCTTGACATTT
Source organism: Sabethes cyaneus (assembly GCF_943734655.1). Classification (NCBI taxonomy): domain Eukaryota; kingdom Metazoa; phylum Arthropoda; class Insecta; order Diptera; family Culicidae; genus Sabethes; species Sabethes cyaneus. The sequence continues at coordinate 196,577,293 of NC_071355.1, read as the reverse complement.
TCATCCCGCCAAATTCGGTGACCACAACTACCAATGTAGTTCAAAACTTACGTGTTGTGCTTCAAAACTGGCTTCATCCCTTGAGTTCTACCCAGCAAATGATCCACTTTAACACCATTTACTCGGCTGATAACTTTGACGATAACGACCGGTACCTTCATAAGTCAACCTTCGATCGAAGCCACTCTGTTCCTCCGACCGGCTCCGTCCATGTGTCATTTCATTATCTCACGTTGGCTGAAGGGGTTCCTTTTAAGAACTTTTCTGTCTTTCTCTGTCTGTCTCTCTCTCTCGCTTAGTTTCTCCACTTGGAAAAGACTTCAATTCTAACTTTTTCCCCATTACAATTCCTGGCTATACCGGGCTCATTCATCTCCTTAACTGAACGGAGAAACGCAATAATGGCTATACGGCGCGGCGGCGGTCGATGAATTCCCAAGTTCGCAGTCCCTCGCCGTCGTCGTCCGGTTCTATCACCGGCGAGGCTGAGGCGAGGCAGCATGCATGCACATTTTTCGATTCTTTAGACGCGACGACATCAAGTACCACTTTATCCCGCGATTTACCCGTTGGCTGCTTGCTTGCTTGCGTGACCGTTCGTCTGACAAACCAGCCGCCGCCGAATGATGCATCTCCGTTGCTGCGGAACCGGATCAAAATATGCTCGAACCACCGGAGCTCACTCACCGCGTTGTTGGTCCTGCTCTGAATACACGCGTCGCCTAGGATGTAGCAAATGATAGTGCAGTTTTAGAAGTCCTCAATTGGCAAGGCAGAATCCAGTAAAGAGAAATTTTGCCTAAAGCTCGCCGAGGTAAGTCAATATCAGTAAAATAAATATTATTACCGCTGATGAATGAGAACTGCCGCGAGTAGGTATGCGCGTTTACATACCGCTCCTCGTTTAAATTTTATTCTCTGCGGTTTTGAGTGCTAGATTGATGGCGAAATGTAATACGAATACTAGATAAACCGTTGCTTTCAAAGACATGACGTTGTTCTACTGGTAGTGAAATCAAAATTTGTTTTTCTTCAGTCATTGATCACCCATAATTATTGCACTATTAGCTGAGTGCCCGATCTTACTCGGGGAGCCTTTGTCTCACAACCACTTGTACATCGGTTATTGTAACCGAAATGCTTATAATGAAACAATACAACGCTTGTTCGTCTTTCGGACGTTCCTCGCCATTTCTCAGCTCCCGCTCTTTTGTCTACCCGGTCACCAGAACATCTGTTTTCTTTACGGAAATCCCTATAAAACCCTATAAAGAAAGAAAAACAAAGCCATTTTTCCTATTTGCACCTTCCGCTTTTAACAATAGCCATCCCACCCATAAGAAATGTTTTGTTATTGTACTTTTCTAAACATAGCTTTTTATTTATTTATTAGTTTAGTATTATCATGCTATCCTAATAAAAAAAAGTAGAAAGTGCAACAGTGTTTCTTCCATGGTTACAACAAACCTGTCATTCCTTTCTTTTCACTTCAAGACAAAACTTGTTTGTAAACAATGTTTTTAGTGTCACCAACAGGAGCAAGTATGCACAAATTATTGGCTGAGCCCACTCTGGAGCATGCCACATAAAGTTTACCATGGGAAAAACATGGTGTTCTCAGCCCAAGCAACAATGTGAGTTTTATTGTACTCTTATGGCGGTTTTCATGACCAATTTTGCTCTTAAATGCCATCATAAGACTATTATAAAACCCAAATTGTTACCTGGGAGATGAATTCCGCGCTGTTTTAACGATTGCCCCTGTGACTCAAGCAGAGTCGCCTAACAACAATTCGTGTTGACGGCACTAAACGATCTCTTGCACACTCACGGCAATTCCCATACGTAAGTGTGGGTGAACATCTGCCAAAATGTTTCAATCTCTTGCGCTTTTTGACAAGTTCCTATTCTGCTTCATCCCTACAGTCAACTTTTGGAGGTGGCAGCAGCTTACGTTCGCAACGCGGATTAGCACTAATGATCGAATGCTTTTTATACAGGTCACTTTGATTCCGTACATAATTACACTTGACAAATCTACAGCTGCGAGCATTGTAGTTTAGTGTTTCGTATTCTGATTTTTTCTATTGCACGGATAATTTTTTACAGTCATATGGGCGTTACTCCCCCCTTCTCGTCAGCAACCTCCGGTCATCAGCTCCTCCTTTTGTCATATCGTCACTTATGGGAGAACCGTCCAAACATTTCGGTCCCCCTGTTGTCAACCCCTTCAGTTCTGATTCCCTTATGTCAAGGAACATGTGTACCAAGTTTGATGAAGAACGGTCAAGCCGTTTCGGAGTTATGGCCTCCCCTCTATTAGGGACCCTCCCCCACTTATTAGGGAACCTCCCCCCCCTTTTTTGTTAACTCTCCAGTGCTGATTCTCTTATGTCAAGGAGCATGTGTGCCAAGTTTAATGAAAAACGGTCAAGACGTTTCGGAATTATGGTCTCCCCCTATTAGGGAACCTCCCTCCCCATTTTGTTGACCCCCAGTGCTGGTTCTCTTATGCCAAGGAACATGTGTGCCAAGTTTGGTGGAGATCGGTCAAGACGTTCTGGAGATATGGTGGTGTATGTTCCAACATACAAACATATTAACATACAAACATACTCACGCCCATTTTTTTAATATATAGATTGAAAATAGATTACACTGTTGTATTACAATGCATGCATTACACTGTTGTTACAATCATAACTTCATCTTAATTTTTGATGAAACACAAACTTTTAACTAACTCTACATTGCTTCCTTGTAATCATACTTTCTTTATTTTTTCCTTCGCATATGATTAACACTTCAAGCATGGGAATGAAGACATTAGAAATATTGAAAAAATTACGGCTATTTATATCGGGTGTGTCGAGAGCAGGTACGTAGCGATTGAAAACTTCAACACTCTTTTTCTCAAAATCAGATTTTTAAAACCAGTAGGTTTACTAAAATTAACTCTAAAACAGTTCAATCAATCATCTTACTTTTTTTCTTTTGAAGCTTATAAAATTATTTTCAGTTTAGACTTTTTTTCGAAATTTCAACTTTTGTATTTTTCATAATATGATACCGCTCGTGTGCTGCTACTCCGTTATTGACCAAGGCCGATGAAAATTGCCAGGACCGATGAAAATGATGACTGAAAAAAGCATACTTGGGAGAGCACACTATACCTCATTGTGCAACCTTATCAGGTCCCTGCATGCTGATCAACACCGACGCCGGCCACGTCCGAATGTGGGTCCTCGTGGAATGAAAAGGAATGTTAGTCCAATACTTTTTGCTACTAAAGACCAGAGAATTCTCCGCATCTTCACAAGTATTTCGGGAAACGAATTATCATTAATAGCAGGGGAAGTCAGATAAAGAGCCTAGCCGTTGGTTCGGTAGCAGTAGTCATCGATGGCGCCGCTATCGATATTCGATGGTAAGTACAAATACTGGTCACGTTTCAAAACCATATTTTAGGGTCTCATGAGTTACTTGCCGGATTGTGATGTCATCCAACCTTATCATGTCGTTGGCGATGCTGCTGGGGTTACTTACTTACTTAATTGGCCTAACGTCTTATGGCAAGGCCTGCGCAGTATAATTTCTCCATCTGTTTCGGTCCATGGCAACTGATCTCCAGTTCCGCGGGCACCCAGTGCTCGCCAGATCTCGCTCCACCTGGTCTTGCCACCTCGCTCGCTGTGCCCTTCTTCGTCTTGTTCCTACCGGATTTGATGCGAAAACCATTTTTGCAGGACAGTTGTCCGGCATTCTAGCAACATGTCCTGCCCAACGGATCCGTCCAGCTTTAACCACTTTCTGAATACTTGATTCGCCGTAGAGACGCACGAGCTCGTGGTTCATTCTTCGCCTCCATACACCGTTCTCTTGTACTCCGCCAAAGATGGTTCTTAGCACACGCCGTTCGAAAACTCCGAGTGCTCGTAGGTCCTCTTCTAGCAGTGTCCACGTTTCGTGCCCGTAGAGGACAACCGGTCTAATTAGCGTTTTGTACAGTGTGCACTTTGTACGGGGGCTCAAATTGTTCGACCGCAAGTGTTTGTGGAGTCCGTAGTAGGCCCGACTTCCGCTGATAATACGTCTTTTAATCTCACGGCTGGTATTGTTGTCATCTGTTGCCAGTGAGCCAAGGTATACGAACTCGTCGACTACCTCGAACTCATCCCCGTCGATTACCACGGTACTGCTGGGGTTGAAGACACTTAATCTATCCGGGGCGGATTTGGTCTGAAGGACGGATTTCCGTAGGTAACTGAACCGAGCAAGAAGCCAATTTCTTCAGATTGTTTTAGGACCCGCTATGGAAACATGGAACATACGGCCAAAATTGAGCATATTGCCAAATATGGAGCACTCGGTCATTGTCGCGAAGTCAACGAAGCAACAGAGCTTGTAGGAGTGGAATGATACTACCTTCCACACCATGCGGTTATGAAGCTGACTAGAACCAATATCAGTCTTCGATTGGACCACGACGCCGCTGCACGATCTGCTGGTTTATTATTGAATATTGTGCTGCAAATCGGCTCAGTTCAACCATCCAAAACGAGTTATTCACTATCGCGTTGTTAGTTTGTTGGCTTCATTTAGTCTTTACCAGGGATGGAAAAAATCGCTTCAAGCGATCAAGATCATAGGAGCGATCAGATTCAGATTCATTGACAGCTCTACCCGAATAAAAATGTATAGCGAAAAAACATTAAATTTCACTGTTACAAACATTGAAAACCTTCGAAAAACCACATTGAAACAGTGAAAATCTTTGTAAAAGTTACACTGAAGTTACCATGAATATCAGTGTTTTCACAGTAAATTTTAATGGAAACCGCCAATTTTACAGCGAATAAGGGGGTGATTAAGTGATGTAACACTAAATTTTTCGGCTTTTTCCCATATAAATAAAAACCAAAAACAGTAAAATTTGTGGTACATTCACTATAAGTTTTACGCTGTTTTACAACAATGAACAATGAAATTTAAGGTGAGTTCTGAAAAAAAATTGTAGGCTTTCGGATTAGTAGGACAAAATAAAACCGGCTGATTAATTACGGTATTTCATGTTTTTGAAAAGATATGATGACAATGAATTTGATAGGCTTCGAACTATTATGATTTTCGAGCCGCATTCATCGCTCATATTAGGAAAGTATTAGAGGTCAGTACAACTACATAAACAAATTCCGCTCTTTCCCATTCACGCCTTATCTCAATCTGTTAGATCCTATCGACTCTTTGTTTCATTACTGTCTTCTATCGTTCACTTTGTCAATTGTAAAATCTACCGTTATAAAAACTTAATAATATGCCTGACACCTCATTCGATGTCAAGACGTAGAAACAACGAGGTTGGTCTATTCCATAGGAACGGAGCCTTTCCCCGAACAACCGCGTTAAGAATCGCGGCCAATATGTTGATCAGGGGGGATCTATTGCTGTCAGATTCCATACATGTGTGCGTTACCGCAGATGGTGTTTGGTCCATGACGTTTGTACTGTCATGGACCAAACGGCGTGTGATTGATTTCGAGCCAAGGGACTCGCAACTCTATTTTTGTCTGCTGCAGTTGACAGAAACTCAAACCCAAACACGCAGCGCAATTGTCGTTTGTATTGTTTTGATCCCGATAATGGATTTATCTGCTTTTTAGCGTAAATAAAACAAACTAATAAACTTTTCGGAAGTTACATATACAGGTAAGAGCAGCAAATCGGTAAGAAAAAAAGTAGCAAGAGCGGCATTGAAAATTATGGTCACCTGCCTACCCCTTCACATGTGAGTTTCACAATTCCTTACCGATAGATCCCCCCTGATGTTGATAGACGAACAAGTAAGTCGCAAGCGCCTGCATAGTGGTGTCGTCGCGTCAGTAAAACGAATTAGATTAAACTTCTCGATCGATGGTTTCTACAGTAGACGGAGGAAGAAACACAATTTGTGTCTACAAATTACTCAACCTGCCAAGGATTGGACCTTAGATAGAGATTATTTCCTACTTCGAAACAATTTGCATTGTTGCCGAATTATATGAAAAATTTTCCAAGAACGGTACAGTGAAGTTACAGCATAAAGTGTTATAAACAGCAAAATTCATTGTAATCGTAAAGTTTTTACATTAATATGAATACATCACATGAAAATTTTTCCAAGAACGGTACAGTGAAGTTACAACATAAAGTGTTGTAAACAGTAAAATTCATAGTAACCGTAATGTTTTTACAATAATATTCGTTATGCATTTCTATGCGGGTACTTACAAGCGACAAACACTTTGTCGCGATCCGCACAGATTATGATAAACCTCATGTCAGATCATGTTCATTGCATGATTGCGTTGAGAAATATAACAGATACAGACGATTGGTTGCATGCATAGCATGAATCGCAATACAAACAACATGTTTGACCTTTTTTCTCGCAGCTTGGTAAAATGTAACACTATGATGGACTGCTGAGACTGTTTAGAGAACAACATCTTGTGATCAACGCTAAAGAGTCACTGTTTGTCATGATCTGTACGGATCGTGATCTGTGCGTGTGGCGATAACTCACAGATTTTATCAAAATCACTGATCTTCCATCCCTGGTCCTTACAGGAGACGTCACTAACGTATGTATTTAAAAAAATGGACTTTTTTCGGAGGGTAATAAAAAAAACTAAGACAGCTAATTATGTTTGATAAATTTCCCATGCAAATTTTAGCTTAATTGCAAAAAAATACTACAGTTCTATCAGTCGAACTCTAACCGTGATGGCGTAAACAGTGAAACTACTCAGTTTAGAAGTGTGCGCGTTCAAATAACTGAGCCCCGTTACATCGAAAACGGACATCGTACGACACTTTGTGGACGCCGGATACGCTCGTTCTGGCATCTACAATATCTTGGCACTATTAGACAACAATCAGAGCATCGAAAGAAAGCCTGGTTCTGGACAACCGACGACCCTGAACGACAAGAAGCACCAAAAGATCGTGGAAAAAGCGTTTACATCGCTGCGTGCGCTCAGTCGGGAGGTCGGTGGCAACCGGCCAAACAGTGAAGAAGTACCTGTCGAACATGGACATACATGTCAGGAAGCGGCACTCCCGTCCACTGGTCTCGGAGCTGCAGCCAATGACGCACGGGCAGCGACTGAATGAGATGGTCAAGAGAATTTTCCCCCCTGAATGGCAACGACTGGCAGGGCACTTCGTATTTTACTTCCTCCACGAAAGAAATGCGCTCCGGGGTGAAGTTCGTTTCACACACCAAGTTCCCCAAGAAGGTGCTGCTGTGACCAACAATCAGCGAGAAGGGGATGTCAAAGCCGCTCTTCTTTCGCTCCTGACTGGCCGTGAACGGGAAATTTTTTAGTACGAAGTGCCGGCCGGAAGTTGCATCGTTCACCTAGAAATACCATAGGGCGAAGACGCAGTGTTCTGGCCGGATCTGGCGTCGGCATACTACTCGAAGCGATCGTTGGAGGAGATGAAGCGGCAGAATGTCGAAGTCGGCGAAGCCGCCCAACTGCGTCCCTGCGAGAATTTCTGGGCAAACCTGAAGCGTAAGATCTACTCCAACAATTTTGGCGCGAAAGCAGAGGAGGAATTGATAAATAAAATGAAGCAAGAACTCAAATCCATGCCTACATGCATGTTTTCGTTCGCCATGGTGAATGTTCCGGTTAACTGCCGGAAGGCCGTTGGCTAGGGCGTAGATTTTTTTTTGCAAATAAGTTTATATAATTACCTTCCATGGGCAATTCATCAAATTCAATTAGCTGTCTTAGTTTTTTTTATCACCATCCGAAAAAAGTCCAATTTTTAATGCATACGTTAGTTAGGCTATTACTCAGATTGTGCACAAGCTTTGAAAATCAGTAGGAAGTTATTTGTGTCCTGCAATGAGAAATGAATAAATAAACAAAAAAAAATAAAGAAATAAACAAAAATTATTTTGTGTCTTGAGTGCGGGCACTTTATTTCGCCTACTACTGTCATTTTTTCGAAGTTTTCATTTACTTTTCTCTCAATTTAATCACAATTTGACTAAGTATGGTCAGTATACTTCGTTTTATTTCTTTTAAAGAGTTAACTTTTGCTTACTTATTCAATTTGAGTTTGAAGTCATCACGTAGTGATAATTTTTGGAAGCTCGGCTCACTTATTCGTTCATCTATTTATGGGCATCATCATTTAGCAAGAATGTATATCAGAAAGGATAATACTCGTCCGAAAATCTTAAGGCGGAAGTTAAAAGGCTCTAGTCTCTAATTGATAAATATGACTTGCGATCATGGATGGTTCGATCACTTTGACTGAATTTTGATTCATTTGACAGTACCGTCTTAACGGGGCCAAATATGACAAAGTTATGTATGGGACATTTGTAGTGCAGGTTATTATCTATAATTTTACTGAATAAAGTTTTGCTGTATCTTTTGTAGTTATAGCGCTACAATGCTAGTATCCTATTAGTGACTAAATGAACGTTCATTTAGTCACTGATGAGTTACTAGCGTTGTAGCACCGTAACTACAAAAGATGCAGCAAAACTTTGTTTAGAAGAATTGTAGATTAGAACTAGTTCAAAATTGAGTTGAAGTGATCGAACCATCCCTGCTTGCGATTTTCTATAAAATTTTAGGTTGAAAATTCTGTACCGACAATTGAGGATGCTACTCAAAAGTGTCCAGGCGTGCAGTAGTCGGTTTTTATTTCCAGGCGACCACTTCTCCGAACTCGAACGAATCCTAGCGATTAGATCTTTGTCTTCGCAGATCCGATTCCTGCTGGCATATTGTTTGCGCGTTTCCTTTCGGCACACAGCAAAACTGCTCATTGCCACCAAGGATGATCGCCTGTCGTCGCGTAACGAAACCGAGATCCGCAAAAGGTTTAGCCATTTTGAATCAATCGAAAGAATGTTGTTGGAATTTCTGTTCCTTTCGTTCTTACCTGTTGTTTTGTGGCCATGCAGGACCGAGCAGAGCCGAGAGAGACAGGATTGTGGTACAATTTTTTTTGCTCATTCCTTCTCCGTTCCTTTACCGTACTCATTGTAACTCTGTAATCCTCGAGACCAGCAGCGCACAGACCATATCGTCGCAAAAGGGGGCAAAAACTTGACCACCTCTGCCGAGCCGCCGACAGTCAGTGCATTGAAAACGACAACGTGCCAACCGAGCAACGAACGGTGTCGGACCTGACAGGCAGCCGAACTGCGCAGGACTGTACGGTATGGTACGTAGGTAGGGCCGTGGAAAAGCATATCTTGTGAACAAATGTGTGGTATGAAGTATCATCAATGGTTTGGGATTTGGATTATTATTTTGCCGTTCCGATATGTTTCCGATGCAAGCTGATCCAGCGCGGCCCGGGGGCGGACTGGAAAGTGCGCAGTGTGAAGTTTTTTGATAGTGTTGTATCGATGAGTTGAATTGGTCATTTCCAAATATATTTGAGGATAGAAGAGTATGACAAAACCGAACTTCAGAACTATTTAGCACGAAATTTATTGGTTAGCTCATCTTACCGAAGGTTGTCACAAGGTGTCAGTTTAAATGAAAACTTATCAGTAGTTCATTGATCTTAAAATCGAAAATATTTTCAATAAACATTACAATACTTGAAAATAAAAAATCCCCGACTGCATCGGTAGTTTGATCTAAAAAAGTAGATCTTTTTTGTTTGTTTGTTGGCTTAGAACGAACCGTGCAACCTCAATGAACTCAACGGAGCCTTCCCCCTTCCAGGACAGATGATGAGGACGACGGTGAAACACGAGAGATGCACCAGGAAAAATCACGACTACTGCTGGCTGACCGACCCAACGTCCGTAGACCGGAGCATCCTTGTGCCTTTATCGCCCCTTTTGCTTTTGCTTGTGCTGTTCGAAGGTCCGTCGTCTTTGTTGCGAGCCTTTTGTTCTGCTGCGTTTGTTTTTCGGTATAAATATAATTTTCGCACGAAACATTACACATTTCCTTTTGATTTGTTCTTTTGAACGTCGTAATCGACTGCGTTCTGGGAGTGCGCTCCCGGCCATGGGTTGTGATTGTTTTTGCACTGCACTTTGTCGGATATCGTTTATAGGTTTTGTTGAAGGTTGCCCCTTTTTGCCCGCACCGAAGACATGGGGCGGAAAGGTTTTTGGTTGAACTGCCGGTTGACCGAATACAGCCAGTCGGCGGCGGCGGTGGCGACGGCGGCGGCGGCAGCAGCGGCGGCTGGCGTGTCAATGTCGATGTCAAATCCTTCCTGTTTCGCGCTGAGTGGCGGCGGCAGCCAGCAGCAGGAAGGAGTTCGCCGAAGAGAATCACTTTTTGCTGCTCGCACACCGCGGTGCGTCACTCTCTGTCGTCTCCGTGTCAGATTGCTGAGCTGCCGAGCTGTCGTCCCGGGGTTTGTTTTCTTCCTTTGGGAAACACTCTCGGCTCGCCGAAGTTGCCGAAGTGGCAGCCTTAAAATCTGCCCGCGGAGTAAATTGAATTTATTTGTTACTTTATCTGGAAATATTTTTATCTTGACCTTGAGGAATAAATTTGAATGATAATTCGGCTTCGCGAACGGTCCCGGACCCGGAGAAAAACAAATCGAAGAAGAACCGTTCGAAAGTGAAAATATGTATTTATTCGCAATGGTACTGCCCGGGGGCAAACGGAAAGTTATTGGCGAGATACAACGAGGTCATCAGTTTGATTGTATTTGTACCGTTCTGGTATAAAGATGTTTATTTCTTGATTGGTTTTGTCGTTCTTCTCAGTTTTATTCATTTGACTAAATAATTCCAAATATAATCACAAACACAAACAGATGCGTTCGTGAGATCACCAAAGGACGCTTTTTTGTTTCTCTCAACATTATTGGTACAGCAATTAAACAAACTCTTCACCTCAGTCACGTAATTAAACTTTCCTAACAAACAATTAGGAGGCGACATCGAAAACATCGGGTTCGTCACTTCCTGTTTGCCACTGAAATCTCTCGCTCGCTTCAAATTACTACCTTTCAAAAGGGAAGAACAGCTCATCTAGTTCCCTTCCAGCAGCCAATCAATCAATTTGGGATATCATTACCGGGCATCCCACAATCCACTGCCGTTCGGCCCTCAGTTCCATTGCTAGAAATCTGAAATCAATTATTAAAACTCACCGAGTCTGCCAGTAAAACAAGCTCTGGGATTGTTGCCTGCGCATGCGGTTGGAACCTTCCTAACAGAAGCGATATTGTAAAGAACTCCGGAGGAATCACCTTAGTCATCGTCGTCCCTTACGTTCAATTACCGTTTGTCTAGAGTAGCTGCAGCAGGTTTGTTAGTGCGCACCCAGGCCGAAAATTACTCAAACACCACAGGAAGACCGATCCCAAGTAAACAAACCTAAATTTAGACATTCCGTACCACCACTCATCCTCGACGTCGCCGGTTGTCCTTACGGTTGCTATTTGTGTGTCCCACTGCTGCTGCATTGTCTGGCTGTCTGGGTTTCTCTCGGTTTGTCAGACAGACGAAAAATGACGAAATCGAAAGAAGAAACAGGCATGTTTAGCTCTGAAGTGAAACAGTAACAAATCTCGTAACATGTTCCACAGGTGGCGTGGCGTGGACTGGAGTGGAGTGGAATGGAATGGAATGGATGAAGACAGCTAAAGTAAAGCGGCAGGTTTTAGAATAAATGAATTGTTGCCTCCCCGAAGTTCCCGGTATTTTTGCCTCACGGATAGGACCTTGACTTCAAAGAAGTGCATACTTTGCACGGCCGCCGGACAGGATCATGGTGGCCGACTGGACAACAGGATGGGACCAACGGAAGTAACTTGTTAGTCTGAAGATGTAGATGCATAGATAGTTTCTGTCGCAAAGAGCCAAGTGGCACAAAATTATGTACAAATGTAGTCATCTGAAAAATGATACACACAATTAGATGCCAATGCTAAAGAACAAATCTTTGGTTGAGCAATTAAAACTTTTAAGGTTTAGTCAATCGCCATCGATTTGATGCTACATTACATTTTACGACACCTAAGTTCAGAGCAACGCCGTGGTCCTTACAGTGAGGAACCTCATCTCGTTTTGCCTCGTGTCGCTAATAAATCAACAATCGGTACTTAATCTGTTGAACAACATGAAGAAATTCTAATACGGCTAATGCTCATGAATAAATGGAAATCACCGAATGATCGTACCAAAAGACGACCATAAGAGAGTGCAACTAGCTGCTGGAGCTGTTTTGCATAAACGTGTCTTTAAGTGTGCCCATTCTAGGATGATTTTATCCGTAATTTTTTTTAATTCTGATATATTGCTTTCCGACGAACATATGTAGCTAGCTAGTAGCCCGCAAAAGCATTCAACAAAGTACTATGGTAATTAATGCCGAAATTAAAGCACTACCTAAGAATAACTCATCACGCAAAAGTTGAGTTGTTTCACGAACCGATAAAAATGCTAACGAAGCTTTACCAAAACGACTGCCGTAGTTGGGTTGCGGTGCGGTGCAGTGCAGAGTGGTGACGGAAAAGGCAAATCACGCATCCACGACAGCAGATCGAAACCCTTCGGAGGACATAAATCAACGACAGAGCTGCCAAGCTTCGCAAAACAAACCACACAGCATTGTTGTTTTATTGCAACAGAAAATAAAATGCTCCATAGGTGGAGAAATCCTGCGCCAAAACTGGCATCTCTGAATATTTCAGATTTCAACTCGACACCGGCGCGCAGTCAGTTTAAGGAATTAAACCCCGGTAACTGGCGAATGAGTGATACGAAAAACCATTTAACCATTAAAAAGTCACGTGAATAAATAAAATGAGAGTTATCTGCCGTTTTCTTAAGTAGTTGATAATAAATATTCCAGGCACTGACTGCTTCATACTTGCGGCCGGTCGGTATGCATGGATTTATGTTTCGCCAACATTTATGTCTACATCTCTGTCTGGCGTATGTATGCTGCCGCCGCCGATTCGTACAATCATTCTCGTGTAACCTCTTCCTGCGGAAAGGATTCCCGTGAAGCCCTTACCGAAGTCAACCTGTACCGGTAGGGGTTCCATATTTACTGCGGCCGCTTCCAGCAGAGCGTTCCATCGCATCGATCCAGCTGAGAAAACCGTTCGTCCTTATCGCGGCACTGACTGTTTCGCTCGGTTTCTTCCCGTCCGGCCAATGCATGGGAAAAGTTTGCATTGCGGTGTTTGTTAAATTAAAATGAATTAATTTGGCCTTTTCATATACCATTTCATTAACAAAGTGGTGTAATTTTTTTGCTTATTTTGATTGACATTTGCATCACTAGCAGCAACAAAGCGGGTAAAGGCTTGTGCACAACTATACTTAACATTTACGAAAAACTCATGGAAACTAAATTCCGTTACTTTTGTTCTAGATCACTATCACAAACCAGTCGTAAACTGTTTCAAAATCGAATCGTATGCTATAGCTTTCTTGCCAATAATCAATTACTATTTAGTAACGAAATCGCGTAGGTGTATTGAACCAAATCATCACTTCGTTTGTATATTGCACAACTTACAGACTTGTTAGGCCACTTGCGAGGAACAGCATCCTACGGAGCAAATTACCAACAATTCAAAATGTGGGCTAGAGCTTAGAGTGGAGCTACATCTCTCCTCGGTACGAGGAAATTGATTTGTCGACGGCAATATGTTTATTGTTTCTCTTCGTCCCTCCGGTTTTCATTTTCAGCCTGTGCCCACTTTTGCATACATACTATCTATATTCATTCACATATGATTTAGATGGGTGGAGGATAAGTTTCGCGAACATAGTGCCAATTGAAATTACACCCTCTGCGTGTGCTGTAAAATAACGCATCGTAAATATTGAATTGCTGAAAGACGGCTCTGCTCGGTAACACATTTACAGGCATCGTTTGCAGTTGGTGCAACTCTATCATATTGGTACCTATAGACACTTTGTTGCTAGTGATATTTTATTGACTAGCAGGGTTTAAACCGGAGACTGCCTACTTGTGCCATTGCTTCGGGTTTAGTGCAGACTAGTAATCAAAAATATTGCTCTATCTCTTGAAAGACAAAAGATGTAATAAATATGAAATTTATTCATTCAAAACAAATACATTTCTAGCTTTATTTTTGAAATAAATACCCGATTATCTTGTAATTTAAAAAATGTTCATCTCGAAATAATAGCAGAAAGTCAATTTGAGATATTTTCTCATAGTCGTTAAAATTTTATAGCTTTCAGTTAAACAAGAGTACTTTTCAAACGAGAAAGGTGCTGTTTATCAGCGTGTAAAACTTGCATAACTATCTTCAAGCACCAAATGGAGTTTTACAAAACTTAAACTTCAAAATCTTTAAAAATTTGATTTTTATTGAGAAAATTTGGAAATCAACGAGCTTTTCCGATGAACGGTGAATTTGATTACATGAACTGCTTCGACGACAGCTTCTCGTAATTTCGAGGAAACCAGCCGAAAACCTCTGAGGAAGCGCTGTCAGTGCCAGCGTGTTTTGTCGCAGATCGTTGCCCTCTAGCGATAGAAAATGATTGTGCAAATGGTACACTACTTGGCCAGCTTTGACGTTCAACATTAACTTCCTTAGTTGGAAAGCACACACTGTGAATGGCAATAAGCAAGAAGTCATCGATTTCCTGCGACGCTATGAAATCGACGTTGCGATTCTGACATAGAGACATAGAATCCTCAGAATCGATCGACTTTGAGCGTAACAGAGCGGTGGCGTTGCCATTGTCACCAGGGTAGAACTAGAATATAGGATACAGTCAGCCATACCAACACCCTACCGTAGGAAACCCTGTTACAGTAAATGAAGAAATGGATCGATCTGGATTTTTGGCAGCGAACTCTAAACTGGAACATGGAACGCCTGAATGAGACCCGTCGGTCGAACCATCACTATAAAAGAAGGTAAGCCATAAATTATTTGATTTATATTACTAAGCCAAATTAAAAAAAAATTGTTGAGTAAATTTCTGGGTTACGCCCTCTTTATGTTTTAGAGGGATTGCTCATATAAATTACACAAAAATTTTAAATAATACTTGCATTCGACCCCCAAGACCCAGTTTTCGCCTCTCCAAGAAGCGACGTTTGCATCTTGTTCTAGTCTAAAAATTCATTTATATTTCTATTTTCAAGTAGGAGGTTTAAGGAGAAACCTAAAGTGGCTAATGTTATTATGTTAGTGCGACAAACACTGTACTGTACATCTCATGTGTTCGTTAAAAACCTAAACGTTTATTTGAATGTTGCATAAGTATTAGTAATACATGTCAAATAGTAGAGCTTGCAAACATAAACACAGCTGATCCGCAGCCAACCGCACCGAATACGAACATCCCGAAACATAGTTTGTTTTCTTTATCAAGACATTCCGATTCATTTAAGATGTGCAGAAGCAACTTAATAATGCATAGGATCAAAAGGATGGTAAATAATCCGTTTGCATTGAAGGCCAGTTTTTCACTCCTGGTCAGCTGATCGTTTATTTACTTCACTCTAAGCTTATCGATGCGACAAAAGTTGAAAGCTCTTTAAAAGCTCATTAATGTGGCGAAACTTTAAGACCGTGGTGCTGTTTTTTCGGAAATCTCTAGTGCAACGAAATATGTGCGCAACCAAATATCTATTAACTAATTCCAGATTATATGTTTTATGAGCATGTAATGATCTATATCAGTTAAATCATCAGTTAAATTTATTTTCCTTAAGCAATTATGTTTTGCTGAGCGTTTGTTGATATATAGCGGATCGATAAATGGAATGATAAGTTTTTGGAAATTATAACAGCACTGGAAGCACTGATTACGTGGCGAAAGCGTGCGATGCATTTTTAAGACACAAAACAATACATGCCTCGAACGCCATTTATCAAGCCATCTATGAACCATTTTCGGTTTCCCCTTAAGGGACATTTTCAGTGTAAAATTTTCTCGACTTCCGAACGAAAGCAACAGAATTGAGCTAGCTAGCATACTTTTTGTACTATAGCAAAGGTCATTACAAAGATTTTAAAAAGTTTTTGTCCCACCGGTGTTGGGCCACTGAAGGGAAGGGGGAGCGCGGAGAAAAAAAGAGAACTTTTTTATCGAGCACAAAAATGGATTTTAGGCATTTTTACTTAAAGTTTAAACGTGTAAACCAAATCTATTCTTGCTTTTAATATATAGGGTATGTTGCAACTTCGTCGTAATTGCCTATTCCCGTCCTATCGAACACAAATTATTAAAAATATCAGCGATTTTTATGACACACAATGTAAAATTAGTTATTCCCTAATATTTTAGTTCGTAGACTATCATACGCGATCAATCAAAGTGCTGCTGATCTTTTGATCACGCTGATGATCACGCAACGCATTGTCGTTATTTTGCAGCCGGGAAAACTTGCCTGACCCGCAGAAATTTTGCACAATAACATTTTCATGCCGTCCTACACAAATACATGCGTGCTAGCTTCGTAAACATTATTTTTATTTTTAGTTCGGACGATGAAAAATTTTGATGGACGGATTTTAAAACGGTACGACGAATTTAAGATATAAAATCAGTTGCGTAATTTCAATAAAATGCTTTAATAATCGCTTTTTAGTGAATTCAAAGGGCACGGATCGGAAGATAAGGGTGTTTGAGTCAAATCAGCAGGAGAACTTTTAGAGTATTTCCACCTAAGAAATCCACCTAAGAAATGATGAAAATTAGAGTGGCTTTCCTTACTACGACGGGAATTAGAAATTAACCCTACGTTATTATTTTTCATGCAAAACCCTACGAAAAAGGACAAAAACAAAAAAAATTGTTTGGTCGATTTTCGGAAATTTCACTGTTTGAATTTCTATTTCGTGCTAGAAGTGTTAACTCAACTCATTTTTCGAGTTTTCAGGCTATAGAGCCCACAGATAATTGATTTTATAAAAAAAATTAGCTCAGATCCTACAAATTATTTGTTTGCCCCTCGATTTTTCAAGCCAATTCCCAAGGGGGGGGGGGGGGGTTGTGACAAAAACTTTAAAAATAATTTGCAATGGCCTAATTTAAGAGAAACAGAAGCGAAACCTAGAAATGTTTAATAACTCTGCAACGTTTGAGATTCGACCAAATGCGTAAAAGGATTTTTTCGTCAAGTGTGGTCATGTCTCACCCCCTAAAATATTTGAACTAATCTACCTAACACCCTGTATAGTTTCGTTGTGTCCAGTCCAGCGTGTAACGCTTGCATGCAATATGTTGTATGCAAGCGACTGATCGAAGCATGCTATTGAACAGAAATTTTTCTAAATTCTTTCTATTGTATCCTAAACGTGAAGTTAAGATAACGCATAATGGACGATAGGTATAATGGATAGGCACAACGTGTAGAAAATATAATTTATGGTAGGCAAAATGGACGTTACGCAATTTGCCGCCCTCTAATTGCCTCAGTTCTAAAGGTCAAAACTAAAATGGATGTAATAACCAACGGCGCAGTAGATCTACTGTCCGAAACACGAACGAATCTTTTAATTATTTTACGGCATTTGATGCAGCTTAACACAGCCAAGTAGCGGTTTAGCCGCTCGTGTTTCGGCCTTTTGTGAATCGGCCAAATGGGGATTCGACCAAATACAATTTCGGCATTCTATGACAGTTGTAGTAATTCGGCCATTTGGATTTTGGTTATTTGTTATTCGGTACCAGCCCGGCGAGTCAATGCGAGTCAATGCAGTACGTCAAGGGGATCCCTTGAGCATGTGCCTGTTCGTCATATACCTACAACCGCTGATAGATAAACTGAAGCATATATGCGACGATCAAGGAGCAACGATTACAGCATACGCGGACGATATCACGGTCAGAATTAAGCATTCTTCCAAAACGCAGATGGTGATTGATAGCTTTCGCCTATTCGGAACAGCATCCGGAGCGCAACTAAATTTACAAAAAACAGTGGGCCTCAAACTGTCAGAAGACTTCCCTACACCGCAAGAGCTTATAATCCAAGACGAGGTGAACATCCTCGGTGTAAATTTCTGCCGAACAATTGAGGAAACCGTACGCTCTAACTGGGACAAATTAAAGCGTAATCTGAACTCATTTCTTTGGTTAAATCATGCGAGAATAATGAATGTAAGGCAGAGAACTTGGATACTGAATACTTACATATGCTCCAAGTTATGGTATATCGCATCTATATTACCATTGCCAGCTGGAACAGGAACAGTGATTAAACAACGAATATCGCAGTTTCTTTGGAGTGGAACTCCGCACAGAGTACGATATGAACAAATTGTTAAACCGAAAATCAACGGAGGTCTTGGGTTACACTGTCCGCTTCGAAAAAGCAAGTCACTCCTAGTAAATCGATTTCAAGAAACCAGAAGGATACTCCCCTACCAAAATGAATACGCTTTGCAGACCAGGAGCCGAAGAGAGATACAAAACATCCCTGTCGAAATGTCACATATCAAGGAGATAATAAAAGAACTTCTTAGCATTCCGCTAGAAGTGATAACCGAATCGACAGCGCAAAAGATATACAAACAATTTCTCCATAGACTCCCAGAAAATCGCATCGAACGTGACTCTAACAGGGACTGGCCCAAAGTTTGGAAAAACATAAACCGCAAAGAATTGACATCTGAGGAGAAGTCTGTATACTACCTACTCTGCAACGAAAAACTAGACCACCATTAGCTGAATCACAGAGAGAACCGCGGAGACACGCCCAACTGTGCGAATTGTGACGCTGTTGAGACACTAGAACATAAATACTCAGAGTGCACGTATATTCAACCACTATGGAATTACATATTCACAGAATTATCAAGCATAGCTAGAATTCAATCTTTCAAGACTTTACAATACCCAGAGCTGCAAAGAGCAAATCATCCAAACAGCATGAGAAGAATAATGAAGATGTTCATTAGGTATATTATATTCATAAACGAAACACCTCAATCAAGCCAGAATGTTGCGAATTTGATACACAATTTGACCATGTACATATACAATTTTAAAAATAAAGAGGATTAAAAAAAAATGCGAGAGCTAGGGAAAATTAGCAAGATTTATTACAGAATTATGTCAAATGGCCGTTATTCTAAATGTTTTTCTGCTAAATGGTCCCTGATGCTTACGCCAAATATCATCCATTATGCCTAATGTCCATATGCCTAAAATCAGTATGCCTAACGTTCATATTCCGATCGTACACATGCCTACCGTAGTGCACCGGTACGATGGGAATCTTTGCAAGTAGCCTACAGCTCGTAGCTCATACGCCTTGGCCACTCTCCTTTTTCCGTTTGTACTCCGCCAAAACTGAGGATTATCAACACTTTTCATTCAAATACGGCAAGTGCACATGGGTCTTCCGTAAGCAACCATTTCGAGAAAATTCGTCATTACATTTTAAGTCTTTTGAGGTCTTTTAAGTCGTTCGTTACTCGGCCAAATAAAATTTCATCCGTCTGAGGCAGTTATTGGAATTCGGTAATTTAGATTTCGGCTATTTGACCATCTGTGTTTCGGTCATTCGGTACTAACCCCTTCCAGTTTATTGCCGTCAGGAGTCAACTGTCTGGAGACGAACGTTGTTAGGGGAAATGTAAATAATGTGCCCCCTCCCCCCCCCTAAGAATAATTGGAAATATCTCTGTTATGTTTCCCCAAATTAACGTTACCACTACGAGTATATGTTGGTATTTGAGCTGAAAACCAATTGCAATTGTTTATTACATTTAGTATTGTGTAATAAATTTGAAGGAATTATTGAATAAAAGCATCTAAATGTTGTGTTTCTCGTTTGCGCGGTGTAAAATGCCCCATCTGCAGTATGCGGCAATTTGAGCATTTCTAACAGTGACAGACCAACTATATTTTGTAGAAAGTAAAACTATTCCCGTTGTTTTCAATATATCGTATTTGTATATAAAACTAGCTGACCCGACAAACTTCATATTGCCACAAATTAAACTATGTTGTACATAAATCGTGAATCTCGGATGACCTTTGTAACAATCTCGAGTTTTGCAAGTTTCTGGGGAGTTCATGGGTGTTTTAATATACAAATTTTCCTCACAATAAAGTAGAAAACAACTCCCCCATTGATTAGTCTGATAAAATAAAGCGGATAGCATTTAAATATTCGCCATCATTACAAACCATTTCGCGGAACACCAATTCTCGGTTGACCATAACGCAGTATGTAGAATTTCGCAAATTACCATTTCCCGAAAAACCTTACACGGGATGTACCATTTCACGGAAAATCTTTTCGTAGAAAGTACCATTTCGCAGGGGTGACCCAACTGAAGGAAAGTAATAGAGGTCAGTCGATCTAGAAAAATAAATAAACCTAGATAGAGGTGATCTCTACGGGGTCTGTCTTCCGCAGTGGTCGGCACTTCCGACAGCAGGTAGCTGGTAACACTCACGGCCTGTGGCCGTCTCGCGCTGAATTATCTAATGTTACTATTGATAGTTTCTGGTGGTCTTGTTATTGACTAATGTTTTATGAAAGAGTCTAAAATTTCTCGAGTTCAATTAGTTTTTGAGTAACGTAAAAATTTCTGTTTTATTTGTATGAGAGTCCTTATCCACTTACTACAGGGGTGAGGGGTCTCAAACCATCATAAAAAAATTCTTGCCTCCAAAACCCTCCACATGCCAAATTTGGTTCCATTTGCTTGATTAGTTCTCTAGTTATGAGGATAATTGTATTTCATTTGTATAGGAGCCCACCCTACTATTGAAGGGGGAGGGGATATGATTCCCCTCCTAAACAGGGGAGTGGTCTCAAATCACCATAGAAAAAAAATTGCATATAAAAACACCCACATGCTAAATTTGGGTCCATTTGCTTGATTAGTTCTCGAGTTATGCAGACATTTGTGTTTCATTTGTGTGGAAGCCCCCCCCTCTTAATGAGGGGAGGGGTCTCTAACCATCAAAAGAATCTTCCCTGGCTCCAGAAACCCCTACATGCAAATTTTATCGCCGATCGGTTCAGTAGTTTTCGATTCTATAAGGAACATACGGACAGACAGAAAGAAATCCAGTTTTATAGGTATAGATAAACCGGTCTTCTGGTGCACCCTTTCTTTTCTGCATGGGGCACATTATACTGCAGCTGTGGCATTTTGCACCGCGTACGTGAATTACCTGGAATTTGGACATTGGTAATAAATTATTCCCACCACGGTTACTCTACAATACTAATTGAATTAAATAATAGCAATTGACTTCAACTTAGATCTGTTTACCTATGTTTGTACACACATTTCCAAGGGGTCAAATGACACCACCGCAAGTGGGGTATATTGGTCTGCTTTTACTTATTTGAAAAAATATTAAATGCTATAGCAAATCAAACGTTTCATACCGTTTTTTGGCGGGGATGCGTTTTTGAAGCTCACTTCACGTAATCGAATCGCAACAACCGATAGCCCTGCTTGAGCGCTGGAAACATATAGTATTTCGGCCAAAACAGCACGGAACAATCAAGAAATGCAAATGATTCTCCAAAATGTTGCTTTTTGTGGTACATACAGCTACATATAGCCTAGTGAATCAGATATTTCTTAGTAAACTATGATAATTCCATATGCTTGAAAATGCCAGCAACCTTTCCGCATCCGGTTGCCATATAAAACTTCTACCGTGAGAGTTGTTTGGAGTTTGTCTTGACGTTGGTGTCGTCGTCCGTCACTAGGCAACCGAGCTTCATCAGCATCTTCGTGTACCGCATCTGGGAACCTTTGTTAGCCATTTTGTTTTGCGATTTGGATCCTTGATCTTCTTATGAGTCGACAATGCGGCTCGTTTTCGACGGTTCGTTGCTGTGACGCAAGGCTTTCGTCCGATCTAAACACTTTTATTACATTGATGATGACTGAATTGGTCACTTTTAATAATTTCGCTAGCTCGACATGCGAATAGTTCGGATCTTTGAGATGCACGAGCCCAATTTTCATGCGTTGCATCTCTTGGTTGAACAATCAATTGAAGAGCAGATGTCACAAACCAAATCATTCTGCACAAACAACTACAAAATTACGGGTACGCCATGTTTTGTAATGCGACGACCAAAATTTAATCGTAACAGGTAACACCCATCAGTTCTTAGGCTTGATGAATATTGAATCAAAGTCTAGTGAAGTCTTTAAGTTAAAAATACTATTCAAATTATAGAAATCTCGCCAATTCATTGCACAAACCTATGAAAACCGAATTTGAAGGACCTCAAAAAATCATTGAACAAATCGTTTGAAACTTCTAGGTGTCCAAAATTCTCCAAGGTTCACTAATAGATGCTGCCAAACATAATGGCGGGACCAATATTTCAAAGCTAGAACATTAAACAACTACACAACATATGGGATAGGGTCTAATAAATTGTTTGCCACACCTAAAGTAGCCGAATCAAATGATTTATAACCTTAATTCCTACCGAAAATACCTTAAACAAAATTTGAAATAGAACTTCCCATTCGGTGCAAAAAATCGAACCAAACTTTTTTATCAATAGCTAATATTTTCTGAATTCCATTTTTTCCTAGTAACTCGAAGAGTTACGAACGTTAGAGAGAATCAGTAGAAAACTAAACAAAAAACATATATCGAACTCTTCTAATCACTTTCGAGACCACCATCGTCATTGGCAGCAGCGAAATTAATTGAGGGATCCGTGCTCTGTGTGGTTCTAAATCGTATCCCAAGTGCTATTTTCTGGAATCTGTTGTTAACAAAACTAGACACGTTCTTGGAACCCGCCCGCCGGACTCTCGGGGGTCCTCGAAAATCTCCAACGTTCAATGCGAAGCAAAACAAACCAACACACAGCCCACAGCCCGGACCAGGCAGGAGGGTTGGGTTGAAAGGCCAGCAAAACAAACACTTCAATTGGAAACCAAGTTTCGGCCAAGGTGTGAAGATCATATACAACAAATAGATGGGTGGTGGTGGTGTTTCGTGGAAACAAGAGCAGGCGCGGAGTGTTTCTGGTGCGCTTGGTTGGCTTGTTAAGAGGAGGAGGAACAGGACCAGGAGGAGAGCGGTAAAGCGCACAGAAAGATTAACGCTTCGTCGAATGCGGTCTACGCCCGGGTACTACAGGCCGGCTGGAACCTACGGGAAACTTCGCCCAGGCCTGGCGCAGATCTGCTTGGGTAAACAGAAAGCCCGAGAAGAAAACAAAACTCGAATCATAACATCTCCGTCGACCCTTGATTGGGTGCGTGTATGAATGTGTGTACGAAACAAGGTGTGCGTGCGTTTGTGTGCGAAGGAGATCCGCCGATCAGTCCCGGTCTCGGCGATGCGATTCAAATGCGCGGTTCGCGCGATCCGATTTTCGCTTTCTTTCCCCCCCGTTAGTGGTTCGGTGTGGTTTCCCTCCTCGGTTCGAAACGGGTGTGTGAAGAAATGAGAGGACATGTTAATTTATACGCGAGCCACAAAATTAATACCCGTAATAAACAAATAAATTAGGCGAGAGATGTGTATTTTGCTTTGATTCGTGTTAGGATGTCTTGCAAGTATTTCGATTGGAAGCTTAATTTACTATATTAATTAATTTTGCCGGCAAGGTCACCGGGAGCAGACTTCCGGAGGCTGCCGCGAAAATTTTGCATATTATCGAGATCATCTGTAGGAAACAATTAGATTGTAGGCAATATTTATCTATATCATTCTCAATTGTGAAATTAATATAAAGTGGGGAAGCTATTTTCTAATTTAGTATATACTTGAAAAATAATTTCCTTTTTATTTATTTAAAAAAAAACCAATTTTTTAGTTTAGTTAGTTATACATTGGTAGCAATTCATATTTCTTATAAATTGTATCTCATTTGTCTATAATCAAAGTCATAGAAGGATAACACAAATTGTTGAATTGGTTTTTAAGCCATCTCTGACGTTTCTGTGAGGAATGTAATAGTCTAGTATAGGTTTTCTGCTAGTAAATAAATCAAATATGATAAAACGAAATACTGAACGAATGTTAAGAAATTTTCAAAATATTCATGAACTTCACTTTTATTCAACCAACATTCCGCCACTGTGTGGCACCCTAACTAACATCAGCGGGTAACCATTCCCAACCGCAGCAGAATCTCCCGTGGAATCCATTCTATCATTGATTCGATCTCAGGATACACCCGGTCAACCCGGGAACGGGTGTGGTCGAACATCAAAACGATCCTATCCTGAACCATCAGTCAAACCCGTAGCAGTTTTATCAAGATATGCTTCGCCTCAAATGGAAATGATAGATCAATTTTAGATTCGTGCGGTAATGTTCTGCCGCTGAAAAAATCCCAACTATCTCGACTGTCTCGTGTGTAGTCCTGGCCGGGCCTGGCCTAGCAGCAAACCGTTCTCGCTTCGCATATGTGATGTGCAGCAGTTAATCAAAAGACAATTTAATTATTTAACATCTCTATCTGCTCGAATCGATCTGTGTATGCGTTCGTGCTGTCTGACTAACTGACTGCGCACCATTGTAAAACCCGCATGCTGCCAAAGGCAAACATTTTGCTGTCTTATTAGTCTGGACCGCGTCCCACCGGAGAGGGCCTTCCCATGTGCGCCTTCCCGTGGCAGCATGTGGCAAATCGCAATCGCCTATTTGTTACTGAATCGAGTCGACCAACGCGTAATAATCATGTAATAAATGAGCCTAATCAAAGGAAGAGAAAAACACTGGCTGCCAAGTTACCGAGGGGCACCATTTCCACCGGCATCGTCTCGCACGAGAGGATATCGGTGCGCAGTGCCGGCAGCAACAATACTCAGGAGCTCGATCTCGAAGTTCTTGGAAATCGTCGGGAGTCCTCCAATCGACAAACAAGCGCACTCTCACGCCTTTCGGGAGTTAGATTGTTGATAAATTGTCTCGTTATTCATTTTATTGGCACCCAAAGCGAGCCGTATGACTAATACCGCGCAATATCTGTATACACACCAATGAGGCTACGCACAGCGAGAACGATGTGTTCTGCTTTAAAGAATAACAGCAATCCCTAGAAGTACGATTCCGTCCCTTCTTACCCACTGTACGGCGTCCTTAAAATTTCTGAGACCTTTATTCATTGGTAAGATTTGATATCGATAATCGCGCAGAGTATGATGTCACAGCGGGACGCGTAGACCATGCCTCTGCCCGGCCGAGCTCGAAAAGAAGCCATCGCAGATCGTACCGCAATGATGGCCGGATATTATAAATGTTTTCCTCCAAATGGTGGCAGCCCCACGCAGCGGGATCTCTAATGACATAAACACATTGCGTGCGGGAAGACAAATATTTAGCGTTGCATCATGATTGGTGGATTAGCTCCGGCACTCGCTCGCTCGATCGCTCGGCTTGCAGACTCGCGCGATGGACAGTCATCAATTGGCTTGGTGGCGATGCAGCAACCCAATAAATTGGTCGATTATCTCGGTTGGTCCGTTAGCAAGCGGAGGGACCTCATTATGCAAAAGCGTTAAGCACCTCCGATTACGCGGATCGAACGTTTCAATTTGGACATCAGCACCACATGCCACATGGCCGGCTGGCGAGGACGCAAATAATGTGCCCACTCTGATGATGGTTTGGTCGCGTGCATCCATTAGCTAATAACCTGAATAATTGCGTTCTTTCGATGCAACGATTGAGCCGGTTGCGATTAGAAAAGATTTGTGGCTCGGTGCGATGTGAGCTTGTTGCATTACCAATTGCATTCTAGTCGGAATGGCAGGAATGAATAAAGGTTTCATGTCAGTTGTAACGAACAGTTTTAGGGTGGCAATATTTAGGGTACAGGAGGGTATTTTCAGCCCATTAAGCGGTAGCCTGAACAATGTTCAGAAATTACGTTAAAACTATATTCATTCGAGACAAGATTTTTATACCAGTTGATAGAATAATATTTACTGAAAATCGACGTGTATTTTGATCTTAATGAAACGCTACTAAATTTGAGTTATAGTTACGAGAAATGATTAAGTCGCTGCGGCTAAATTGGGCCCATTTTCTATAGCGGTGTCTGTGTGGTTAAATCCGGTAGGCCGAAAAACTCTGCACAGGGATTACTGCTTTTCAAAAACAGAACAAAAGAGAGACCGATGGATAATGTGTCGGTATTGCCTACATGTCGGCTCATTGAAGATAACTAGTTTTGCAGTGAAAACAGTTTGCTGATGGCCCTAGTGTATCATTGAATCGTTCATATACAATAGCACCAGGAGCAAATGGTTGTCACTCGAATACTAGCTGTGTCAACACGATAGAAGAGTTTCAGGCGCAACTGCCTCACACATTGGTAAGTAGTGTAAATAGAGCACCATATGCCGAAATTAAAATCAAAATGCTGCAAATGGCTAGTGAATGAAAATTGATTTATATTTTCATATCAGAGGGCAATTGAAATGCGGTCATACATAGGGTAGACGCACCAGTAGTAGTGGTAGTACCAGTAGTGGTGGAAACGTATCGAACTACCAGTAACAGTATTATTTGATAAGTATCAAACTTGTACCAAAATCTGCAAAAATAATGGAATAATTTAAGTTTCCACCACTACTGGTACTACCACCACTAATGGTGCGCCTACCCTATATATTAATATTTTTTTGAAACGATGGTTCTACAATCGATGAAGGGACGGTAGGGGAAAGAAATGAAAATTTTTTTGGTGAAGAAGGGGGAAGAGCGGAAAGGTGAAGAGAGGGGGGGGGATATTGGTAGCTACGCTTAACAAGTAGGTAGTCGTTTTGACTCCTACCTTTTGTCTAATGCTAAATCAATCAATCAAGAGCGGAAACGCGTAAGCAGTTGCTTCTGTTTTTTTTTCAGCCTAATTACGTGCTAGTGGAAAACAGTGGTTTTGATGTTTATTGAATAAAATTAAGCAAATTACTTACATTTTAATGAAAATAGTTATAACACATTAAAGCCTATGAGTTTTTGTTTGGGATAGCGCAGCAAAAAAAGGTAATGTATGCCGAATTTAGTAGCGTTGTTGCAGTAGCAACTGGACGGATAGAGAAGAATCGTTTCCGGTTTCGTAACCCGATGTATATTTCGTGTTGATGAAGGAGGGGTGGGGTTATAAAATCCCTTGTGGGTGAAAATACAATATAACATTAGTTACACTATCCATTTAGCAATGTAGTACAATATATATGATAATCAATTATACGTATAGTTAAGTGCATGTTAACTACTCACGTTTAGTCTTCTTCTATCTTAATGTCCGTATTATTTCCGTACTGTAGGTTTAAGAACTGTAATTGCTCGTGTTAGCTTAGGTTAGGAAACAACATCATCTTTTTATAATTTACCTTTTGCATGTAACTAGTATTAATTAGCATATAACAATCAATTTAGAATAAGTAGCATAACACCTTTAGCGTAAGTTTTAGTATGAAATAATTAGAATAATCAATTTTCGTATTTATGGAGTAATAATCCATTTTCGGACCTGGACCTGGACCTGCACCTGGACCTGGACCTGGACCTGGACCTGGACCTGGACCTGGACCTGGACCTGGACCTGGACCTGGACCTGGACCTGGACCTGGACCTGGACCTGGACCTGGACCTGGACCTGGACCTGGACCTGGACCTTGACTTTGACCTTGACCTTGACCTTGACCTTGACCTTGACCTTGACCTTAACTTTGATCTTTACCTGAACCTGGACCAGGACCTGGACCTGGACCTGGACCTGGACCTGGACCTGGACCTGGACCTGGACCTGGACCTGGACCTGGACCTGGACCTGGACCTGGACCTGGACCTGGACCTGGACCTGGACCTGGACCTGGACCTGGACCTGGACCTGGACCTGGACCTGGACCTGGACCTGGACCTGGACCTGGACCTGGACCTGGACCTGGACCTGGACCTGGACCTGGACCTGGACCTGGACCTGGACCTGGACCTGGACCTGGACCTGGACCTGGACCTGGACCTGGACCTGGACCTGGACCTGGACCTGGACCTGGACCTGGACCTGGACCTGGACCTGGACCTGGACCTGGACCTGGACCTGGACCTGGACCTGGACCTGGACCTGGACCTGGACCTGGACCTGGACCTGGACCTGGACCTGGACCTGGACCTGGACCTGGACCTGGACCTGGACCTGGACCTGGACCTGGACCTGGACCTGGACCTGGACCTGGACCTGGACCTGGACCTGGACCTGGACCTGGACCTGGACCTGGACCTGGACCTGGACCTGGACCTGGACCTGGACCTGGACCTGGACCTGGACCTGGACCTGGACCTGGACCTGGACCTGGACCTGGACCTGGACCTGGACCTGGACCTGGACCTGGACCTGGACCTGGACCTGGACCTGGACCTGGACCTGGACCTGGACCTGGACCTGGACCTGGACCTGGACCTGGACCTGGACCTGGACCTGGACCTGGACCTGGACCTGGACCTGGACCTGGACCTGGACCTGGACCTGGACCTGGACCTGGACCTGGACCTGGACCTGGACCTGAACCTGGACCTGGACCTAGACCTGGACCTGGACCTGGACCTGAACGGGCTAAACTAATGTTTAAACTTGAACTTGGACTTGGTCTTACACTATGTTACGAACTACTTGGTGGTGGTGGAGGGCCACACTGTACTAACCAGCTTTACAGGGTCGTTTCACGGAGTCTCTAGGAGCTATTTCTTGGAGCAAACTTTCAACCCTATACTTTTTCTTCTTAATCAACTCCAGGCCGTGGTTTCCTCTGCAGTACGAAGAAGTCGTCTCCATTCCATTCGGTCCATGGCCGCAATTCGCCAGCCACGTAGTCTGAGCAGGGTCCGCAGGTAGCCTCTCACTTGATCGATCCATCTTGCTCGCTGTGCGCCCCGCCATCTTGTTCCAGTTGGGTCTTTATTGAGAACTTTTTTAACCGAGCTGTCGTCCGACATCCTCACGACGTGCCCAGCTCATCGCAGGTGACCGATTTTTGCGATGTGAGCGATGAGTGGTTCCTTAAGCAGCTGATGCAATTCATGGTTCGTTCGCCTCCTCCACGTTCCATCTTCCATCTGCACTTCGTCGTAGATAGCACGCAACACCTTCCGTTCGAAAACACTAAGGGCGCGTTGGTCCTCCACGAGCATGGTCCATGCCCCATGGCCGTAAAGGACAACCGGTCTAATCAGCGTCTTGTAGACTGTTAACTTCGTGCGGTGCCGAATTTTGTTCGATCGCAGCGTTCTACGGAGTCCAAAGTAGGCACGATTTCCTACCATAACCATAATTTCTCTGCTGGTGTTGTTGTCTGCGGTAACCAGTGAGCCCACTTCTACCACCTCGATTTCATCACCGCCTAAATGAATCCGGGAGGGAGGTCAGCATTCACTTCTCTAGAATCTTTTCCTTTCATGTATTTTGTTTTCGATACTTTAATGACAAGTCTAATCCGTTTGGCTTCAGCTTTCAGTCCGATGTACGTTTCCACCATCCTCTCAAAAGTATGTGTAATGATATTGAACGTCGTCAGCGAATCCAAGAAGCTAGACGGACTTCGTGAATATCGTGCCACTCGTGTCTATTCCCGCTCTTCTTATCACACCCTCCAAAGCGATGTTGAACAACAACCATGAAAGCCCATCGCGTTAGTTTATCCGGAAGTCTGTAGTAGTGCATAATCTGCCATAGCTGATCCCGATCGATCGTGTCATACGCCGATTTGAAGTCGATAATATAGAGTGGGCGCGTTGTATTCGCGACATTTCTGCAACACTTGCCGAAGCGCGAAAATCTGATCTGTGGTGGCACGGGCACCCATGAATCCCACTTGATATTGCCCCACGAACTCCTTTGCAAATGGTGATCGACGACATAAAAGTTGGGAGAGTACCTTGTAGGCGGCGTTCAACAGTGTGATTGCGCGGTAATTACAACAATCCAACTTGCCACCCTTTTTGTAGATCGGACACACGATGCCTTCCGTCCACTCCTCCGGTAGTAGCTCATCCTCCCAAATCTTGACAATGACCCAGTGCAGCGCTCTAGCCAGTGCGTCACCACCGTATTTCAGCAGCTCGCCGGGTAGCTGATCAGCCCCAGCCGCTTTATTGTTCTTCAGCCGACTGATCTCTTCTGCTACCTCCTGGAGGTCGGGGGCTGGTATTCTGTCGTCTTCTGCACGTGCTCCAAGATCTATTGCCATATCGTCACCTTCATGTTCTGCTACATCGCTGTTAAGGTGCTCGCCATAATACTGCTTCCACCTCTCGATCACCTCACGTTCATTCGTGAGAAGATTACCGTCTGAGTCCCGACACATATCGGCCTGCGGCACAAAGCCTTTGCGCGAACGGTTTAACTTCTCGCTCCAATCATTTTTTCGGTTCGGATTCATTAAACCAGTACTACCGATGGCGGTCTTAATGCCTTTCCAACCATCTTCAAGAGTTGCTGCGCCAAGTTGCTCTTCCGGTAGTTGCGCTGCATCCAGCTACCGCGCGTATTCCCGGGCAACTCCGGTGTCTCGTAGCTGCTCGATGTTGGGTCGCGGCGTACGACTTCGACACGTGTTATACACCGTCGAGAGTTTTGAACGCATGCAGACTGCAATTAGGAAATGGTCCGAATCTATATTCGCACTGCGGTAGGTGCGAACGTTTATAACATCAGAGAAGAATTTACCATCGATTAGAATATGGTCAATTTGGTTGGTCGTTAGTTGGTTGGTTGGATTACGTTGGTCTGGTGATCACCAGGTGGCCAGGTGGATATCTTTGCGAGGAAAGAAGGTACTTCGGACTACCATACCGCGGGAAGCTGCAAAAGTTACGCATCGTTGGCCGTTGTCGGTCGTTGCGGCATGCAGGCTGTTTGGCCCGATTACCGGTACCTGCGCGTTCATGTCACCGATGACGATTTTCACGTCCCGTCGCAGACAGCATCATACACCTGCTCTAGCTGCGCGTAGAACGCCTCCTTCTCGTCATCGGGTCTCCCTTCGTGAGGGCAATGCACATTGATGATACTGTAATTGAAGAAATGTCCCTTAATCCTCAACTTGCACATCCTTGCGTTGATCGGTTGTCAACCAATCACACGCTGGCACATCTCTCCCAGTACTATAAAGCCGGTTCCCAACTCGTTGGTGGTGCCACAGCTCTGGTAGAAAGTAGCCGCTCGATGCCCGCTTTTCCAGGCCTTCTGTTCTATCCAGCAAAGTTCCTGCAGTGCTACGACTTCGAAGTTTCGGGGATGTAGTTCATCATAGATTATACTTTTGCAACCCGGGAAGCCGAGCGATTTGCAATTCCATGTCCCGAGTTTCCAATCAAAGTCCTTATTTCGTCGCGTAGGTTGACGCCGATTGTTCCGATCCCTATTTTCTTCTTCGTTGTTGGTAACTTTTCGTTCTCCAGGGCGGCTTGTTGGGCCTGCCCCTAACCCCCTATCCAGCCGGAGGACCAACGTGCGCAGCACTGTTTAGAGTCCCCGCTGGCACGAGGACGAGTATGATAGTCGACGCCCACTACATGAAGAACAGACACTGTTTGAGCCGCACCCCCTTGGTGAACAGACGCTCGTGTTTGACGAAGCATTTCCTCTACTGCCATGCTTTGGTTACCGCGCCAGTATTCGTGTCGCACCTCAACAAATCGCCATTATCAGATTGACAACATTCCCCAGGCTACGCCGCATTTGGTATATGACTCGTGAGGCGGGAGCTTGTGAGGACCAGAGCTGTGTTTGACGGTCCTTCCAGGTTGCCAACTCACCATTTGAAGTCCAATACAACCATGCTCATTGAGCGTGAGTGAAGCAGTTAAACTCACTGTGTAGAGGACAGATTACCCTTAAAGGGCTTTCATGTAATCTTGATGACAGCTAAATTGGGCAGACCACACATTTTATTTCATTGAAATCGGAACAGAAAGAACACGAGAACGTCCAAGCAATAACTGTCAAAAACTGACTGTACATTCAAAATGAACGAAATTGTCAACATCAGTGAGGGTTATTAGTACAACATAACGCCATAAAAAGAATAAAAATCGAACATACGTAGCCCGCGAAAATTCAAAATTCGCGACACTTTATTAACAAACCTCGTACTGCATGCAAAAAATAGTAATAAATATAACAACATAACCAAATAATAGATACCAGTAAGTCTTAATAATATATATGGCTTCATTTGGTTTATTTGAATCACTTTTACGATCTCGATTTTCTCAATGCGTCACAGCTAAACAGGGCCTTACATTATCATCGAATTCCAAACAAAACAGAAAATCGCTTTTCTCAGCATTCATGGTTTTTTGCAATTTTGCAATTGCATTCTATATCCTCGTGCATGAATCTCATGTTTGCTGTATTTAATTATTAAGAACGTTTAATCAAAGCAAGCAGATTTTCAATGCAAGGTAGACTGATATTTCAGAAGTTTGAACGTTGTGCTGATGAATATTAACAGTACTGCATCTAAATTAGGGTTCTCTGCGGTACGTATAAGTAATGCTGTGTTTAATTACAGTGGAACGTTATTTTTCTTTACGCAAATTAAATTCCACCCAAATTGTTACAAGCAACCCCGTTTTTCGGCAAATGTTATTCAAACACTTGTCTAAGGACCTTCCGTTAAGTGGATCCCATAAACTTATCCCTCGCTCGTCCAACCAAGCTATTTAATCTTGCACTCGGATCGGAGCCATTAAACTATAGATCAGCAAAAATATTTATATGCAACATAAATCTCCACTCCTCTAGCCATTCGATATCGATAGCCAACAATCTAGGCTCGTAAAAACGTTTCCCATTGCTTGAGAGCGACATTTTTCCCAGCATGTCGTTGTAAACAAAAAAAAAAAGAACGAATAGCGGACAACGTGGATCAAGTGTTCCCTGATCCACTTGCACAATGTGGCTGCACCGAGGTGGGGGCAACCGTCGATTGGTGGCATCTGCTCTTGTTCGGCATGACTGCCTGCCGGCCAAATGGGTAACGACGGCGACGACAACGGTGTTGCGAACCAGCCAGTCCCATTGTTTTTGAGCTGTCGTGCACAGCTAAGATAATAATAGGCTCTCGATCGAGCCGTGTTGTTACTGGTTGCAGTTGCTGATAAGAAATCCCGATGCCGTTTTTTGATTCGTCCATCAGCGATGGCGGCCAGTGACTGAGGCGTTTTTCATTATAGCTTCTACCCAACTGCGACCGCAACGGCAGCAGCAACAGTGAACGAAGAAAAAAAAATACAGCCCTGCTGTCGACTGCCTGGATATAATGCGTAACCCACCTAGTAATAACAACAATAACAAGCATAATGATGATTATATACATGAAAATATGAAAACCTTGCGTTACAAGCGATTATGAATTATAATGGTGCAATTTCCCTCTCATCCCTCCCGGGAACAAGGTGAACACACATTATTATAAATTATTCATATTAAACTTGAAATAATAAATTTTTATTTCATTTTCCAGGGGGGTTGCTGCTCCAAAGCGCACACCTCCGAATCAAAGGGGAAGGGCTTTCTCTGGTAGCCCAGCCAAGATGGTTGATTGTTTGCTATCCCAGAAGGAAGTACCTACCCTTCCCCCATCGGTTGTACCGTTTTGCGCAACGGCGACTCCACTGTGCAAAGTAGCAAACGGACCCAGTTCCGCCATATTATTTTGTTACACCCTGACGACGTCGTCATCATCGTGCCAGCCTACCGATCCGAGGCGGGTTGGGTCGTTGATTCCAGCCTGTCGATAAGGAAAATATATGTAAGCGTTCTGGTAATCGCTTTCCAGCAGCCAGCCGAGCGCTTACCAATACTGCTTGTCTTCGCTGATGGAAAACTGCCACAGCGGCGAGCGGTAGGAGAATCTATCGATCACAGTGACTGATTTCATCGACCGACTGAAAAGTGCGCTGTCTTACCGCTTGCTAAGTGCATGTTGTTTACTGCAGTAACCGGCCGTTTGAGGTCGTTAGCCAAAATTAAGCTGTAAGCATGTTGTACCAGTCCTTTTCCGACAGGAGTTGAATGTTAGTTCACAAGTATTATATCGCGTTGTTCGTTTTATTAATTTAATAACTTATTAGCTTAGGGGTCGTGAACATTGAGTGAATGCATATGAGTGTTAGCCTCAATTACAACGTTGAGATGTTGAGATATGTTGAGATATCCTACTCGAAATACCGAAAACAATATTATTTTTGACAAGCACCGACTGCTGTATTCGTATTCGATACGTCATAATTTAGATAACAGAATGTACTCTGCCCCTCGGTACAATGATAACATTACGACCTTAAAGTCCAGGTGCACCATCATGCAATGGTAGCGTTTTAAGCTCCAAACGAAGTCATTATTGATATTGCGAGGTGCCGGAATGCTTAATAACCAACCTTCTGAAGCACAGTGTTTGCACCGGCACCAACACGATCGTTGCACGATCGTTCAATACCACCCAGATTAAACCAAAGAACATGCAAATCTGTAGCTCGTCAACGAAGGCTGCCAGCCGCTGGCCGTCCAAGAAGAACAGATCTTGGAATTCAACAATTCTACCAACGTCGGGAGTGTGTTTCCATCGTAGCTAGATGTCTCCTCTCCGACGATCATTGTGCCATTGCTCAGAAAGCGCGTTCTTCAACAGCACTCCGGAGTAGAGCCAGTGCATTCCTTTGCCCGTCAACCTGTGTACTGCTCAAATATTAACGACGAGGTATCGAAGCTTTTTTTTTCATGTTGGGTATTTTTATCACTGCGACCATTTGTTTAATCTATTGTGATATATCCCCCATTTTACTATAGCTATGTTGTCAAGATGACGCACCACTATTAGAAGCGACTGTCATTGTTTGACTAATAGCATTTGTCCAGTCCGGTGATACATTTCGGATAAAGTGCACTACCGTACTGGGAATTGTTCTCCAAATATCAAAGGGTTCTAACGGCCCTCTGTCGAAGAACCTTAATCTTTTATTAAAAATTGCCGGACATCGGCATAACAGGTGTTCCGAGTCTTCCTTTTCTATGCCACAGAAGCGACATATATCATCTTGAAGTTTTCCCATTTGCTTCAGATGATAGCGGCTCGGACAATGTCCTGTTATTAGACCAGTATAGATGCTTAGATCTTTCTTTGAAAGCTCCAGTATTTTGCGAGTCATAGAAATGTTTGGAGAGAGTTTGGAGGTGTTATTCCAATTTGATTCCACTTTCCTACATTCCCATGCCTTCAGCTCCATTTTTAAAGCAGAAGCAGATAGGCCGCGAAAGGGCTTAGATCCCATAAATTGATGAGAAGATCCGAATCTTGCAAGCGCATCAGCCCTTTCATTTTCATCAATTCCACAGTGATCTGGGACCCAATATAAGTTGACTTGGTTACGGCAAGATAATTTTTGGAGTGATTGAATACATTCCCAGACGTGTTTTGATGTGCATGTCGCCGACTTTAAAGCATTTAGAGCTGCTTGACTATCGGACATGATGCATATATTTGAACGTCTATAGTTATTGCGCAAGCACACAGTAGAACACTCTAGAATTGCTTGAATTTCAGCTTGGAACACAGTTGGCCATCTACCCATAGAAATTGACATGTCTATTCCTGGGCCAGTTACTCCTGCTCCCACTTGGTTGTCCATTTTTGAACCATCTGTGTAAAAAACCGTCGACCCTTGGCGAAGATCGGGACTACCGTCTTCCCAGGAATCACGCCTAGGCTCAAATACACGAAAAATTCGGTCAAAGTTGTATTTTTTCGCCATCCAGTCTTCATTATTGATTACCAGAGGATTAATACTAATAGTCTTTAGAATACTGAGATGACCTGTAAGATCACCATCAAAGAGGTTCATAGATCTTTTGATCCTCAGAGCATCGAAGCTTGTAAGTTTGTGAAAAAAAGATAACAGAGTAGATGAGACATATCACAAGACTACCATAGAATCCTTGTCCACGCCGGAGAAAACGTGACAGCGCCTGCATTTTCTACATCTGGTGGATTCGTACAAAAAATGGCCTGTAGTCCTACGAACCAAGAAGTTTATCACATGCAGCAACCTTGCGAATTCTTCGTGAAGTCTCCGCCATATGTGGATCTTCTACCGAACTCGATGAATATCTATTTGAGTGTTCCTGAAACTACTTCGTCCGTGTACATCGTTCCGCAGGTTGCAGAGTACAGCTCAGAAAAGTAATTCAACCGGAGCACAAAGTTACGATCCTCATGACATCCTTTACGCTAAGCCATAATCTACGCAGCCACAAAGGGGAACTGGAAGTCTGGCATGGTGATCTCGCGCATCAGTCAGGTGATGCGTAATATACGGCTACCACAAGTACCGTGTCATTTATCCTAGGCGGTTGGATTCTATGTCCTACACTTGAGTCAAAAGTTAATGGAGTTGACCTGCCGGCTCTGAAAAGACCTGCAGCTACAGGTTTGCTTAGATCATCGTCGAACGCCTCTTAGAAATAAAGTGCAGCAACCGGCTCCTACTCGCAAGTCTTGGCAGCCTGTAAGACACGATTCGTATTTGGAATAAAGGAATGTATTTGGAGGGCCTGTTAGCTTCGAGGTACGACACTGGTGTACCAAGTCAGTCGAACCTCGACTGGGAGAGACTGACAGTGTCAAAAGTATCAGGGCTGGTAACGATCAGATTCGTCACCGATGCTAAAGGAAAACCAAAAATATATAGTCGCGTAAAAAAATCCTTTCCATGCATTGTTGTCAGTGACAAAAAAAGCTTTATTTAAAAAAAATCTAATTTCATGTTTTGGAACGCGGGATGGTTTTAGATGTTTGACACCATTTGACTATTTGGTCGAAATTGGATAATGGACACCATTTTGATATGCCAAATGGCAGTTGATAATTTAAGTTACCTTGGATGGTCGTTGTCGTCGTCAGAATCATGGAGCCGGGGTGACTCGTGCTGCTTCAAGCAGCCGCCTCCATTCAACTTGATCTTGGGTCATTCGTCGTCAATTTCCCAGTCGTCTCAGCAGTAATAAATCTCTTTCGATCTGATCGAGCCATCTTCAACGTTGAGCCCCCCTGTTCTTGGTGCTAGTGGGGTTGTTGAAGAGAGCTGTTTACGTCGCACTGTCGTCCGGCATCCTTACGACATGTCCTTTACGACACCGTAGCCTACCGACTATCGCCAGTTGTATGATAGGAGTCTCTGCAGGCAGTGCGTGTAGCTCGTAATTCATTCGCCTCCGACACTCTCCGCTTTCAGTTCGTAATCCGCCAAATATCGTCCGCAGTACCTTCCGCACGAACACGGCAAGGGCACGTTTGTCTTCCGTGAGCAGCGTCACGGTTTCAAGTCCATTAAGGTGAAGGTCGTCAGAGTCCAGTTGCATTTGTTACTGATTTCAATACTTTCACGACGAGAACAGAGTTGCTAGTAGTAGATTATTACCTACCTTTACCTGTTATGAACAATTATGAAACGTAGAATCGTGTATCTATTTTTGCTGTTGAACGAGATCCGACAGTAGTTCCACTGACGAATTGATATGACAAATAGAAGAAAATCCTTTAAAAACATTGTCCTACACATTTTTCTTGCACACTAGCACCCTCTGTTATGCATGTTGCGGAGTAGCTTGCATTTGCAGGGTTTTATGCTGCATGGTTATTACATTTGTATGGTTTTATACTGAAAACTCGAAGCAACACTCGTGCGCCGCGGTGTGGTCATGTTGCGGAACATGACTTTTTGAAAAATGTGTGGTTTTTTATTGGACGATGGAATTAACGCGAGTGTCTTGTCTGTTTGTCTGTGGTAGTTCTATAACACAAAATGCTATTTACGGAGAATTTTATTATCAGCTAATTTTATAAGTATATTTTTGACTCTCGACCGTTCGTTTAATTGCGAAAATTTTATTGGTCGCTCAACGTAAATATGGCATCACTCCACATATACACCCGTTTCCTTGGTAACGTACTACACCGTCGCGATGGTTGCGGATTTGGAATTGCAATCGAAACGAAGTAAAGTTTTTCATATCAATTCAAG
The DNA here is from genome assembly GCF_943734655.1 of Sabethes cyaneus. Lineage (NCBI taxonomy): Eukaryota > Metazoa > Arthropoda > Insecta > Diptera > Culicidae > Sabethes > Sabethes cyaneus. The sequence goes on along the minus strand of NC_071355.1, from coordinate 196,539,297 downwards.
TGGGTTTGGGCAAAATCATTATAATATCTTACCAAATAACTGTTCGTGTGGTAAATTAAAGTTTACTGTGTCTCAAGTTAAGTTTCGCGTGTGATGTGACGAATGGATCGGCTGAAAAAAAATACTGAAAAACCGACAGCGAAAAGTGAAAATATAGTGATGAATTTTATTTGGGCAGAAATCTCAGTATTTAGTGTAATTTATGTCCCAAAAGTAATAGAACCTATAGAATGCAACGTTGTCAACTCGAAGTACTAGAGTTGAGAGATCTTATTACGGCTAGCAGGTTAGTTGAACTAATTTTATTTTTTTGTGATGGTTTCCCGAGTCGATGAGAGCATGTTGGGAAGAAAGGGTTGAAGAAGGGAAGGGAAGGGTGATATTCGGTGCCATACTGACTACCATACATGGATTCTGACGTCCTTGTCGTTAATAACCACAGGCCTAATAAAGGTTTTGTACATCGTCAGCTTCGTACGGCAGCGCATGCAAATGGGGCTAGGGCAAAGTAGGCCCAAGTTTCCGTTTGAATGTGCGGCTGGATCTCCTTCTCATTACTAGTGTTGTTGTCCACGGTCGCCAGTGATCCTAAATACACGAACTCATCTGCCACTTCTTGTTCGTCACCGTCAACAATTACCATCCGTTGAAGGCACGCGTTTGTTTCCTTTGAGCCACTTCCTTTCATGTATTTGGTTTTTCGCGCATTTATTTTCAGACAGATCCTCCTAGACATCGCTTTAAGTCTGGCGTAGATTGCCTTCGCCGTCATAAAGCTCCTTGCAATAACATCAAAGTCATCTGTGAAACCTAAGACTTGGATACCCTTCGTGCAAATCGTATCTCTCGTTTCGATGCCCGCTCTTCGGATCAACCCATTATGAACGTATCCTTGAAATCTCTATATTTTGTTGTTTTTGTTGTAAAGAAATGAAAACAAAATTGAACGTGTTTTGATGCAAACCATATTTTAATGCACCTAGAATCTCATGATTATCACTGCTTGTATATAAATCTAAAACGATGTCATATAAGACATTTTGCAAAACATAATCCGATGAAAACTCTAATTAAATACGATTACATCTTCATGATAGCCATTGTTGGTAACTAAATCTAAGAAATTGTCATATGCGATATTCGCTAAGCATAACCCGATTATCTTTCGACCCATTTACGATTTTTACTATTATTTCGTATATCAATCATCGTGTACATTACATACGATGAAATTTACACATTGTGCTTACAACATGTGTACATTTATACGAGTCCGATGTGATCCATTTATATAAGATTAAATCTCGACATGAATATACGATATCTGGTTTGCTGGGCTGTCACCAGTCTATACGTTTCTTCCCTCCCGACCTGGGTGTTTATATCTCCGATGATGATCTTGATGTCCCGTGACGAACAACTGTCGTACGTTGCCTCCAGCCTCGCGTAGAATGCTCCCTTCACGGAGCGAAAAAACGCCAGTTTGTTTCAAAAAAATTATTGTTGCTTTAAACCTCAATAATTTTTTTTAAACAACCTAAAAATTTTGTTGTTTCAATACGACATTCTATTTGAATCAAGAAAATAACAGTTTTGAATTAAATTTAATCGGTTGGTAAACGGCTGGATAATGCGGAATATAGACCCCATAGTGGTCGTTAGCCTTTTATCCAGCAACTCCGATCCCCACCTCCTCGTGGTACCAGCCGGAATACGAGCAACCTTAGCGGAGATCGGGTAACCAACCCCGGTGGAAACTAAGGTCGTATACTAACCGGGAAGGAGGTATAGTGAGTCTCGGCACTATAAGATGGCAGCCCCATCACGAGACTCGGTAGTGTTGCCCCAGTACGGCTACACACCTAAATTAAACTTAAACTAACAACATTCAAGCTTATTCGGAGCGGAATATTCGGCATCGACCTAGGCGACGGAATAAGGACGACGAATGGAGACTCGGGACTTGGAACTGCAGATCGCTAAATTTCGCAGATTGCGAGCGGGTACTGATTGAACAGCTGGAACCCCGCAAACTCGGCATCGTAGCTCTGCAGGAAATCTGTCGCAAAGGAGAGAAGGTATGGAAGATCCGTGGCGGAAAGGCCCAGTTTTACCAGAGCGGTGGCACTACCAACGAACTGGGAACGGGCTTTGTAGTGCTGGGCGGAATGCAGGATCGCGTGATAGATTGGAAGGCGATCAACGAGAGAATGTGTGTATTGAGGATAAAGGGTCGTTTCTTCAATTATAGCATCATTAACGTGGACTGCCCGCACGAAGGTAGACCCGACGATGAGAAAGAAGCGTTCTACGCGAGGCTGGAGGCAACGTACGACAGCTGCTCGTCACGGGACATCAAGATCGTCATCGGGGATATGAACGCCCAGGTCGGTAGGGAAGAAATGTATAAACCGGTGGTAGGACCCCATAGCCTGCACACCGACACAAACGATAACGGCCAACGATGTATAAACTTCGCAGCTTCCCGAGGTCTGGTGATCCGAAGCACCTTTTTCCCGCGCAAGGATATCCACAAAGCCACCTGGAGATCACCTGACCAACTACAATGAACCAAATTGACCACGTTCTCATAGAGGGCCGGTTCTTCTCTAACATCATGAACGTACGCTCCCGTCGGGGTGCGGATATTGATTCTGACCATTACCTAGTAGCAGTACATGTGCGCTCAAAGCTGTCCACCGTATATCGGATACGTCAAAGCCGCCTTCCTCGGCTGAACATCAGGCAGCTAGATAACCCACAAGCTGCCGAGAACTACGCGCGAGTACTGAATGAGGCACTGCCTTCTTCCGAGGAGTTAGGTGCTTCAAACCTCGAAGACGGTTGGGGCAAAATACGCTCGGCCATCGGAGAGGCCGCTACCGTGGCACTAGGTATTGAGCTTCGGAGTACACAAAATGATTGGTTTGATGGGGAATGCCAACAAGCGGTGGAGGAGAAAAAAATGCTTGGAAAAATTATCTAAGTATTGCCACTAGAGAGAACCTGGTCAAGTACCGACGAGCTAGGAACCAGTTGACCACGATCCTGAGGAGAAAAAAGCGCCTAAAGGAGGAAAGAGATCGTGAAGAATTAGAGCAACTATTCCGAGCTAATGACACGCGCAAGTTTTATGAGAAGGTGAACCAAACTCGGAAGGGCTACACACCGAAACCTGACATGTGTAGGGACGAGGGAGGGAATCTAATTACAAACGAGCGTGAGGTGGTCGACAGGTGGAAGCAGTTCTTCGATGAACACCTCAATGGCGAAGTCGCAGAAGGAGGCGGAACGGAAATTAACCTAGGAGCGTCCATGGAAGATAGTGATGTCCTAGCACATGATCTCCGAAAAGTCAAACAATAAATCAGGCTGCTGAAGACCAATAAAGCCGCTGGGAAGGACCGCCTACCGGCAGAGCTTTATAAACATGGCGGAGAAACGCTAGCAAAGGCTCTACACTGGGTTATTTCCAGGATTTGGGAGGAGGAAAAGCTACCGGAGGAATGCATGGAAGGAGTGGTTTGTCCCATCTACAAAAAGGGTGATCGGCTAGACTGCTGCCACTATCGTGGTATTACGCTGGTAAACGCCGCCTACAAGGTACTCTCCCAGATCCTGTTACGCCGGCTGTCACCGATAGAACAAGGTTTCGTATGGAATTATCAGGCGGGTTTCATGGGGGCTCGCGCAACTACGGACCAAATTTTTACTATCCGACAGATCTTGCAGAAATGTCGGGAGTACAACGTGCCCACGCATCACATCTTTATTGATTTCAAAGCAGCATACGATACAGTCGATCGAGACAAGCTATGGCAGATAATGCACGAATACGGTTTTCCGGACAAACTGATGCGACTGATCAGAGCTACATTGGATCGAGTGATGTGTTTCGTACGCATCTCTGGGACACTCTCGAGTCCCTTCGAGACGCGACGAGGGTTGAGACAAGGTGACGGTCTATCCTGCATGCTGTTCAACATCGCCCTTGAGGGGGTGATCCGACGAGCGGGCATCGAAATGAGAGGCACGATTTTTACCAAGAGTAGCCAACTTCTAAGCTTTGCAGATGACTTCGATATCATTGCCAGGAACTTTTCGACGGCGGAGGCAATCTACGCCAGACTGAAAGCGGAGTCTAGGAGAATTGGGCTAAAAATAAATGCGTCGAAGACCAAATACATGAAAGGAAGAGGCTCAAAGGAAACAAATGCGCGCCTCCCATGGACGGTATCAGCATTTTTGGCTCGAGCGGCTCTCACAACGAACGGTAACCGTTGACGGCGACGAACTAGAAGTGGTAGAGGAGTTCGTGTATTTGGGATCGCTGTTGACCGCGGACAACAACACTAGTAAGGAGATCCAGCGGCGCATCCAAGCGGGAAATCGGGCCTACTTTACCCTTCGTAAAACGCTACGATCAGGAAGCATACGCCGCCGCACAATGTACAAAACCATTATTAGACCGGTAGTTCTTTATGGACTTAAAGCCGTGACGCTGCTTACGGAGGACATACGCGCCCTTGCCGTGTTTGAGCGGAAAGTGCTGCGGACGATATTTGGCGGAGTACAAACTGAAAGCGGAGAGTGGCGGAGGCGTATGAATCACGAGCTACAGGCACTACTTGGGGAGACTCCCATCGTACATCTAGCGAAAGTTAGCAGGCTACGGTGGGCCGAACACGTCATAAGGATGCCAGACGACAGAGCGACGAAAGTAGTCCTCTTCAACAACCCCACCGGCACCAGGAACAGGGGGGCCCAACTTCTGCGACTTCTGAGACGACTAGGCAATTGGCGACGAGTGGCCCAAGACTGAGTTGAATGGAGACGAGTGCTTGAAACAGCACGAGCCACCCCGGCTCTATGCTGCTGAAGAAGAAGAAGAAGAATTAAATTTAAAGTATTTCCAAATTTGAATTTAACATTGAATAATAAACATTTTCATTTCCATCATACATTTCAATTTGAAATTTCTGTTTGTACGTAAAACAACCATAAATATGGTTGAAACCACATTTTTATTTTCCGTGTTCTCATCGTCAGGTCTACTTTCGTGCGGGCAATGCACGTTGATGATGCGTTAATTACATTAGTGATTTGCGTTAATGTTCGTAGTAAGATGGGTTTAAGTAGGTTACCATACAACCGAGTCTCGTGATATGGGACTGCCATCTTAGGTATAGTGCCGAGATAACACATTTCATAATTCAGCCGTCTGTTCCGCATCAAACGCTGACGTGAACCACTCCTAACCTGGAGTTCAAACGCGCCCGTGGTTAAGGAATCGTCAAGCCATCTAGAGCCTTCCTTGGCATGCAAACAATCGATCGAGGCTGATAAGGGTATTTCTCGTTGCTACACTCAGCATTCGCATAAGTGCCTGCCTCCCTGTCAGTATACGACCTTAGTTTCCACCGGAGTTAAAGTTGTTTGTATTCCGGCTAGTACGACGAGGAGTTAGGGATAGGAGATGCTAAATAAGAGGTTAAGGACCACTGTGGGTCTATTTTATACCTGCAGGTACGCTATTCACCGATGTTATTCATTATTCAGCCGTGCATCAGCCAAATCTAAATTAATCCGAACTACCCGAATTTCGAATCATTAAACGTTCTCAAATCAACTGTTACCAACGAAATAAAAGTTTTCGAGGAACGTCACCCGTCTGAGATGTCGCAACTGCAAAGGCAGCAGGTATTGCGCTCTTCGCCCTCAATTGGACTGCACAGTTATAAACGTGCAACCTTCAAAACTGTGATGAAAAGTGTGCTACTGATAATATCGCTAGTAATCTTATATCGATGATAGCATCAAACTTTATCGTCACGGACGAATATCGAAAATTGGAGGGTTTAATGTGAAATCTTCTTCTTGGCTTGTTATTATTTTAACATTTTTGTTCTATTTCTTACGTATTTTTGCTTATACTGTCATATTATCGTTATTAATTATTAACGATAAGAAAACTTTATCAATAATCGTTATAGATTTTGATCGGCATTCATTACAACTCTCCCATCTGACCTGACATTTGATTTAGCAGTGGCGCCAGTTCCAGCTGTAGGAAAAGCAAATAGTATTTAATTTTTCATTTATTTCATATATGCTGCTTATTAGTTCAAGTTATGAATTATGCGTGGAATTATGTATTTAGAAACTATTTTTATATTATTCTTGCGTCGATAACAACTCTACGTAAGCATTAGAATTCAAATAGGAATCAACCAAGATTCATAGTTTTTTCCCACGAAATTTTGGCAACTTTTCTCACCTACAAAATGTGTGACTGAACAAGTGTGTTCAAAATCCAACTTTCAATGCAAAGAGCAATATTTTCAAGCATATGAATCTGTCGAAGTTCGCTAAGAAATATCTTGTTTGGCAGGTCAATCAGGAAATTGACGTGATGAAGTGTCTGGAAAAGCGTTGAAACTGTCCCAGAAGCAACATTTTTTCATACTGTTTTGACCATACACTGAAGTAACGTTCTACGCGAATTCCGAAATTCACGATGCGGTTTTGTTTAACTAATTTGGGAATTTACGCGATATTTTACGCAATTTTCAGAATTTACGTGGATGTGGTCCACGTGTCTGAAGCGCAGTTTTGGATTCCACGTTTTTTAAAAGTTACACGAATTTCATATTCTACGCATTTTTTAAGCGAGAAGCAGTTCAAGGAAAGCGGTTGTTTGCGGAAAGCAAAGTGGACGAGGCTGTTCAAAATCAAACGAGTTAATTGAAATGCCTGGTTATTTGGATTCGATAAACCGGAAGCTGTGCTGAATATTTTCCTGTATTCCATGTTAATTGCCAATTAACCTTAAAGAATTGAGTTTTTAGAAGACTTTTGCATGCATTTTTAAAGCGGTTCAGCAGAATAACTGAAGATAACGAAAATTGGTACCACTACCTCTATTATCAATGATAAAAAACTTTTTATCCTCTTTCACAATTAAATTGTTACCGTGCTATTCAGATATCATTTAAAACTTGTTTTAAACCAACATAAACCTAGCTGTTTGTAGTCAACCCGCTTTCAAACGGTTCAGCTGAACTTAATCGCACCCAATTACGTATTAATTCCACAATTTGACAAATTATACTCATCTGTATAGCGAGAACCTGTGTGCACCATAAGAACTCTCAACCAGAGTTAAAACAACATTTTTATGTAATCTGCGGAGGGTCCGTTCGCGAGTAGCACTCTGGCTTTACGTTGCTACGGATCAACTTTTCTCACCCATTTGCCAGCTAGTAAAAAAGGATTGCCAGAGGGAAGCATAAGCTGCCGCAGCAGTGCCTGTAGCCAAGAGCACACGGACCCTCTGTTTTGCAAATATATTATAAAAATTTGCAATCATGCGCTTCTTGCATGTATTGCATGTACTAGATACTAGCCAGTAAGAAATATTCGCTTGAATCCCATCAGTTAGGATAGTTGCTTGGATCAACTACATATCAAGCACATTTTCATATAAATTATTTTTTCAATCCCTTGTGTACTTCTCGTACCCTGACCGTAAACAGGTTCCACATACCGAATCTGTTCACGACTAAATTTGGTGACATTCCAAAGCAACTGATGAAAATTTAAATTTCTGCAATTTTAATCATGCACAGTTGCAGCAATACGATGACTGAGCCAATTGTGGGAGGGTAACCTTCACATGATTCTGTCCAAGGTGGCCGGATGATATGCAAAGGAGCTAGCAGCCAACAGCGCCTGCCTATAGTGACTCAGACAAAGGCATCGTGCAGGAGAGTATAAAATATGGTCCAAGAAATATGATGCTAGACGTTTGCAGGAAGCGAGAGGCGATCATGGACGGCTTCATAACATAACAACCGGCTTCAATCCTATCTCTGTAGGCTCTCGCGAGTGTGCGCCCAACCGTCGGTGCGATGAGCGAACACAATAAACTGCAATTAAAACATGGAAAACACATTTTTCAATCTGATAGAACGATATGGATGCCCCTCGAACAAAGTCGGACGCACCTCACCTTGGCGATTATCGATATCCTTCGTTCGCCTGCCCGCCCGCCCGGCCGGCCGGTTGCCAAGCTACATGCCAACTGTTCTAACTAGCCTATAGTAGGTAAGTGCACATAAACGGGGTGGAGGATTTTCCCGGTGGGCCCGCGTATTGGCGATTAGTGCCGATATCGGCTGCCGTTCGACAGTGCAGTGCTACTTACCCGTTGGTGGCTAAAGGATGTGATTTGTGTTACCGGTTTTCCCGAGAGGGTTTCTGTCCGCAGGGACAGAAATCAGTCATGATCCGATAACGGCTTTGACTGCTAGCTGCACTGCGTTGCGGTGAGGATGTCCGCGTTATTACACGGCTGATGGCAGCTTCTACGTTTTTGCAAAGATACGCGTACGTACTATCAGTGCTGTTATCGCTTAATACTATGATTTATTCCGTTTTCATTGCTCTTGCAGTTGTTGAAGTTACGATTTCGTTTATTTTATTCATTTATTATTTATTGATCACATTTGCGGTTTCAATTTACGAAATGAATTGGTATCCGTCGATACCTAAGCCTAAGATTTTCAAACAAAAAAATAGAAAAGTTCCTTCAAATTTTACTTGTTTATATATTAGAATATAACAAATATTAGAATATGTTACAAAATGATGGATCCTCTTTTTACTACCTTCCATTTTACTGAATGCAATCAAAGTAAACATTTGTCCGGTAGCCGAAACAGCGATATGAACGACAACTCCAGCGCTGAGCGGCGACGACAAGGACAAGACTGATTGATGCTACGAAATATGAAACACACGAGACAGAATAAAGAATTATAGCTTCAAAAATATGTGCATTCGGTTGAAGTCGGGAATTTAAGGGAAATTTTCACTTCCCATCCAGAGGGCACAATGCTGCTGCTTCTCTTCTCTATGGCCAGGCCAGGCCAGGCCAGGCTTGGCGATCGTGCCACAATCAGCGATCGAATCAATAAAACGGAAACCTGGGCAGGATCGATTCGTCCTGTGGCACGGCAGTCAACCGCACCACTACTCGCTGGTGGTTGTCTTCGGCATCATCATCCATCCTCATCGTCGTCCATCGTTGCTGGTCGGTGGTTGCCTCCGTCGTCAATCGTCAGCTTGCCTCACTTCGCTAGAGAATGAGTGCGTTCACCTGATAAAGAAGCGGCAAACTGTGCGTGGTTTGCGGGTACGAAACATAAAATGCAAAGGAATATACATTGTACCCCGGCCCCGGCGATCCTTAGAATTTAGTTAAACGTTCAATGATTTTTACGATCGCTCAAGTACTGGGCGGACGGATCACGGTTGAGTTCCGAGTGTTGCCCGCGGGGTTAAGAGGCTTACTTGCGCGTATTTTGATATGCGTAAATCAACGATAGACGGAGACAGACAGACCGAGCGCGATAGCGACCCGACCAAGTGTGTTGGTCCCATACACAGGAACAATGATTAGCTATGCTGCTGTACGGCCGCGGGGGTAGAGTGCATTCTATCACGTTTTCAAGATTGAAGAAGTACAAAGCGCTTTCGGGACATGAGAAACTTTGATTTTGCTCCATAAATTTTAATGCGGATCCGTTCGACTGATACTGTTTTCAAGATTGGAATTGATCTTCAACGTTATCGCAAGCCTGGTTGTACTAATCTTTTCCCATGGGCGCAGTTCCAACATGTCGAATCGAAGTGAGTGGGCAATGCATTATGTTACGCGAATTTTTATCGATAGCCGTCAAAGCTGGACGACAGTTTATGGAAAGGAGAGTCCAGGCTGACACTATTCATCAATCTCCCGCCAGCAGATGGATTGATTGCTACGCAATTTCAGCTACGAATAAAAAAGAAATTCAGACGATTATATTGACAAACGACAGCCAACGACCCCCTACCTTACTGTATCCGGCGTTTTGATCGATCTTTATCGTCCTTCGCATGGATAATCATCCTACGGCAATAGAAAGCCAAACAGCTCATTGTAGCTTTATGTTCGTAGATTCTCTTGATTTATGTTGCCCGAGAAGAATCCCTGCGCGAATAGCAATTCATCAACTAGCAGTTGACCGAGACAATGTTGTTTTAATACCACCGGACGGATTAATAAAAACCCGTGCCCTCTCGAGACTCGCAACCAAGAGATACTAATTAAAACCACTTAACAAAACACTTATCACTGACATAATCTTTACGCCACATATTAATATTTATAGCGTTCCTCAACTATCTGGACAAATTTATCGCTAAAGCATCAACGCGTCCACTTTAACTATTTTTATTCCCCCTACGGGTGTGGCGTCTGCGCGGGCTCATTTCCCCAACTTCCAGGCGGAACGGGGCGTGATCCGCTCATCAACTGTGCCCTCTATTCGAAAAGGAAACACAGAAAGACAGAAGAAAAACAACCATTCGTTCCCAAAATGCTTTTCATGGTAGTTTCGCCATATAAACAATCCATCCACCAAATTGGTTACGGCTCGATGACTTCTCACTTCACCTTTCAATCAAGCTGCCCTGCAGCCGCCCGTGGCCGAAATTTTTACAACCGTAATGAATTCTAAGATCTAGAAGGCCCCTCCAGCAAAGCGAGCACACCGGTAGAGATCTATTACCATAGATCGTAATCATTTTGCCCTCCAAGTTACGTACACCGGAATGGATAATTTCTTCTGTTACAGTTTTGCTGTCTGGATTTACAGTACTTTTCAGTTGGTTGATTTTTTTTTGTAGCTCAATAAATTAGAATTCAAATCTCTACCTAATTGGAATTCAACTTTGAACGGTAGGTAAGTGTGGCTTGAAAGTGCTGCAAAAGGTGTCAGGAATTGAAATTTATTGTTCCACAGATGGGAGAATGAGTGAACACAATCTAAATTTAGAGAGCCACTATATTTACGCACTTTGGTTTTTATTCTTGTCTTATCGAGTTAGAATTTCCACACAAATCTTGTTATTCGGTTTAATTTCACAAGTATGTTATAAATGAATATCTTTTTTTAATTTCACTATCGTCGCTGCGCATTAGAGCGCAGTAGGTCACTCGTGGCTTTTGCGGGGTTAGGATTTGAACCTGAGCCCTTAGCGTGAGAGGCATGAGTGCTTACCACTACACCAGAATTGACCGCTCAAATGAATAATAAGTTTTTAGATATCCATTCACTACAATTGTTTTCTGTTGAATTAGCTTTAGTTTTGTTTATCTTATCCTATTTTGGAATACTTCTGAATTTTTTTACTTCGTTATTTTCTAATGATACTATTTTAGCTAAAGTATTCATCTCCAAGCCATGCTTAATCTACTTTTTGAACAAAAGGCACAAATGCAAAATCAAGCTTTCTTATAAATATAGGGAAACTTGCTGCAGGTTAACAGTCACGTCAAATTACTTACTTTACTTTAGTGGCGACGATCCGTTATCGACCCTGCGCCTAAAGAATGATGGTCTTCCGTTTTCTAATGCTCTCTAATGCTCTCTCTAATTTTCTAATGCTTCATATCGTTTTCCATCTAGTTCCACCTCGGCACCAACACCATTTGGACTCCTACGATTCCTACCAGCAACCATGCTTCCTTTTTGGCGGCGTTAATGGTAAGTCCCAATTTCACTGCTTCCAATTTAAAGGGTCTAAAAGCCTCTTCCACTACTGGTCTACGGTTGATTTCGATGTTACCGATATCATCCGTAAAACCAAGAAACAGGTCCAACCTTCCAAAGCAATGTTGAATAGCAGGTTGGAGAAAGCACCCGCTTGCTACAGTCCATCCAAAGTTATGAGGTCTTAATAGTATTCTGACGCATGATTTGGACCCATCCAGCATTGCCCGAATCAGTTTAACAAATTTCGTCGAAAAGCCAAGTTCATAGTTCATAGATCATTTCGTTTAACTGAATTATACGCCGCCTTAAAGCCGACAGACTACAAGTTGTACTCCTGGAACTTGTCTAGTAACTTACGCAAGGTAAACTGATCCGTCGTAGAGCGACCATCGCGAAAATCAGCTAGTTACTCACCGACGAAAGACTCCGCAAACGGACTCAGTCTACAGAACGGGATACGAGAAAGCACCTTATAGACATGATTGTGAGGAACGTGCTGCTCGAGCCAAAGATGCTGATGCTGATACCTTATAGGCAAAATTGAGCAATGTAATGTCTCGATAGTTTTTCACTCGAGTTGATGTACTGTTCTTCCGCCCAGATCCTGACAATGAGCTCGCTCCCACTTTCAGAAGTTCAGCCGCAATACCGTTCTTCCCAGCAGCCTTACCGTATTTCAGCGCCCGATTCAATGGACGTACATGATAGGGAACGAACACGTAGATAGAATAAACGTAGTATGTGACCAAAGGGTTATGCTAGACGCTGAATTGAACTTTCGGGAGCATGACAGTCACATGCCAAATCTCGAAGAAATCTTCGGTTCATTCTCCGCGTCTTAGCTGAGTTCCGTGATCCATATTGCTTGCGCGCCTTGTATTTCAGCCTAGTTTGATCAGTCTTGGAAACAGTAGCTATTGTATGAAGCTCGTTCCGTAATGACAGCTAGAATCGAAAAGATCCAATCACGCTTCATAAAACATGCCTTGAGATTCCTTCCACGGCGAAATCAAGATGAGCTACCGCCGTACGAAGCACGACGCCATATCCTGGGAATGAACACCCTTGAAAAGCGGTGAAACATCCAAAGGACGACCTTCGTCGGCAAAGTTCTAATGGGAGAAATCGATGCACCTTGGATCCTCGCTTGATGTACAGCCACGCCATCTCCGACATTGGGATATCATGAGACTACAACAACATCGAACAGACATGTCCAGAATGAGCCCATCAGATCTATATGTTTGCTATTTAACCGGTACTATTGTTTGTTTGATTTTAATGTTTGATCTAGTGCTTTTCGCGACTAATTGACAAATTATGTACACCCCTAGCTTTATCACTTAGTTCGTAAGTGTTCATGTAGACTGCTAGTCCGATGAATGTAAACAATAAATAACAAATAAAATGATTCAGAATGACATTTAACTAAAATGGTGCGGTATGACCGTATTTGAATTCAATGGCTCGGTACAACCATTGATAAGTAAATTGAATCGGTACGACCATTATTCAATGAATTATAGACGTATTTCACGCCAACTCGTCTATGGGGTTGGCAGCACCCTCTCAGGTTACAATGAAACTCTTTGTGTGAAAAGAGTTCATGTAAATAAACAACTTTGCATTACTTAGTTTTTCGAAAATTGGTCTAGACTAACTTTCGGAAAAGGATAATTCTTTTTACCTTTGTTATACTATATAACAAAGGTTTAGAAATTGGTCGAAAAACACGAAATTGATCTAAGGCCCGGAGGGCCGAGTCACATGTACCAATCGATAGGGTTCGACGAACTGAGCAATGTCTGTGTGTGTGTGTGTGTGTGTATGTGTGTATGTATGTGTGTATGTGTGTATGTGTGTATGTGTGTATGTGTGTTCGCTCCGAATTTTCTATCGCCTGTTACTCGGAGATGGCTGAACCGATTCGACCGCTATTACTTTTGTTTGAAAGGTACTATTGCCTAGTATATCACTATTAAATGGTTTTGTGGTCTGACTTTTCGTTTGAAAGTTATAAGCAAAAATGTGAAAACTACGTGACACGGTTTTCTCCGGAACCACGCAACCAATTTTAACGGTATTAGTACCAAACGAAAGCTCTTACTATTACTAAACATTTTGCTAAGTTTTATTGAAAACGGACAAGCAGTTTAAAAGTTAGCCCTGAAAAACCTGTTTTGACTAGGTACAAATGAACGCCTGTTTCTCAGAGATGGCCAAACCGATTTACACGCTATTAGTTTCATTTGGCAGGTAATATAGCCGGATAGATCACTATTGAATGGTTCTCTGATCGGACGTTTAATTTGAAAGTTATGAGTAATCGAATACACCACACCAAAATTAACAATAATTTATAATGATTTTAACCAAGTTAATTTACCTAATTTCATTTATTTTAATATCAAACGAGAGGTTTTCACACTACGAATATATATGCAAAATTACATAAGTATAGGTTTTACCGGTCAAAAGATATTAACCCTCGAACACTCGCCCCAACTTTTATAACACGGTTACTTGCGCGCAGAATAGCCCAAACCCAAAGAAAACGTGCGCACTAGATTTTTGACTAGGAAAACTTGGTTTTAAGTTTATCGAACCTTTGGAAGAGTTTCTTAAAATTGGAAGTTCTATCGTCTGGTAGAATTTGAATTTTGATTAATCCCCCTAAAAGTGAAATAAAAAAATTATTTTCCTTCAGTGTCAATACAACACATGGATGTGTTCTGCAAACTTTTAGAGCATATTATTACAAGAAATTTTGCTGAAAACAGTAACCTTCTATCTCTTCAGTGAAGGTAGAAAAATCTTATTTATTGTATATGAATTTGTAAAATCAGTTTTTCTATTCTAACTCTTCTTATAATTGTTGTATGACTTTTTCGTGTATTACAAAGTTGTACAAATAATAAAAATACACAACTTTGTTGAATTTAGTATACCTCTATGTTTGCTTGTTAGGAACTGTAGAACTTTAATTGTAAAAACTAACCTGATTTTGACCCCGAATTACTCGATTACCAACAGACGGATACATCTTAAACATTTTACATTTGCTGGTAGTTTTGCTGCATACAGACACCATTTTTCCATATGAAGAAGCGAGAGAAAATTCTATTTGGGTTTAATTGCGGTACACGTCACATGCTACCTGCTTCGTTTCTGTGATGTCGGTTTATGCTAATCTTGTTTCCTAACAATTTCAAGTATTAATGCATTGAATAATTCGGACATTTTGCTCATAACAAGTTTACTGAAGAATATACGTTAGTATATACGTAATATACGATTTGTAACTTTATAACAATATGGCATTCAAAAACCTACACATGTTGTACAAAATACAACAGCGTGAGTAACCGAAAGTTAATAAAAATTGATGAAATTTATTCAAGAAAACTTTTTTGTTGTGAATCAAAAAGAATGGCATTACGGGAAATTATGCATAGTTCAAAAACTTACAAACTAGACGTTTACTACGCAATGCATATGTTAAAGAATAATATTTCATCTTACAACTTACTTTTACTTGCACTTACCCTCATTAGTAACAACTTACTCAGCAATTTAAGCATAAGCATAAGCATAGGATACCGCCCGTGTGCTGCTACTCCGTTATTGACCAGGACCGATGAAAATTGCAAAATGATGGTTGGAAAAAGCATACTTGGGACAGCAGGCTATTTTTCATTGTGCAACATTATCAGGTCCCTGCATGCTGATCAATACCGACGCCGGCCACGTCCGAATGCGGGTCCTGGTGGGATGGGAAGGAATGTTAGTCCAATACTTGTTGCTACTAAAGACCAGGGAATCCTCTGCATCTTCACAAGTATTTCGGGAAAGGAATTGTTGTTAGTAGATGGGCGGAGCTAGATGGATAATGTAAGTATGTAAGCATCAGTCATATGAGACTAACCTGGATATTCGAAAATTTTCTTGTAAAGCCAGTAACTACGAAAATTAAGATATAAAAAATACCTTTTTAACAAATTCAATATAATGCCAATGGTGCTCATATACAACCATAATTTAATTTATATCGAAAAATACTACGCACATGCGAGATTTACGGTTCAAAAACCACGTAACAACTTGAACTTATCCGCGATCAGGGAAATCAGGGATAATGAGACGAGTCAATATAGTCCCTAAGTTGATAAGCATTTCCTCTTACCAACGCTAATATGCAGAGATATAGCACCCTACACGCTTAGTAACAACTTACTCAGCAATTTCATGGAAAAGGAACTATCAAAATTTATAAGTGCTTCTATTTGGTTCAAATTTTGTAAACTTATTCAATTTCCAAAAATTTCATGTAAGCAAGTAAGATCGTATAACAAAGGTTCCTTTCACCACTAGGTGGATTAAATCAGGTTTTTCTCTTTTCAATTATAAAAAATATAACTCAAAAAATCATCAGAATTCTGGAATTCTGCCGAATTCTGGAGGGCGTCTGGTCCCCTAGGCACCCCTTCTAGCTACGCCAATGACAACAGTAGGTCCAGATGCTTCCGGAAGTCCGCCTTGACATGTCTTATCATGTACATATGATGAGACCACTAGGCTTCGTTAGTAGCTGGGTGTACAATTTCCAGGCCCGTGACTTTCCCACCGTTTTTCCGTTCGTTAGGATTTGGAGCCTTCTGCACCTGGCAAACGTATGCAGACCCTCCCGGTCCTTGGCTCTCTGAACGAAAATATGAATATGTCCAAGTCTTTCGTTCAGAGAGCCAAGGGCCGGCAGGGACTGCATACGTTTGCCAAGTGCAGAAGGCTCCAAATCGTAACGAATGGCAAATACGGTGGGAAAGTCACGGGCCTGAAAATTGTACACCCAGCTACTAACGAAGCCTAGTGGTCTCATCATATGTACATGATAAGACATGTCAAGGCGGACTTCCGGAAGCATCTGGACCTACTGTTGTCATTGGCGTAGCTAGAAGGGGTACCTAGGGAACCAGACCCCCTCCAGAATCCTGCACGCCCTTTCCTGAAATTTTCACCATTGGAAATTGAAAACCGCAAAAATTCAGTGTATATGTTCCCTAAAATAATTCCTTCCTTATTTTTCTCGTGCAAAAACCAAACGAATATCAACAGCTTTGTAATTATGATATTACACACCGAAATCTCACATGTGATAGGGACTAGGGCTATTTCCAAGATTTGGGAGGAGGAGAAGCTACCGGAGGAATAGATGTAAGGAGCTCTGGTAGTAAAGTTGTTATAACAACTGTTAAGTTGTGGCAACCGATATATATCCAATTTTAGTCATAAATGAGTTGCTGCAACTAAAAGTACCAAATGTGTGCTGCTTGGAAGAGGCATAACACAGGTAAATCCGCCTACAAAGTACTCTCCTAGATCTTGTTGCACCGAGTGTTACCGGGTGTTCGTAGGGAATTACCAGACAAGCTTCATGGGGCTCGGGCAACTAAAGACCATATTTTTACCATTCGACAGATCAGACATATCAGATGTCGGGAATACAACCTACCCACGAACCATATCTTTATTGTTTCTAAAGCAGCATACGATACAGTCGATCGAGACCATATGGAAGATAATGCAAGAACACGGTTTTCCGCATAAACTGACATGACTGATCAGAGCTACATAGGATCGAGTGTGTGTTTCGTGCACACCTCCGAGACACTCTCGAGTCCCTGTAACATAAAGTCCCATAAAATTAAAATTAATTAAAAAAAATATTTAAAAAATGTATATTTGGTTGGTTGATAGGAGTTAGGCTTAGAATTGCTAAAAGTTTCAAATAAATCCCCTCCTCGAAACGCCGTCGCTACCAAGCCTTGGTAGCAGCGGAACTCCCAAAAAAAAAGAGAAAAAACGCACAAATCTTGGGATGCGGCAGTAGGAAAAAAAAAGTCAACGGCAGTCTGTCGGTCTCTTGGGTTTGATCCCTCATCGACTTCAGACATGCGAGCTGTCTGAAGTTTGCTTTACCTAGTGCGTAGTGAAGTTTTCGGAGTTAGAGTCGGTCGCGGAATTACTCGATAACCGTTTCGCTAAATCTATGTCGGCGGGTCGGCAGCGTTGATCCCTGTCCATTAGTTCGATAGCGTAGTGAAGTGACCAAGAGCGCGAAACTGAAACCACGTGTCCACGGAGTTGGATGGCCACCGATTAGTGGGTCGACTCCGGAGCACACTGCAAGTCCGCAACGCGATAGGATCGGTAAAAAATCCTGACCGCTGAAGTGCCGTGCCGAGTGGGCGAAGTGTTTGAGGCCTCGCCGTGCAATACGTGGATCTAGAGAGATATAGACTGCGGCAGGAGGGAGGGGTTGGTGCCTTTGTGAAGGGTGACGGCTTATCCTGCATGCTGTTCAACATTGCTCTTGGGAAGTTAATCCGACGAGCGGGTATCGAAACGAGAGGCACAATTTTTACCATGGGTAGTCAACTCCTAGCCAGAAACTTTGCGACGCAAAACGCTACGATCCAGAAGCTACGGTAGCCGTCATACGAAGCTAACAATGTACATAACCATTATTAGAAAGGTAGTCATTTACACAGTTGAAGCCGGGATGCTGCTCACGGAGTACATACGCGCCATTGTCGTGTTCGAGCGGAAAATGCTGCACACGATATTTGGAGGAGTAGAAACTGAAAGCGGAAAGTGGTGGAGACGTATGAATCACGAGCTACAGGCACTGCTTGAAGAGAATCCCATCGCACATCTGGCGAAAAATGGTAGGCTACGGTGGTCCAGACACGTCGTAAGGATGCCGGACGATAATGCGACAAAAATAGTTCTCTACAACATCCCAATCGACACCAAGAACAAGGAGGCTCCACGCCCAAGCAACAATGTAAGTTTTATTGTACTCTTATGGCGGTTTTCATGACTAATTTTGATCTTAAATGCCATCATAAGAGTGAAATAAAACTCAAATGTTACTTGGGCGTGCAGGATGGCTCGACCGGGTTGAAAGTGATTTCCGACTTCTGAGACGGCAGAAAATTGGCCCAAGATCGAGTTGAATGGAGACGACTGCTTGAAACAGTACGAGCCACTTCGGCTCCGTGCTGCTAACGACAACGCTTATATAAGTGTTTATACAAAGTGAATTATTTTTGAAAGGCACCCCCTAGGCCTCTCCCAGGGAAATTTCCTAGCTACGCCAATGACTGTTGTTCCCCGTCTAGCACAAGTATGATGTTCCGGAGAAAGTAAGGATGCTGAAACTTTCAAAGTTTGCCAAGAAATACATGATTTGGCAACCAATCTGCTCATGTAGCAAACGGAGTGCGCCGTTCATGACTCGTACCTCAAGGGGTGTCTCCAGAAGCGTCATGGAATGGTACGAAGCCAACGGATTACTTTTGTACCCAAGGACATTAATCCTTCAACGCACCGGAACTAAGGTCAATAGAAAACTACTGGGCTAATATGAAGCAGGCACTACGAAAGCATCCCAAGGAGGTCAAATCTGAGGAAGACACAAAGAAAAAGTGGATTTCCGTACAGAAGAAGCTGCAGCTAAAGAAACTGACTAAAGAAAAGACACTGGAGCTCAGTCACTCACGGCCTCCTGTCATCATTAAACCTGATTTGCTCAACGATGATTGTTGTGCGTGACTCTGTTCAAAGTTGCTAGGAAAAGTTCGAACAATATTTTTTCGAGTTCAACATTTAGGCGATTTTATGAACTGTACGATACAAATTTGATTGCCTGATGTTTTCGTTAGGCAGCAGGGATCGATTTTGTGATGATACGATGATATTTGTTGCCGTTTGCTTACAATCATTATTTTCAGTCGCGTTCATCGACTAATACTCCGCAAGTTTTCGAGCAAAAGATTCAGAAGGTTTCATCGAGATTCATGCGCACTTGGTTTCGACGAATGGAATATGAGTTCCTATGTCAGTTCTTTAGTCAGTTTCTTTAGCTGCAGCCAGAAGTTGTACAGAACCTTATGAGTGGAGCTAAGCGTAAGATACGAGCATACGGTTATGGTATTGAAGTTGAATGAAATAAAATATGCCAAAAGCTTACTAATGTCTGAAAGTTTAGAAAGGATCGGTCAATTAGATAATTTTCTACAGCGTTTCTTCCGTGGTGCAATTTGATGTGCCACCCCCTTTAGTTTTGCGATATGTAAATCAAGTGTGTAAAAATAAATCCGTCATTCTACAATTAAAGCTTGATTTTACCATTCCAAAACATGCTTTTTAAAGATCCTACCACTTGTTTATGCCTGGACTTGCCAGTAACAATGTAATTGTCTTGAACCTGCTATCTAATTATCTCCGCCAAGATTCTTGGATTCGTATTAAATTTTAGTCACTGTAGAACTTGGAAGTAAAATGGCAAAACTCTTGTGTGCTGACGTTCTATTCAGAATAAAAAGCCTCGCCGTACCACCCAGCGAGGTATCCTCCCATACTGGCCGTCAATAGCACACTGACCGGCCGAGCAGCCTAGTAGCAATAAAATCTATCCACGGTAATTATCGCACGGTGATTAGCCGAAATAACACCGGCAATTTCACACCGTTTTTACGGCCCAACCAGCGCCACTTAATCTGCGGGATTGTCGAGGTCCCCGGCACACTCATTAACCTTTCGGGTGGGGGGGCGCACGCGCCCGTTTGCTCTCTAATCTCAAATCGCTCCACTGTGGCTGCGGTGCGGCTCTTTTGGTTTGAAAATACTTCCCTTCCACTTCCCTTGCTCCTCGCCAGCCAAGGTGAAGTCACTCTGGTACCACGGCAGCCAGCACCACCGCGGCAAGCATGACGCATCTGGCCATGATGATAGTTCTCCGAAATGACTCCGCACAAGTTCGTTGTAAAGCACGGTCGCACGGGACAGAGATTGCCTGTTTGTGTGCTACACAGGAAGACTGTGAAGGTGTTATTCCATCAATTAACTGCTTAATTAATTGATTAATCAATTATCTGCTTGTATGATTGATAGTCGTATTTATGTCTCCGTGGAATGCTTGACAAAACATGGCCAATTGCACTTCTTAGGACCGAATTTCGCAGATTTGCTTTATGATAAATGGCAATACTATATCTATGGTACTCTTCGCGTCTATCGGAGTTCGCCGTTCATTGGCATTTAAATCGTTTTAAATAGAAGAACATTTTCCCACATTTCAGCAGCCTATTGATAGATGTCTTCTTCAATTTGTTACGTTACACAATTATTCAATAGTAGTACCGAACATGTTGCCTAATATCGTGATTTCATCATTTTGAATCGCATTGTGCTATGGTCAAAAGACGTTTATCAAAACTGAAACTAAAATAAAAGTAATTTCCGAGCTGACTTGTTGTTTTTAAATATTATCACCGGCAATGTTTCATACTAAAATTGAGTAAGATTTTCGAAAGTAAAATTTGACTCGAAACTTATGCAAATTTTGATTTTAA
This sequence comes from Sabethes cyaneus, assembly GCF_943734655.1. NCBI lineage: Eukaryota > Metazoa > Arthropoda > Insecta > Diptera > Culicidae > Sabethes > Sabethes cyaneus. The sequence goes on along the minus strand of NC_071355.1, from coordinate 196,518,281 downwards.
ACTTTAAATTTAATCACCAAGAAACCAATTGCTAAGATGGAACAAGTAATTTTTTTGCAATCCTCAAAACTTAGTGAATTGTTCAATCTTACAAAAACTAAATAAGTCCTTTGGCATTACACTGGTGAGTTTCCACACCAAAAGCAGCCACTTTCCCCTATGGTATATTCGCAATTAAAGTAGTGATATATGGTAAATTCTGCGTACCGAAATCAACCAAAGCTATCATTCCCACCGCCTCCTGTGGACATTAAGTAAAGTATGACAACTCTGTTAGCCGTAGCTTCGCCGTTCGGCCGTGCAGTATCACTGTTACCTGTCCGAACCAATGAAAACATTTTACCGTTGATTCGAATCTCATCACCGAAGCATCAACTTGCATCGTCATCCCGCCGCTGGGATCCTCGTAAAACAACCCGATATTTGATATCTGAATGATTTTGATATCAAATTATTTTTTATTGATTAACTGCATGGTGGCAATGATTCCTCCCAGCCGGCCGCGATCGTCCGAGTTCCGATGATGGCGTACTCGGATCTGCATGCATGACCGTGTGACATTTCTTAAACTTCTTCTCGGGCGGTTTATTGTATGGACAGTTTTATCCACCACCCAGACACTGCCACATTCGGATTCTGTTCCAATCACGAGCCAGGCAAACGACGCGATGCGCCATACGAATTCCGAAACTACCTGCCGAGAGAGGTGTTGTTTTAACAGGTTGTTAAATTTTATTGCTTTTCTACAATCGCGCAGAATGAACTCCGAAAGCAGTCGTCAGTCTTGGAGTCCATCTCGGAGGCGACAAGCGCGAACTTCTGCAATGGATCTTCCGTGGGGTTAATCGGATAAAACGCACGACTCACTCGAGCGCGTCCGCCGGGAACGTCCCCGGTCAGAAACTTGTCAAGTCCAAAATTTACTGTTATTGGTTGGAAGAACAACAGCGACGTTGAGCGAAGGTCTTCTTCTCGTTTCGCTCTTCCAGACAGACTAGCAACAACAATCATTGCTCGGCGAAGAAGTTATATACGTTTGCACTGCCGTGGACAGAACCACACCCCCCACCACGGTTAGCAGCAAGCTTCATTCGGTGAGAGCATACACTCGAAAGGATCGTAAACGTGAATAACATTTTGCCGGATTCAGGAGCTAATTCGAATGTAATTAAATTCTAACTAGAATGATAAAACGCTGAATCGCATGCTCATCTTCACCTGCTGAGTGACCAAACGTTTTACTGTGGCTAGTAGTTTCCTTTATTGCACCTTGCTAATTGATAACGTCTAATTCGATTGCTATACAGAGTAAAGTGTTCACAGAATGTGGATACATTAAGCGATTGTAATAAACTTTCCAATCTTGGTGGTTCACGATAAATGAACTCGGAGCAAGTTTGTTTGCATTACACAAATTTCTATGACTTGGTGAGATGTAGCTTTAGTGAATAAATATTAAATATTCCAGATAGGTACCGTAATACCTCGATATAAAGCAACCTCGATGCAAAGCAAAATTAATAAAAACAACTATATCAACTTTCATTGTGATGTGATCTTGCATTGCTGTACTGTGCGAAATAAGTTATGTTACAATTTCGTTATTTAGATTTTCAAATTTCAATTAACAAAATCTTTACACACTCTTCGTTTCTTCGCATTTCTTTATGAATCTGTTAAACTACAAGACCAATCATCATGAAATTTGAACGTTAACGGTTTGAAAGGCTTTCCTTTCAATTGCAATCAATTTCGTTTAAATAGGAATAAATTTAATCATCATTTATTTATTTAGCATCGTCTGCTTTCGTGTCTCGCTCGTTGCATTTTTCCGACAGCGATTGTTTTAGCAGGTCATTTTGAATTCATTTGAGCATATTTAGCAATGGTGCGTTTATCCACCGGAATTTTTATTGAAATCTTATAAACGTGCATTTTAATCGTGAAATCGGTTACCTAGGAACATCGCGCGTTATTTCTATCAATTTATGATTATCAAATATCAAAAGCTTGATAGCTTTTATTCAGCTTCCTAATAAAGTAGTCGCATCAAATGCCCCGTTGTGTCCAGATCAGTTCCTTTCTACTAACAACAACTCCTTCCTGTGACACTTGTGGATGATTCAGAGGATTCCTCGGTATCTAGTAGCAGTAAGTGTCGGACTAACATTCCTTTCCCTCCTAAATTAACCTGCATGGGCGTGGCTAGCTTTGCTATTGATCATCACAAAGAATTAGATCACCTGAAAATGCACACTGAGATACTCTGCTACTCCCAAGCATCATTCTGATGGTTCTTTGTGCAATCTGAACTGATCTAGATTAATCGCTGGCAACTCACAGGCGGTCAAACTGTGCTATGCTAAGCTATAATGTAACTTCGAAATAACGTAACGAAAATAAAAATAAAGTTGGTTATATCGAAGTATTACTGTATTAGAAATCAGATATCTTTAAACATTAATATGATACCCGCGATAGCGAAATTTAACTGATCAAGAAAAATGCCTAGTCCAGGATTACTCTAAATCAAACGTTGAACTGTATGAAATCCAAACATATTGTTTGAAAATGTTATTATTGAATTGTTCAATACAATAGATTTTCGGGCTATTATCTTATCTAATCTTACAGCATCTCATTTTATCTTATCCTATCTTATCTTATCTTACCTTTCCTTTCCTTACCTTACCTTACCTTACCTTACCTTACCTTACCTTACCTTACCTTACCTTACCTTACCTTACCTTACCTTACCTTACCTTACCTTACCTTACCTTACCTTACCTTACCTTACCTTACCTTACCTTACCTTACCTTACCTTACCTTACCTTACCTTACCTTACCTTACCTTACCTTACCTTACCTTACCTTACCTTACCTTACCTTACCTTACCTTACCTTACCTTACCTTACCTTACCTTACCTTACCTTACCTTACCTTACCTTACCTTACCTTACCTTACCTTACCTTACCTTACCTTACCTTACCTTACCTTACCTTACCTTATCTTATCTTATCTTATCTTACCTTACCGTACCTTACCGTACCTTACCTTACCTTACCTTACCTTACCTTACCTTACCTTACCTTACCTTACCTTACCTTACCTTACCTTACCTTACCTTACCTTACCTTACCTTACCTTAACTTACCTTACCTTACCTTACCTTATCTTATCTTATCTTATCTTATCTTACCTTACCTTACCGTACCTTACCGTACCTTACCTTACCTTACAGTTTTCCATGGATTTTGCGTCAAATGTCTGCAATGTATTAAAATCCGTAGATTGCAATGGGCCTGGGCCTTAAGCATCATCGCCCCATTATATTCGGATTGCTATTGCAAGATATACTATCATCCGGTGAAGTGAGGATGGCAGCACAAGATCGACAAACCAACGGAGACATAAGGGTGTTACGATTTATTTTTATTTTATTGTTGATTTTCTTCATCTGACTTGTGTCTTAATGAATTTGGGAAAAAAGCCGAAAAGGCATAAAAGACCTTCTTTTTGGTTGTATTAAACTTAACAAAACAAACTTAAGAACTAACAATCAAGCTTAAAGTGTACAAGATAAAATAACAAAGTTAAAATGCAATAGTCAGGTCAATACATCTAATGGGCTACGATGAAAACTAGCGTTACTAACTCCGATTTCAAAAAGGTGAAATACTTACTGTGCACATAGAATAAAACGGAGAGTTACGTAAAAACTCGGAGCTAGCGAAAGGAAGGCTGAAGAATCCATCACGAGCTCTTAAATGTCTAGGTTGGACCTCAGCACCCAATAGTTCCAAAAGATTGGGACAATCAATTTCGGACGAAATAATTTTAGCAGCCAGAACAGCTTTGACGATTTTCCTCCTATTCTCGAGTGAAGTAATACCAAGCAATCGACAGCGGGATTCATACGGCGGCAAGTGGTCAGGGTTGATCCAGCGTAAGTTTCTAAGGGCGTACCATACAAACCTCCGCTGAATATTTACGATGTGACGGATCCAATTCATATGATATGGGGACTCAATTCATATGATACGGGGAATCAACTTACTCTTTATGCATTTCTTTGAAAAAAGAACTTGAACACCCCAGTTGTGCACGCGTGTGCGTGCAGAGCGATGCTTCCATGTTGATTTTGACATTTGCACTACAGTTATCAAAATGGAAGGTGGAAGCAGCACTACGATGAACACCTGAATGGCGTGCAGGCGGAAGACCATGATAGCGGAGGAAGTGACCACATTGGTGTAGCAAGCAATGAAGATGTGCCACCCCCATCGATAACGGAAGTTAAAGAAGCCATCCAGCGGCTAAAGAACAACAAAGCAGCGGGAAAGGATGGCATTGGAGCGGAACGTATTAAAATGGGCCCGGACAAGTTGGTCGGCTGTCTGCATCAACTGATTATCAAGATTTGGGATACGGAACGACTACCGGAGGAGTGGAAGGACGGGGTTATCTGTCCTATCTATAAGAAATGTGATAAGCTGGATTGTGAGAACTACCGAGCAATCACTATCCTGAATGCCGCCTACAAAGTGCTGTCCCAAGTCATCTTTAATCGACTATCGCCAATAGCCAATAGATTTATGGGAAGGCCGGCTTCATGGAGGGTCGGTCTACAACGGACCAAATCTTCACACCGCGGCAGATCCTCCAGAAGTGTCGCGGATTCCGCGATCCACTTGTTCATCGATTCCAAAGCCGCATATGATAGCGTAAACCGACAAGAGCTATGGAAAATTTTGAACGAAAACGACTTTCCGGGTAAGCTTACTAGACTTATCATGGCTACGATGGATGGGATCCAGTGCTGTGTGAGAATCTCGGATGGATTGTCGGACCCATTCGAATCTCGCAAGGGGACTACGACAAGGATATGGTCTGTCCTGCCTGCTTTTCAACATTGCGCTTGAAAGTGTTATAAGATGAGCGACGTTCGAAGTGCGGGGCACGATTTTCAATAAATCCAGTTAGTTTATCTGCTTTGCTGACGACGTGGATGCTGAGGGCAGAACATTTGACGCGGTAGCAGATCAGTACACCAGACTAAAACGCGAAGCAGAGAAGATTGGATTGAAGATAAATACGTCTAAAACAAAGTATATGTTGGCGGGTGGGACAGAGCGCGAAAGAGCCCGCTTGGGCAGTGCCGTGGTAATCGGCAGGGATGAGTTCGAGATAGTCGACGAGTTCGTATATTTTGGCTCACTGGCAACAGAGGACAACAATACCAGCCGTGAGATTAAAAGACGTATTATCAGTGAAAGTCGAGCTTACTACGGACTCTATAAACACTTGCGGTCGAACAATTTGAGACCCCGTACAAAGTACACACTTTACAAAACGCTAATTAGACCGGTTGTCCTCTACGGTCACGAAACGTGGACATCGCTAGAAGAGGACCTACGAGCACTTGGAGTTTTCGAACGGCGGGTGCTAAGAACAATCGTTGGCGGAGTGCAAGAGAACGGTGTATGGAGGCGAAGAATGAACCACGAGCTCGCGCGTCTCTACGGCGAACCAAGTATTCAGAAAGTGGTTTAAGCTGGACGGATACGTTGGGCAGGACATGTTCCTAGAATGCCGGACAACTATCCTGCAAAAATGGGTTTCGCATCAAATCCGGTAGAAACAAGACGAAGAGGGGCACAGCAAGCGAGGTGGCAAGACCAGGTGGAGTGAGATCTGGTGAGCACTGGGTGCCCGTGGAATTGGAGACCAGCTGCCATGGACCGAAATGGAGAGATGGAGCAATCATACTGCGCAGGCCTTGTCGAAAGACGTTAGGCCAATTAAGTAAGTAAGTTATCAAAATGGCGTCCAAGAAAGTAAAGGTATACATTAAAAATTTGCTCGCGCGTCATGAAAATCTAAACCTCGTCAGGTTAGCGAAATCGTAAAGTGACCAAATCACCGACTGATAAAAGTGTAGGTACAGTGTAATATCTACAGTTGGATGACAAAACTAAATATAGCAATGATTAATTTACATTAATATCGTTGGGAGTATCTTTTCCATAAAACATGAACCGATACTCCAGACCAGGGCTTCGACCGATCCTTTTTTTCTACCGCAGTCCCATCAACGCGCATTCAAGTTCACACCGTCCGTTTAGTGATGGAATACGAACGCTATGCATAACACAACTGGCAGTTTGCTCAGTCAAACGCCGATGGCACGCAGTAGTATGAACGCATTCCAACGCTGTTTAACATTTTCGTTTCGATCAAGTTGCCTTTACCGTTTGGAGCAGCGAATGACTGCAAAACAGTCAAATGACTGGCAGTCACCACGCTTACGAAAAGCAACCGCACAATCGTATGATTCAATACTACAAAAAAACAACCACTACATGTGCATGGAAGAAGTCGGTGGGACTCCGTCCAATACAAACGAATATTTTGCTTGCGTCGGACCGACGTCCGGGTGACAAACTATTACTGTGAGCAGCCGATTTGGAGACAAAAAGAGAAACGAAAAAATACGTCACCGTATGCTTCCAGTCAGTTTGCAGTTTATATTCTCAAAGCGCAAAGCAAAACGGGAGATTGACTGTTTGCTTCTACAGAGATGCCGCATGAATTGTAAGACGGCAGCAGCGCAAGCGGGAGATTGACTGGATTGAAAAAACAGTCAAATGATCGTTCAAAAAGCGGAGTTTGAATGCGGAAAGTTCGCATTCACGGCAGTCACATTCAACTTGCGATCCCTTTTCAAGCCCTGCTCCAGACCCTCAGGACCCTCATGGATACAACGTATTTTACAGCGTCTTATTTCGCTTTCTGAAAACAGAATAAAAACACCAGCTACCAAAAATAAACGCGGCTAATACTTAAAATGGCGGTTTTCGAAGCCAATTTTGGTCATAAATGCCATCATAAGAGTGTAATAAAACCCAAATTGTTACTTGTGATATGATTAACTCTGGTTATAAATAAGTCATTCCAACTAAAAGTACTGATATTTTGTTGTCTGGGAATTTCATACCCAATGGAGTGCAATGTGATCCAAAAGGGCAGCAAGCGCTGGAGAGGAAAAACAAGAACTATGAAAAACTATCTAAGTATTGCCTCGAGATAGAGTTTAGCACAGTATCAATGGAATGGAATGAGTTGACCATGATCCTGAGAAGTAAAAAGCGTCAGAAGGGGAACAGAAATCGCGATGAAGTAAAACTACTATTCTGGGCTAATGATATTACAAGTTCTACAAGTACATTTGTATTTGTATTGGTTCATTTATCTGACAACTTTGACAGTATATACATGAATATGGAACTTAAATCTAAAACAAAACTATTGCAGCATCCTGGACTTTATCAGGTTTCTACTAAAGGCGTGTGAAGAAACGTGTCAAAAGTCAAACAATTATTCGTCCAGCGTGAAGGGCGGATGCATGACGTCAGTAGTTTATAAAAACAATACATGGTCCAATGGAATTCAATGCGCGAAACTGTCTACGTGAAGCTCGAAAATCAATACGGGACAGGAGCTGCGGCGTCAATTTCATTGTTAGGGAGTGTTAATCACAAAAGTTGATTGTTGAATCCTTCGACGACTCTCTATTGTCTCCAAATCCAAAGCTTGTTATCTAACAGGGCTCCAAGATCGCTGTTCTGATCTGACACACTACATCGGTGAAATGTTATAACCAAAGGGTAGCCTGCTGCAGGTTGAGAAAATTCGATTAATCGAGCCGAGTGGGTAATAAAAAAAATGATCAAAAAATTTATTGAAAACTTTTTCGAGCCAATATTTTTTTGACCAAACTCGTGTTTTTAGTCTTTGCCCTTGAAATGCGGTCAGGCATTAATATAAATATTTTTTTGAAACAATGGTTCTACAATTGTTGGAGGGACGGTAGGGGAAACTAATGAAATTTTTTTGGGTTTTTTGAAAGAGTGGAAAGAAGGGGGGGGGCAATAGGTAGCTACGCTTAACAAGTTGTCGTTGTGACTTTTTGTCCAATGCTGGAAGGTGCATGGGTCGAACCAAGCCCTGGGGGGTGTTGTGGGTTCAAATCCGGTTAGAATCTCTGATTATAGCTGGCTGCGATCTGTTTTATGAAATTTGTTCCCCTGATAATTGCAATGCACCTACAACTACTTCTGGATAACTTCGGGTTCTGGTGCAGACGAAATCATTATACAATTAGCATTCCAAAATGTGTCGTTATGACTGCACTCATTTCCCTATTATACCCGCATACAGAATCGATGGTGTTGAATTAAAAGGGCAGACCAAGTCAGCGATCTTGGCATGTTTTTGGATCAAAAATTGGCACTCGATCTGCGACAGTTGCCAAAACGAATCGGAAACTAAGATTTATTTCTAAGCTTTCTAGAGATTTTGGTGAATGACCAACTGGTTAAAACCACATTAAATAACAACAACAATTCTAGAGATTTTGCGGAGCCTAACTGCCTCGAATCATTGTATTGTGCACTAGTTCGACTAATGATTCATTAGTGTGGTATCCTTATCATCTATTTTGGACTCTACGCCTAGAATATGTACAAAAGACACATTCCAGCGTTACGGGGCACTAGCCCTATTATGCAGATTGGTTCCTGTTTCATCAAATACCTGGCATTCTAGTGGAAAATGAAGTACTCTTTAAACAACTATTTTACAAGGTATTTCCCAAAAAATTGGTGAAACAGGAAGCGATTCACAGAGTAACGATGGGTTGGGTGCTAATTGTGTCCCGTAACGCTGGAATGTGTCAAAAGCAGTTTATTCCTCTCGCTCTCAGGAACCTATCATGGGGAAAAAGCAAAGCCTGGGTGCTAATTCCGTTATCGAAATTTGACCTGTTTTTATACCACAGACTTCGCAACCAGCTGTTAGAATACTGGGCAGTGCGAGGTCAGTGCTACGATCCTACTGACTCTAACAGCCTCACCCAGCCGAGATTCGAACATACGATGACTGGCTTATTAGACCAGCGTCTTACCTCGAGGCCAACTGGGAGGCCTGACCTATCATGGAACGACACCGCAAATCTGCCGCCCTACGGCGATCGTTGGCGCTTGTTGAACTTGGATACGCTTGAAACACGTTACAAGATTCAACAAGCAATCTTTCTAGCAAAATTATTCTATAGAGAACTTGATGCCTCATGGCTTGCCCCATCGTCATTGAATTTTCTAGCACAGCCCAAATCGACGAGATCAACGGCGTTACTACAGCACAACTTTCGTCGCACCTCGTATAGGCTTAGTGAACCCATGACATTCACACTTTTATCGTGGCCGAAAAATTGTTCAAATTCGTTGAACCATTTGTTCATTAAAGCCACTAGGCTGGAGTAAAAAAAACTAATGAATTATTTTTTCAAAAAAATCAGCAGATGTCATACATATTTCAAACATTTGACAATATTTTCCGAAACAGCCATGTCGCGGGCCCCCTAAAAACATCGGAATTACTCCGGGACTATGTGACTTATGGCATCGATCTGTAGGAATCATGAAAAAAGAAAAGATTTTCGGAAAAAATTCCAAAATTTGGTGAAAAAAAACTAAAAGATATAAAAGCTACTGTCATTTTGATGAATTTTATGGTCATAAAAATGATGTAGACCTTAGACGGTTAAATATGAGTAAGGAGTTTCAACAACGCATTCAATTTGGTAGTCGAGCCTACTTTTTCGTCCACAAAACGTTTCGATCAAGGAGCACTTTGCTTACGGTAGACGTACGCACACTTGCCGTATTTGAACAGAAGGTGTTGCAGTCTAGTTTTGGTAGAGTACAAACGGACAGCGAAGAGTGGTGTAGGCATATGAACCATGAGCTGCAAGCACTACTTGGAAAGATTCCCATCCTACACCTGGCGAATGTTGGGAGACTACGGTTGGCCGGCCACGACGCAAGGATGCCGGACGACTGTGCAGTTAAATCCGTCTTCTTCAAGAACCCCACCACCAAGAAGAGACAGACCCAATGTGCGAGAGGTCTTGATCAAGTTGAACCCTGGTTGCGAGTATCAATATGCTCAAAGAATTGGCGACGAATTGCCCAGGATTAGGTACAACGAAGACAAGTTCTTGATACAACACGAGCTATCCCGGTTCGAAACTGGTAGAAAAAGAAATGAAGGACGGATATGAATCTACAACTATGAATCTCAGGCAGTCTGATATCCAACTTTCTTTTCACTTACCCAACTTCTGGACAATAACTGGCCAGTGCACCGCAGTAGTGTAATTGAATAACGAATATCTAGAAAACATTTGTCGCAATAACGAATATCTAGAAAACATTTGTCGCTTGATTTAAAGAGCTTTCTACTATCTCATTCCGTTAGTACTGTTCTGATAGGTGCCATAATGACGACTTGACACTCTTTCGCACCATTCAATTCATTTTGAAACCGATAAAACCACTTGAAGTGCATTGGCTTTTAGTTAGCCTTTTTATGTTTATAACGAATATGGTCAGAGACACCTATTGTAAGCAATTATTGTTCCTTGCATATTGAGACATAAATTGCCAGTCCATAACGGCATGCAACATTGAAAATTCAGACAGACAGATTCTTGCGAAGAAATTCCTCTTAAAAAAACAGAAACTTGCAAAAACTTACTATCCTCTTGTCCGCGACAGAGTCCTTCTATCGAAACTGCACTCGTTAATAATGAATAGATTGTAGTAATCTCATAAGCATAAAACCAAAAAAAAAATTATCTTTGATACCTTTCCTACACACTTAAAAAACTCAGCAAAATTTGTGTTCGGTAAAAATTTCAGTTTTGAAAATCGACGTTTACGGATCTTTACTAACATTTGGCATCATAAAAAATTTTACCGAACGCTCGGCTGTCCAAATCTCGGCAAAATTTTACTGACTTCGGCACTTTTTGTAAGTGTGTACATTAAGCTTAAATTTGTTCTAAACTAAGTCATCATAATTTATAATAAAAAAAATCATAAAAACATGATAACGATCTTTACTGTACTGTATTTTACCTGTACCATATATTTCCAAATATAATTTCAGAAAGTGGGTCTACTTTTGTACGACATTGTTAAAAAGGTACGTTCCAGAGCGAAAATATGACCTTTCTTCAGGAGAGAAAAACAAAACTGTCTGGTCAACTTAGTTTTCGGCAGTAAATTAACGTGTCGCCAATATCGTCCGCCAGATATAATCACAACCAGTGGCTCAACCGTTGAAGCTCCGCGTTATCATCGGCCATATTTCACAGCTCACGGTTGGCGATATTTATTTTGGTCCAAACAGGCGCAATTTTGTGCACTCAAATCGAAATCAAATCAGCATTCGCGATCGTAAAAAGAGCTCTGCATATTTTACCGCGGTGGTGCAAATTTTCAAATTTTCGCTTAGTTCGCGTCACCTTCCGATCGTTTATTGTTCACCGTTACACTCGGCACCGACCATCCTCCGAAAAACAGCACACCGTAAGGAACCGATCCAGTCCGCCTTTTATGTGACATATCGGCGCTCGAAGTCGGTTACGGTTTGTTGGCTGGAATAGCGAATGACATTAGAATTCTCGGCACAGCAAGAGCAGAACCAATAATCGTAAAAGCTTCGATCTTCAATCACTCTATTATCACGACAAACTCACGGGAAAGTGAGGAGAGCCGATGGTAGACAAACGATACAAGGCGACCGGGTGGAAGCTTTGGGGATTAAAGATCCCCTCGTCTGGAGGAGAGCGAAAAAAACAGACACTCGTTAGGTGTTGGATTTCGAATGTTGCCAACGATTCGCAACGGTTTAATGACCTCGGCGCGGAACAGCAGCATTCCACGACGGCATATATGCGGTATGCCGCGGTAGTGTTTTACATCGCGTCACACCATTCGGGCAAATACATTCACATTCACACACATCCCAATCACACAAGCTGCAGGGGATGGCACAAATCGTTTTTGTGTTTCGATTGGCGGTTCAACTTCTGGATCCTGTCCGTCTGCGTCTGTGTATCGGTATGGCTCCGGCACAGTAGCTGACAGTAGTCCGCTGTTCATGCTTGATTATGACTGTCAAAATGTCACCGACTAGACGTTCATCAAGCAGTAGCCAGTCAGTGCTTAGCACTTGCACGGCCGCCGTATTGACCGGGGCAAATAGTTCGTTCGTCCGCTAGTCAGTGGCATCGCAAAAATCCGCACCCGACCAGTGCTGCCTGTCCGATTGACCGAGAGGAATAATCAATTTTTCCCGGTATAGTGATGGGTACAAAGAAAATGATTGGTTAGACGAGTTGAGCCAGAATGCGTAATTAGCTGGCAAGGCCAGCGAAGTCTTGATTCAGCATCGAACTCGACTTCCAAATTATTTGTTTTGTAAAGATGAAACTTTGATGGTCCTTACCGCATGAAAAGGGTTCTGGCTTATAATTTTTCAAGAAACTGGTCTAATGTCGTTTCTACTGAAACTTTGTACTGAACAGGGACTTCGTATGTCTTATAGACTATAATTCAATTCAAAGTAAAGCAATAAACTTACATAAAAAAGAAAACAAACAATACACAAAAATGTTGAAAAATGCATGAACCAATAACAGCAAACATAATGATATTTTCATCCGGATTGGTAAATAGTACTCAATTAAACCCTATTCACGATTCAATTAGGAAATAATAAAAAATGCTGATTATATACCCGGGTGCACCTCCACCGCTGGAGATTATTTTATTAAGGGTCTAGTCCGACCTGACGTGGAACCGATCATATCTAGCCAGAACCATCCTGCTTCCTCACGAAGGCACATGTAAAGGAATCATGCGCACATCGTTGAGCCGTGCTGCCGTTCTGGAACATGACACATTGCCTGTGTTCAGTTGACTCGTTCGCTCATGTGATGCGATGCGTCTGAGTAATGTTTTTGCACCCATCCCATTGCATTGGGCAGTGATGTGATCCGCCCGAGCTTACCTACTAGGTAACTTCATCGCGTACCCACATATGATATCCACAGCCTCTATGGTTGGTGGTGCCACGGATAATATGCGTCGCCGGTCCTGTGTGTGTCGGATCGAACATATATTTGCTGCGATCGCTGCTGCCGCTGCCGCTTGCCATACAATGTGCAGTCAACCGACGCGAAACCATTTCCGCAGTTCCTCTTGATTGGTGGTTTTAAGCTCGATTTAGCTAGCAGTGCGTTGTTTCCTCACATAAAACAGTACTAATTACATTCAAACATCCGTTCTTTGTACTGTACTTAAATTTTTTGACAGTTTCATTGTTTATTGTGAGAGTGTCACTACTCATTGTCGATCATTTTCCATTGATCTTCGTCATTTTCTGATGCATCACCAATAGTATAAACAAAATTCTTCGTCTTTGGAAACGTTGACGTAGGACTACATCTTTGATTTTCATTCTATCTATATGGGGGTGTACTTCAGAAAAACGAAAAGGGAACATGTAACGAAAAGTGGTTATAGTTTGCACGCTTATAACTCACTCATCTGTCAATAGATTATAGAGATATTGGTATCAATCGATTGGAAATTTTCCAAAAAATCCATTACAATACAGTAGGTTATATGTTTTGCTAACAGTCGTTTAACAATTGAGAATAATAAAAATAGTTCAATAATAGTTCAATAATTAGACGAATATTCATTATTTCACTATTTTCATTTTTTTTACCTTCCCACGTCATTGCTACCCTAGCACGGATGACATAAATATATACGAGATGAGGTATGGGTTAAGCTCCCTTTTATTGTATTTAATTTACGCCTTATAGAATCCGCTCGAATATTGTTGAGCTTCAGACGAACAAAGACATCCAAATTCACCAAGCGAGACGCCAACAAACCGAAGAATCCATCGACCGACTCATACGCCAGTGAACGATATGCTTTTGCTGCGCATCGTCATTTGGTCAGCAGCTTTGGTAGGCGACACATCAGTAGGGAAGGCGACACATCGGCAGGAAAGGTTATTTGAAAAGCTTTTGCTTGCCTTTTGCTGCGCATCGTCATTCGGTCAGCGGCTTTAGTAGATGACACATCGACCGGCAGCTTTCGAGTCACATCCGTGGCTTCATTCTAAAGGTTCCAAACCATCCTTTTTAGGACGAACGAATTCATTTATGAAGAGATAAAAATTTTCTCTACGAATCGTAATGAAATTTACAAATGTAGCTGTTTTGTTAAATCATGAAGAACTTTCTTCTGATTAGATCTTTGAAGCGTTAAATTTGTGGCGGTGAACCCGTGTCCAAATACAATTGCTACTAATTGTGTTACACGTCATGGATAACTTCAATACAAGAGCTTCGAAAGTACTGTGAACCCCCGTTCGTTTGACCGTTTTTAATCTGAACACTTTTTAATTTCAACCCCGTTGGTTTGCACGACGTGCAAATTAAAAATGGTTCAAATGTCATTCTTAATATGACATCATTTCCTTATGCAGGCAATGCACATAAACACGATTTGTTTGCACTGATCTAGCGTATTTAATCTGTTTCACATTGCGTTTTCCCAACGATTATGGTAGAAATCCGATCGGAGAATGAAATATTTACTGCTTGCAACCAGAGCTGCCATAAATACAGATATTTGTGCATGCATAAATATGGGACTCTACCGTTTTCTCCGGAGTATTTTATTTTCTCGATCTAATCTTTTAAATAACATAAATAGTTTACGAAGTACTTTAAAATTCAGGAGCATTAGTAGAGCCAGAAGTAACAGCAACTGAAATAATTGATGGATCCCAAATTTATGCAAGCACAAATATCTGTATTTGTGGCAGCTCTGCTTGCAACTGCCAACTGAATCAAACCATCAAAACAATAATAAAGTGCAGGGCAGCCAGTTCACACAAGTTATATTTAGACAGCATATTTAGGGTTATCAGTTGTTCAAATTAAAAATCGAAAATAGAGGTTATGTACAAGATACGACCGCATTTAAGTGACGCAGGACTACGTAAGTCTCTTTGTGGCGATAATACCATATATCCATGCATGTAATAATACAATTCTTCATGTATACATGCTACATGCCGCATATATTGGGTTTGTTGAGACTGCAGGTTGAGAATAGTCAATTATTTTTGAATGAATGTTGATAGCGCCTCAAATCTTATTTCAACATCAAACGCTATTTAGTTAGACATATATGTATTTATGTATTTGAATTGATGATATCAAAAAATTGATATGTTAACATGGTTTGGTTATGCTGCAGTTTGAGAAATCCGAATTTTCGCAAGTCGATAATTTTTTACAGCGTTTTATTCATTCTCATGATTGAAAGCTACTAAATAAGTCAAACCATGAAGACGTCATTTCATCGACCAATCACGATGCGAGAATTTCTAGTTGGACAATTCTTCATTATTTTCAGTTTCTCAATAGTGTACACTTACGAAATAACAGCGTTCTTCATTTGAGCCTATTCATAGAAGATGTTCCGATCGATTGGTGCAAAAATATTAAAAATCGATCGGAGGTCAGGTGTTGAACGCTAATAGCTTAGCGGTTTATGCTATTAGCGTTCAAAACCTGACCACTTTTCGAGAAACCTTGCCAGCCAAACCTTGTCGTAGTCCTACATCAAAAGGGTTTGACGGAATATTCATGCATGTCTGAAATTAAAGAGAAGAAGATAACTTTTTCCAAATTAAATTCTACTGTATATTTATTCCCGACAGTTACTTATTTTGCATACGAAATGTAATTGGGATTGGGATTAGGATTAGGATTGGGGATTGGGGATTGGGGATTGGGATTGGGATTGGTATTGGGATTGGGATTGGGATTGGGATTGGGATTGGGATTGGGATTGGGATTGGGATTGGGATTGGGATTGGGATTGGGATTGGGATTGGGATTGGGATTGGGATTGGGATTGGGATTGGGATTGGGATTGGGATTGGGATTGGGATTGGGATTGGGATAGGGATTGGGATTGGGATTGGGATTGGGATTGGGATTGGGATTGGGATTGGGATTGGGATTGGGATTGGGATTGGGATTGGGATTGGGATTGGGATTGGGATTGGGATTGGGATTGGGATTGGGATTGGGATTGGGATTGGGATTGGGATTGGGATTGGGATTGGGATTGGGATTGGGATTGGGATTGGGATTGGGATTGGGATTGGGATTGGGATTGGGATTGGGATTGGGATTGGGATTGGGATTGGGATTGGGATTGGGATTGGGATTGGGATTGGGATTGGGATTGGGATTGGGATTGGGATTGGGATTGGGATTGGGATTGGGATTGGGATTGGGATTGGGATTGGGATTGGGATTGGGATTGGGATTGGGATTGGGATTGGGATTGGGATTGGGATTGGGATTGGGATTGGGATTGGGATTGGGATTGGGATTGGGATTGGGATTGGGATTGGGATTGGGATTGGGATTGGGATTGGGATTGGGATTGGGATTGGGATTGGGATTGGGATTGGGATTGGGATTGGGATTGGGATTGGGATTGGGATTGGGATTGGGATTGGGATTGGGATTGGGATTGGGATTGGGATTGGGATTGGGATTGGGATTGGGATTGGGATTGGGATTGGGATTGGGATTGGGATTGGGATTGGGATTGGGATTGGGATTGGGATTGGGATTGGGATTGGGATTGGGATTGGGATTGGGATTGGGATTGGGATTGGGATTGGGATTGGGATTGGGATTGGGATTGGGATTGGGATTGGGATTGGGATTGGGATTGGGATTGGGATTGGGATTGGGATTGGGATTGGGATTGGGATTGGGATTGGGATTGGGATTGGGATTGGGATTGGGATTGGGATTGGGATTGGGATTGTGGGATTGGGATTGGGATTAGAATGGCCTCTGTCAACTGAATTTCCACCTCTTCCAGTGACTCATCAACGATGCCTACAACGACGTGTTGACGTCGTTTTACACTCCATTCCAAAGCGATGGACCAAAGATCAAGCCTTGAAGAGCTCCCACCGTGGTCCTAATGGACTTTTGTTCAACTGACGTGTCGTAGACCATCACTCGATTCTGAAAATAGCTCATCACAACTCTACACAGATTTTTGGGGTTCCTCATTCTATGCTACGCTAGAGCGATTCCTTCCTAACTGGCACTGTTGACAGCGTCCATGACGTCTATGGTTGTCATGGCACAGTATCGAGTTCCTCATCGCTTCTGTTGGTAGTTCTCTGTTGTGGATGACTTTTTCCAGGAGTTTTCCTAGAGTATCCAGAAACATTTAGGCCTATACGAATACGAAGCAGGATCTCCCGGTGGTTTTCCTGGTTTAGGTAGAAACAACAGCTTCTGTGCCTTCCATCTGTCTTGGAAGTAGCTTACGTCCAGATATTTCTGCATCACCGACTCAAACGTAAGATTACCGTTTTTAAAGCAAAGGTGGGGTTCCATCCACAGTCCAATAAGGGCGAAAAATATTAAAAATAGGGGAAAATGAGCAAAACGGGGCACTTCCCGATAATGGAATCTCGCCCATGTTTGCGGAGGTTGCTGGTGGTGTATTCGTTCATTAGGTTGGCGTCCAGTTTTGTAAGAACTTTTAGTAGACCGTAGCCTCTTGCATTGGTACATCTATTTCCCCATTCACTGCGGTACATTGTCTAACTTGGGGATGTGCACGACGATAATGGCGATAACGAAGCCGTTGTTTGTACTTGCGATCACTTCCTGGGTAGGGTATCTACCCATTACTCTGCATTGCAGAATGATCCAATGGAACAACCTGTATTATATCTAGGAATAATTTCATTGGTTACATATCAAAGTGGTTATAACTCCATCTCCAACTCCATGTTTTAGCAAGTCCTTGAGAATAGATCCTGACTTAGTGAGCACACCTATTACAATCAAGATGAAAGCAAAAACTGGGATACTTTGAACGCAGAAACTCAACTCAAAGCAAACGGTCTTTTTTACTCGATTTATCGAGAGATTACTCTTTCAGTTGTTATATCAATTGGTTAAACCACGTGAAATATAAAACCTACAAGCTAGGTGGAAATAGACATCCTTCTGGCCTGAGGTTTACTCTAGATGGAGCTTGCCGCATTAGGCGTGTGCTGAATAAATTCAATGATCATTAGGAATTAAGGACTAATCCGTAAAGTTTGAGCATTTTGTTTGCAATTCGACCTGAGTAAAATTCCGAGTTTAATTTATTTGCAAAAGTCCAAAATTTTCAATATTACTTGGAAAATTCAAGATCAAGTAGACCTCATAAAACCCACCCCATAATTTTTTGTTAAGAGGTCATGCTATAGGTATTTTGATGGTAATCCTTTAAAAGGATTAGCCAATAAGTCATGTAATATTTTTTTTTTTTTTGTCGGAAGATTTGACCCCTGCGACCATAATTGCGGCCATGTAATATGTTAATAGTGAATTTGCAACTGATATTCAGTTGCAAATGCACTACTGGTGCTCCATTATTGGTGCAATGACCCTCTTGTTTTAATCGCTGGGCAGCTTTTGATTATCCTTAGCGATCAGTATCTGTGAATTGAGCAGCACGTCCCTTAGAAATATGATACTTTGTTTATTCCAGCATCGTTTATTTCCCCAGTAACGTTTAGTTCCTCCCAACCATAATTGGCATGGCATAATGGCATAATCAGTTTTCAAAGTATCATAAATAATTGAATATATTCAACGAAATGTTTCATTCTCCTCAATATGGAACTATTTTGTCTCGGGTTCGCAAAGCAGAACAGTAAGAAATAAAACTCCCTTACCCGCAACCCGATGGACAATATGAACGACACATCCTCAACCACCCCACCATCCCTTCAGAAACAGAAGTGTTGTTCGATCGAATAAATCATTTTATGCCATGTTTACTCGCGTTTATTGGAATTGCAGTTGCGAGTCTTATTCTTAATCGGTTCGTGGTACGTTTAAACAGCCATCTACCGGGTTTACCGCGCTTGAGTGGCACAATCATAATCTTTTAAATGACTGATTATGCATCATTTTGATGAGTAATGAGCCCGGGAAGCTGGGAGAGCTTTCCCTATGGAGAAACCGTACAGGACGCTGCGGTAGTTCACCCAACCTGACGGCTTATCTTGATTTCGAACGTAAAATTTTGCGCTCCGTGACATTATTATTTCCAAGGGGATTGTCGTTTGCAGACACTGCCTGCATATGCACCGCAGGTCCAGGAAAAAATATCACTCACAACAAACACATTTTCGAGAACGAGCGTGGTACACATTCCCATCCATTCGATTTATTCCACTGTCAGGATATTAAATCGGATCGTAAAACGGAGAAATAAAAACACCATAAAACCGAAATAAAAGTGTACGAAAAGCCATGCCGTAGTCCATTTCAGTCGCTATTCATCGTTGGAATATTCCTCCCGAATCCGATATCTCGAATTTGATGAAAGTCGAGACATCCGACGGTGTGTACCATATTTACAGCTTTCTGAAACCAGGATCGATCTTGTTTGGGATCATGAAGCTAATCCTTGTACTTACCCTCTAGAAAGTGTGAACCCATTCAAAAAAGGAAGGAAACCAGAAAGTGAGTGCGGCTTTTTGGAAGAGGATTGAAAACATAAAGAAACAATTTCATCGAGGTTAAGCGTTAAGCGTGAAGTGTCTAAAGTACAGTTCGAGCGCTTGCTTGGCTTGGTGGAACCACCAGGAGAAAAAAAGCGAACGGACACAACAACTCAGGGATCAGGCAAGCCTAAAAAGTGAGCAATAAAACCTGGTGTTATAAATTATGACTGTAAAACCAAATGAGAACATGTTGTGATATTCTCTATGCATCAATGATACTGAATTTGCCTTCCGGACCGGGCGTTGGCTGCTTTTTTTTTAGGTTAGTTACCACACCGAGAGACGAGGACGACGACGATGACGTGCAGCGGCGAGTGAATGGCCTTCTCATGTTGCAAAACAGTCAGGTTAATGAACGATAACCCACATTTTCGGGACTAAACTGTGGGTTATTACCTGCGTGCCAATGAAGAGACATAATGGCTTGAAAGGATGGGATCAATCAGAAAGTGTTCGGCTTTTATGTTAGGGCTCTATGAGTAATTTTCGTTGAAAAGGGGCCACTACTGATGATTTTTAGATATTAAAATTTTTGGGCTTCTAAATCATGACAAAATGGAAGGGAAAACGGGACGTAAAAAGAGAAAGAAGTGGAAAAGAATAATACGGGAGAAAAAAAGGGAAAACGAGACAAAAAGAGGTCCAGTCTAACAAAAAAACGGAGAACTGAAAAACAAGGTACAACACTTCTACTGCCGTTACTCGCATAACAGTGCCATTTTCTATAGAATTTCCTATATAAATGGGACTGTTATGCTTGTGATTCATATGCCACCACCACTCTTCGGTTTCAGTTTGTACTTCGCCAAATATCGTCCGCGGCACCTTCCGCTCGAGCATGGCAAGAGCGCGTATGTCCTCCATGAAAAGCGTCGCAGCTTCAGGTCAGGGATGCCAGGTGATTTTTTGAAAAGTCTTCACGAATTCATTTGTCTTCCTTCGGCTTTCCGCCCATTTAAATTGCATTGTGAAGACATGTCTTCACATGTCTTCAAGCGAAGACATTTCACTTTTTTGTAACAAAAATGTCTTCAAAATGAAGACATGTCTTCACTTCTGGCATCTCTGCTTCAGGTCCATAAAGAACTACAGGTCTGATAAGGGTTTTCTACATTCTGAGCTTGATCGTAATGTTTTATGAAGGGTAAAGAAGGGCCAATATTTCGTTTAAATTCGCCGCTGAGTCTCCTTATAGTGTTGTTGTTCGCGGTCACTCGCGATCCCAAATTAATCTATCACTTCTGGTTCGTCGCCATCAACTGTTACCGTCCATGGGACGCACCCGTTTGTTTCCTTTCAGCCTCTTCCTTTTATTTCTTTGGTCTTCGACGCATTTTTTAGTCCAATCCTCCTAGACTCGAACGGAAAGCGTTCCGTCTGGCATAGATTGCTTCCACCGTAACGAAGTTCCAGGCTATGATATCAAAGTCATCTGCAAAGTCTAGAAGTTGGCTACCTTAGGTGAAAATCGTGCCACTCGTTTCGATGCCCGCTCATCGGATCACCCTTTCAAGAGTGATGTTAAACAGCATGCAGAATAAGCTGCCACCTTGTGTCAACCCTCGCCGCGTCTCAAAGAGCTCGAGAGTGTCCCCGAGATGCGAACGAACCGCATCACTCGATCCAATATAGCACTAATTAGACACGTCAGTCTATTCGGGACACCGTGTTTATGCATTATCTGCCATTCCTGTGCTAGATCGACTGTATCGTATTCCGCTTTGAAATCAATAAAGATGTGATGCGTAAGCGCGTTATAATTCCGACATTTCTGCAATATCTGTTGGGTGGTGAAAATTTGGTCTGTAGTGACGCGAGCCCCCATGAAGCCCACCTCATATTTGTGCTTTTCATGACATTCGATGTAACAGGATCTGGGATATTACCTTGTAGACGGTGTCTACCAGCGTAATGCCGCAATAGTTGCAGCACCCGAGCTGATCACCCTTTTTGTTGAAGGAACAAACCACTCCTTCTATCCATTCATCCCAGAGCTGCTCCACAGCTAATTCGGCATTGTCTCGTATGATGTCTAATAGCTCTGCGGTATATGGCAGCAAGCGAAGGCTTTCAGCTAAAGTGGTCCAGTCCATACTTAGGTATGGCGGACCGGTGTGGTCATCGGCGTTAGGAACCAAAAGCTACCTAGCTAAGCTGGAAAGTACCTATCGTCTCATGTACTTGAGAGTGGCGAGTGCGAATCGCACAGTTTCATATGACGCAATCTGCGTCTTAGCGGGTATGATGACTATTGGCATCATCATCAGTGAGGACGTTGAGTGCTTCAACCAACGTGGAACTAGTGGCATACGTAGTACCACAAGATCGGCCTCGATGACCACATGGCAGTGGGCATGGTCTGACTCCGCAAAGGGCCAGTGGACACACCGACTTATTCCGGAAGTATCCGGGTGGGTCGACAGACGCCACGGCGAAGTCAACTTCCACCTGACACAGATTCTGTCAGGGCATGGTTGTTTTAGACAGTATCTGCACAAGTTCGGGCATGCGGAGTTCCTCGCGTGTCCCGAAAGCGTGGATGTTGAAGAAACTGCAGGACATGTTTTCTTTATATGCCCTCGTTTCGTGGGCGCGAGAAGCAACATGCAGGCAGTGAGCGGACAGGACACTACGCCAGAAAACTTAGTCCAAAGAATGTGTTCTAGCTCGGACGTCTGGGGAGCGGTCAATGCGGCTGCTACCCAGATTGTACTTGAACTACAAAACCGCTGGAGAGCCGATCAACGGCGAGTAAATAGCCTAACTACCATAGTCCAGTAGTTATCTAAGAGCGTGCGTTAAGCACAATAGCCCCTTCCTGAAGTAATACCGATAAGGTGGTTCCAGGGGGGATTGAGGCTGGAGACTCGCCCATTAGGGGGGTCGGGATACCAAACCCCACTCCCTGAGTTATCTTCTCAGGTGTCTGATAGCATCGTATCTTCTAAGGTGCTGCGCAAATTTTCCTACTCGTCAAAAAAAAGAACTGCTCCTCGCCCCAAATCTCGGCTGGTAAGCGGTTGCTCGGTCGGTAGGCGGTCCTTACCAGCAGCTTTGTTGGTCTTCAGCAAACTGATTTCTCGTTTAACTTCTTGGCGATCTATTCATCGAAGAACTGGACCCCCTCAGCTCATTTGTGATTAGATTTCTTCCCACGTCGCTACATATGTTAGGTTTTTGGTGTGAAGCCCTTATGAGTTTGGTTAACCTTTTTGTTGTTTTGTTCAAATTCTTCACGATCTCTGTCCTCTTTTTGATGCTTTTTACTCCTCATGATCGTGGTCAGCTGATTCCTTGCTTGTCGGTATTTGACCAAGTTTGGCCCTACTGACAATGCTCAGAGCTACGATGCCGACTTTACGGGTTTTAAACGGTCACAACCCGCGAGATTTATCGATCTGCAGTGCCAAGTACCAAGTATGTATTCGTAATCCTTGGCTCGTCGCCAAGGCCGGTGCCGAATTTGCTTGAATGTTTGTAGGAAGGCAGGCTCGGCGAATATCGGGCCACGCCATCGAGTCTCGTGATGGGGCTGCTATCTTATAGTACCGAGACAACACAGTGTTTCCTTCCCTGTTTGTATACGATCTTAGTTTCCAGTTTCCACCGGGATGATTAGTCGATCTCCGCTAAGGTTGCTCGTATTCCGGCTGGTACCAGTTGTGGTATGTTCGAATCTCGATTACATCAGGCTGTAGAGGTAATCGCATCGTAGTGTTGGCCCCGCAATTGTCCTCTATTCTACAGGGTGTTCAATAAGTTCGAATACACTTTAAAAATGTATTTAAAAAAAATGAAAATACAATATATTATTTTCTGAGTCAATTTTTATTGAAACAGTGTAAATTGAGAACTTTTACGACATATTTGGTGGAAGCACTCCCCTTTGTGCTTTATAACGAGCTTGAGACGTTTCTCTAAACAATCACACGCACCTGGTCCATGGACATCTCGTCCCAGATCTTGGAAATGAGCTTCTTAAATTGGTCCATAGTGCTCACTTTATGTTCGCTCTGCCTGGCCAGTATACACGACCATACATAAAAGTCCAGGGGATTAAGATCCGGGGAGCTGGGAGGCCACAAAGTCTTATCGAGAAAAGCAGTCAAATTCTCCCGACACCACGCTTGGACGATATTCGCCGTGTGGGCCAGTGCGCCGTCCTGTTGAAAGACGTAATGATTTTTCCCGTAGAGGTCACGAAATGTCGGGGCCACAACCTTCTCCAGAACCTCGGTCTTATAGTACGCGGCGTTGATTTTCACGTTTTTATGGAGTGTGTGGAAGCTTGCCACACTTGGATACGGCCCCCCAAACCATCACCGACGCGGCGCTCTGGAACCGCGGGATGTTTATGTGGAACGGCGGGATGCTAGCCAACGTCGGCGCCCACAGCCGATCATTTTGGACATTATGCGGCTGTTGCAAGATGAAGAGTTTTTCATCAGAAAACACGAACTCCTGACCAGCGTGCCGTGAAAGTATCAGTTTTGCTCTGTCCAGCCGCTTCTTCGTTGTAGCCACCGGTACCCCCGCGAACCTTGCGTTTATTGTACGGCTTGCATCCCACGTTCTTCGCCATGATGGCGTGGGCAGTCCCGATCGACACATCCAGGTCAACAGCGGTCTTCCGGATCGAGCGGTTCATTTTTCGACGAATCCGCTTCCTCACCACCTTGATGGCTACTGGCGTCCTCGCCGAACGCGGCCGCCCGGATCTAGCACGGTCCTTGACCGAGCCCGTCTCCCGGTACCCACGGATGGTGTTATAGATGAAATTCCGCTTCACCCTGTGGGATTTCAACCGGCGAAATATATCGCCGGGTCACACACCTCTCGCAAACAACTTTACAACGACGTTGCGGTTCTCCTTCATCGCGCGCGGTAAGCAAATCTAGATAGAATTGACAAAAAGGCGAATGTCGCAAATGTAAACAAAACGGGTGAGAATTAGTTTTTGCTGGACCAACATAGGAAAATCAACCCTCACTCGGTTTGTTTACGCTTGCGACATTCGCCCTCTTGTTAGGGTAAAGAACTAGTTTTAAGCAGTCTAAGTGGGTCACTGATTGTTTTACCTTATCCCCCACTTAAGTGGGGGATATCAGCATACCAATCTTCTTGCTATCTTTAGTTCTTCAAGCTGTTACCATTGGAAGACACTATTGTTGAGCTAAACTTTTGATTTTTCGCTTTAAAAGTTGGAGCGGCGGAACTAATTTTGAACAGACCGAACCTATTTTCACCCGCAAGGTGCTTTTTTAAGCAATCCTGAAATCTGACGTCCCCTTAAAAAATCCCTCGAACTTTTCCCCCTATTCAGTAAGTTCGCGTTCCTATCCGCGACCTACTAATCGGCATCTGACGCGTAATCGGCATAGCGTATCGGCATAGATGCGTAAAATGCCATCTGTCTAAATTGTTTATCGGGGTACACTCACCGCACCGTTCGGCAAATGGTATTCGTCGTCTCTTTTATTCTCTAGTGTTCTTATGGGAAACTGCGAGTTTGACATCTCACTCGCTGTTCATAATGGATGGTGGGAAAACAAAAGAGGTAAACATAGCGGTACAAACGATCCGACTCAGAACAGTGTTGTCAAAGCAAATATCATTGAAACACATCGTTGCTTTATTAAATCACTGAGAAAATCTTCGAATATTATTGGAAAAGCTGTCTTTTGTGTTGTTTTTAATAAAAAAAAATTAATTATCAACATACATTTCTCTTGAAAGTATTGAACCACGTTTTCACCATAGGAGCTTTCAGTTAATTTCAAACTTAAAATTCTTATTTCCAGAACCGAAACAGTGTCTTGGCAACACGATAGTTCATCAGTTGTGCTGCAGCTGCTGCTAGTGGTGAACAGGTTCCGTCAATTCAGAATTTGTTTTCAGTTTTGTTAGAAAATAATAAAACTTTTGGCTAGTGACAAAGCCTTAGATAATAGAAAAAAGAGAGTGAATAATATGGTATGTGACAATTGAGTATTTGACTTTCAGAGTGGTTGTAATCAGTGCTGAAAATTTGATGAATTCGTTAGTAGCGAGGTGGCGATTGCTGAAGAGCAGCTGAAAAATGTACGTTTTTGGACAACAATTTTTAATTCATCATATTACTTGTCGGAAACCCAGTAAATTGTGTTTGTGTGAATCAAATGTATGGTTAAGTGATTTGTGAAGATGATCCTATCAAAAGATTTTGAAAATATGAATAAAATATGAATAAAAAAGTGCATTTTCGGATCATTTATGTTCAACTGATTAAAATAGGTGACACTGCTTAACTCGTTCCTTACCCTAATTCTATCTTCAAATAACAAATGACATCAAGTCGATACCTTGCGCGTCGTTTGGCCTATATATAAGGCTAAAGCTAACACCAATACCAATACACAGAATGCACATGATGCGCACTTACACAACGATGAAAAGTTGTATTCGAACTTATTGAACACCCTGTAATAGCTGACTGCGAAATCTATCGAATAAAAACAGTGAGTCAAGTTCCGAAAGCGGAATACTGCTAGACAGGTTTTAGTGCTTTAAAACGGGTGAAGCATTTGGTTGCCGTTTCGTAATACCATGAAAGTACCTAATTCCGATCAGCTAAGGCATGATTCAACTTTGAGTTTTACTGAAAAATAACCATTTGACATTTATTTACAAGTAATGCGTTTTCACTTAGTGTTTTTAATTATGTTTCGTGAAAAAATATTATAATGCATAAATCATTTACCGAAAGTACCAAAAATGCATCGAAGTATAATGCATCATCCGATTCCGACTGTCAATTTTGGACGATGATTGTAATTCCGATCACAAGTATACCTAATGCCGATCATGCCATAAAGTGCTATTCAAGCATAAAATTATTATCCACTAGCACCAAATGTATCTAAAATATTTTGTGTTTATGTATTCTGTTGCCAATCTCCCTACCCCACTCCTCCAGCTTGCGTTGAAAACCATTAATATCATTAGATTAATAATAACGCTGTTAAGATCGACTGAGGTACATATATTGTATTGCGGATTTTCGGCTTTCCAGTCAGTTTTATATTGAAAACGGCTTTTTATACTGCCTGACGTTTCGGCCTTTGGTTTTGGCCTTTTTCAAAGGTAATATGGTTACGTTTTCTTGTCTAATCGCTGATTGCCAACGGAAGGAAGTTCAAATTTTAACAGCTCCAAATGCATTGGTTAAGTGACAAAATAATGTACACACCTAAACCTTTTGACCATAGTGCATAAGAGTTGTACATCTCTTAAAATGGACTGAATACATCCCCAACTAGAATCAAGATCAATACTAGAAAACCGAAAAATTCTTATGAAAATCCGAAGAAAGCTGCTACAGATTTGGCAAATTTGAATTACCAGAAGAACTTCCCAGCACTCCTTGGAGCACCAGTCCCTAAAATGTTTCATCTTTCATGTTCAACATGTATGCAAAATGTGGACTACTGGAGTTTTCGGATATTTTGGACTGAATTTTGGAAATATTAAACGTTACTAATTCACATATTAGTGCTTTGCTGGCATTTCTACCAACAATTAGAAATTTTCTGCAGCAGTTGGCAGAAAAATGTCAGAAAGATGCATTGCACGCAAGTTCTTTCTAAAGTCTGGAAAACTAGAGAACTTTAAATGCTACACGGCGGCTGAAATCAGGTTTAAAAATTTGGTCCAAGTGTAATGAAGCAGCTATTGGCGCAGATTCGTTAACAAATTAGCAGGAGAAACACCGATGAGCACTCTTTGGCGCATAGCCCGAAGAATGTACAATCAAAATGTTAGCAACGAATTCGAAAAATCTACAAATCAGTCGCAGTAGTAGCAAACTAATGTTCGGGCTCTGTTTATGCACAAAGAATTAATTTTAGGCGTGTTAAGCGTGCGCGGGCGTTATATCTCTGCATTTTTGCGTTGATAGAAGGAAAAGTTTATCAACTGAGGGACTGTATTTATCATAAAGTGCTTGGTTAGTTTCGTTGTGCTATATCTTGGTGGTCTTGGGTATAATGAATGTCAAATTTGAGTTTCACAACTGTGGAATTGTGTTTTAAAAGTTGAACTGTAGACTTTTATTTTTGATTTGCCCATGGATGCATTCGACTACTCACAAATAACTTGATTTTACATGGAAACAGAAACTAAAAGTAATCGATCGATGATTATGAGCAATGAATAAAATATGAATAAAAATAATTAAAAGCAATAGATAAAATAACTAATTATTGCAATAATTATACAACAAGTCATTTTTTTCTACATTAATTTAGTTTCAAAAGTTAAGAAAAGATTTAAAATACTTAATAAACATAACTCCAAATATAAAGAAAACGAAAATAGAAAAATTAAAGTTAATAACATAACTATGATTCAATGGACATCGCATCTCATGTAATGTGCAATTAAACAAATAATAGTTTGAGATGGAAATGGCCGTACATATGGATCCAAGTATGCAGAAAGCATGTACTTATTTTAAATAGATCAAGACATTAAAATGTGTAAATTTATCCAACATACCCAAAAGGCAAAAACTAATTACAGTAATACAAGTGGATAACAAATATCAATAAAATTTTAACATCACTAAATTACATAAAGATAATTACGTCGACAGGTGGGAGGAAGCAATTGAGTAGGGGAGCAATTGTTTAAATCAGTGTGCTTAAGGAGAGTGATGTGGCCAACTTCCTAAGGTTAACCTTGGCCCGGTTGCCAAGCCAACACATGGTGGATAACGAGTGAGCCCTTCTCCCCATACATTGGGGTCATTCTGCATTAGTAGAGCTTACTTAATGATTGATTCTGCGGTCTAGTTCTTGGAAGAAGTTTCCCAAACAACGTGCCAGCGATATTGCTAGCTGACTAACTGAATATCTTGTTGGCACTTTTGATCCTTTTGGTTAAATCAAAATCAAATCAAGTCAGATTCAAATCCGTTGCTGTGACCTAACAGTTGGAGATCATTCACATTGAGGTACTTGTTTTGACATCGAATGAAGTGATAAAATATTGACCAAAATCGTTCAATGCCCCTCGATCTGTCAAAGTTTTTTTTTCTCTACAGCTCACTGTCCTCACATAATCAAGAAAAAAATCAAACAGCCAGTTTTGCACAGCCTAAAGTTCTAATGCCAACAGGCTCACTATATTAACCTCAAATTAAACATAAAAATCGACCGAGTCGTGTTAGTTGAGTTGTTCCTCGAAAATGAATTTTATTTCAGGCAAATAAAAAAAAATGGCACGATTCCCTTACCGAAACCGTAGTGCTACATATTGATCTCCAATTAGCTTCCAAACCCGTTTATTGCTTGCACATATATAAATATATTCCGGCACGTTTTCAGCGGAAATCGTTCGTATCCTTCAGCGTATTTACGGGAGTGAATTATCATTAGCGTAATTTTGCTTTAATCAAATAATTACCGATCCCAAGTGCGGTCATTGCGAAACCCTGAATTTGAGCGAAAATATTCCTGTGTGCTTCGGCTTGATGACCGGCGGCCACAATTGTGGTCAAGCGCATAAACGTTTCAGATTTTTGTTATCCCTCGATTGAGCCTTCCCGTTCGCTTCCCCGCGCCATCGACACGGAATGCTTGTTCCAATGGCTAGTTATTATTTTATTATACTCTCTCCGGGGCGTTGGTGGTTCTGTATAGTTAGGTAACCGACGGGCAGAGCCGTGGTTCGTTCACGATTCCGTTTTGTATGACGAATTTTTATTCCTCCCGTGGCGGAAAATGTTTGGAACTCATGGCTTTGTGTTTGAAGATATTAATTGATTAGGATTTTTTCGGGCCTCCTCCCGGCCACATACGGTGGGGTTTATCCAATTTGACAGTAACTGCTACGAAGGTTTTTGAAGGTTCGAAGATCGTATCGTTTCGCTCTGGCACATCATCTTGACTCGCACACGCTTCCTTGCCGTACATTTGGAGGCACAGTGGAGTTCCCGGAATCCGGTCAAGCCAAAAACGGTAAGGTTTGCTTAGTCTTCGAAAGCGCTTATGCGGTCGGTAGTAGTATAGAGGTGGCAGCAGTAGTGTATCAGAAGCTGAAATGTAAAGAAGAAGGTTCATCACAAAACTCGATTTGATCGCAGAACAGCGGAACTTGTAGAACAAGTCAAGCAAAATCACGGTTGACTGCCAGTTCGTTGGATATTTCGATGAGAATTTTTTAACTCGAGGAGAATTTTATGCAGTCTCGTGGAAATAATCAAAACACAGCGTTCTCTACTTTTTTTAAAGTGATCAGAATTTTACCAACCTACTTACTGCAGTTTTTTTGTTCAACCTAAACGAACGTGTATAAAGAGCAAGACATGACTGTTGGTACATTGGACAGTGCAAATAACAGCAACCCTTTGATGCACTCGAATGCAGAGGACGGAGCGCAACGGAAAGGTGTCTCATATTCGATTATTAGAATGATCGGAAACAGCATGAAGCTTTGCGTTAGCGCGAGTTATTTACGATTCAAGTTGGCATTTAAATTTTCATAATTGTTTCGATCACGGGCTCGTTTTTAGTCGCGTCGTTAGCAATGGGAAACCGATGTGCGCCGATCCACGCCTAACAAGTGGCTGACTGATTTGTAAGACTTTCGGGATCTTTCCTTCCGTTCGCGATAACCAGCAAACGAAATGCGGCGGCGCATTCAGTCCAGGATACAATTGAAAGGTTTCAGTTTCCTGTGGCTGTGCCCGTTTGCCCCCGGGAGGTGCTTCGATGATGCTACGGCTCGTGTTCCTCCTGCCTGGAGCACTTCAATCCAGCACGAAGAATTGCTTCTGCAGCGGTCGGATTGCTAACAGAGCCAAATGAGGAGCCACAAAATTGGGCATGGGTCCGAGCTTAAAGCAGCATTAAACGTGAACACATAAAAAAAATCTCCGAATCGCTAAGGGCCATACACACCGTTTTAATGACTTGATTGCAATTCACGAATCGAATGCCATCAAATTCGATGAAACAGTTTTGAGTTATTGTTGACTTCTTGCGCTGCATTAGTAAGACTAAATTGACAAAATTTTGTATTCTAAACTAAATTCTAGTTAAAATTGAAGCCTCAAAAAAATAAAACCTCAAATTGAGAAATTTACTAAGCACTGAATTCAAAATTTTATACCCTTAACTGTAAACGCCGTGCTTCTATTTCCAGCTCCTGAGCTTTAAACTTCAAACTTTCAATTATGAATGCTGTAGCTCAAAATGGAAACTTTAGAGTTTAATATAGAGTAGGACGGGGCATAAGTGCGATGTTTGAAGTTATCATCAATTTTCGTGAGATATAAAAAGAACAACAACATAATATATTTTTCAGTGATGCAGTAACTCAATGTCTTCACAGTCAACTATAAATCATCTACGGTAATAGTGTTTTGCAAAATAATTCCTTCTTTCTTCTGATCCAGAGCCGATTCGCACCTATACCCCACTAGTGGGGCAAAAGTGCGAATACCGCGGGGCAAAAGTGCGAAGCTCGAATCCATGAAATTAGCACAACCTGCGTTATGTTTCGGTAAGGAATATTCTCAATTTGCACGTTTCCTATTTTGCGCTGGTGTATTGCAGCCTCCGGTAGATCGAAATTTTTTCAAACGTTTGTTTTTTGTTTCATCAGCGGAATAACATTGTTTTCCTTCAGCCAACATCTGTAGAGCACACAGTTTTGTGCAGATCTTCCATTTCTAGTATCCGTAATAGTATAGTGCCTAAAGCTGTATATAATTAGCTGTACATCTTTGCCTCATCCGTGAATCGCACTTTTGCCCCGTCCGTGAATCGCACTTTTACCCCGCTAGGCGCTTGACGGGGTTAGATTAAATTACGGAAAAGCGAAATATATTTTGTAAATTCTTTTCACCGTATTTTCAAAACAGATATGTGAGTGATGTAAAACGCTGCTACAAATTTTCAACAAGTAATATTCTCCTGTTGATATCGCATTTGCCGTATAACGAAAAATTACATCAAAACCGCAATGAAATAACATTTGCACATAACTCAGCAACTATGCTTCGTAAGCAACCAAAGTTTACGTTAAATTCAAAGTAGTCATCAATCCATGCCATTGTAGTCTATTTACGCGGAATCTGCACCGATAAATCATTGAATCGCACTTTTACCCGCATCGCACTTTTACCCCTTCTTACTTTACACATTAAAATGCTAGCTGGGAATTAAGTTGTGCTCTAGAGGGTGCCAAAAACGGCCTAAACCTCACTAAGACACCCTCGAGTGTAGCGAATTACTGGATATAGGGAGTTACACGAATCATGTATGACACCCAGCTAGCACCAACTCGTATATCAATGTACGAAAACAGCCGTAAATATCTCCTAACAAACTCGAAATCGTAACTTAAGCTGGATAAAGTGGGTTCAAGTTGATTTTATGTCGTATATAATAATAATGACTGACATACATACGATTTTCAGCACAAAATCGCAGAGTAGTACGGAGCGACTTGCGCTTAATCGGATATTATCGTATATAAATACTTATATAATCGTAACGCTCAAAATTATTCGTAATCACGTATATCGCCTCCAAAATAGTACGGATATGCAAATTTTACGCATGAAATACGATTTATTTAGCATGTATATTTGTACGTAATCCTGATTTTTACCTTTTTTATACATATGAAAATGCTAGCTGGGCTGTCTGATTCTAAAAAATAATTAACTTAGTAGGAACATTGATTTAAGAAGGAGGAGGCGCCAAATCGGGTCTTCGTCAAAGCCATCGCAATGACGCTCTGGAACCATGTTTAGAATCTGACCCAAAACATGATAAAAAATTGGCCCAAAACATAGTCCACGATCTCGTCCAAATCTGTTCCAAAGCCTGAAACAAAAATGTGATCCACGATATAGTCTAGACCAGACATGTTATAACATCCGTCCGGTGCGACACGGCTGCTACCCGTCCAGATAGGCAGCGCATCCGGCTTTTTAGATAATAGAACGCACGTGCGTTGCTACATATAGGCACGCTCCCCGAAAACGCAAAAACCCGATCGAAGTGCTTTGTTTTCGCTTAAGCACCGGTGAGCACCGTACCAACGACGGCTTGCATGATTTCGTTCTTTGCTTTCTTTCCTATTCGTTCATATTCGGTGTACGTGACTGAGTTGTCAGGACGTTCGGGCTCCGTGCTCTAGCAGGCGCCGGCTACTGTAAGCTGGTGAACGGTAGCGGGTGCCTTCCACAACGCCGTGTTTCTGCCATATCAGCTGCTGCTGCTCAGTAAAAATTATCGAATTTTTGGCCCGGACCGCACCGAACACGCATAATAGTGTACCGAACAGAAAAAACCGGCACTGAGGTGCGGTGTCACATTAGTTCGAACGAGAGCAGGCGTGTGATCAATGAACGGAGGGGAATGTTTTAGAATGGTTACCGGAGCGGTGCGTGCTTTCGCAAGTCTGGTCCAGACCCAAAATATGGTCCAGCACCAAAATCTGATTGGTGGTTTAAAATATGTGGTCGAAAGTTTGGCCCAAAATCTGATTAAAAATGTGGTCCAAAATATTATCCAAACCCTGGTCCAAATTTGATTAATATGTAGATCAAAATCCGACGCAGATCCTGATCGAGGTCCAATATTTGGTTCAGGTCTACAATCTGGTCCAAAATATGGTCAAAATGCAACTAAAAATGTAATTTAACATCTAGTCCAGAGTCTAGTTAAAATCTGTTCCAAAATTAGTTACAAAATTTGATAAAAATGTGATCCGTATTCTAGTCTAGGTCCAAAATATGGTCCAAAATCTGGTTGGTGGTTTAAAATCTGATCAAAAATGTAACCCACAATGTGATTTATATTCCGATCCAGTTCCAGAATCTAGACCAAAATTTGATGCAGAATCTGGTTCAAAACCTGATAAAAAATGTGATGCAGCATCGAGGCAAAGTCCACAATGTAGGCATGTTTTATAGAAACCATGGGAACTCTAAATAGACGACGGATCCCAAGTAACAATTTGAAGTTTTATTACGTTCGTATAGTGGTTTTCAAGACCAATTTCATAAAACCGCCAACAAAACTATGAGGTCCACCAGAACTTTCTGATGACCGCTATAAAACTGCTTTCTGATCAAGTGGCCCACTCCTCACAATGTTTTCATATCCGCTCTAAAATCAGGTTATAAGCTCAAGTAGTCGTATCACTGCTGAAAGCAGCAATAAAACCGGTTAAGCTTTCGCTGCTTGACAGCGATCGCCATAATTTAGAAAAGCTTTTCGCTTTTCGCATTTTGCTTTTCGTTTATCTGGCAAACGCTAAATAAGTTCACGAACTTTGTCAATTTGAAAATATATCCGTGAGCAGAAAAGTTTAGGCACTGACGAACTGACATGACACATAGAAGAAAATCCTCTAAAAACCATCGTCCTACACATTTTGGTTGCACACTAGCACCATCTGCTATGCATATCGCGGAGTAGCTTGCATTTGCAGGGTTTTATGCTGTAGAATTTTTCCATTACCATACCATACAGGTTTTATACTGAAAACTTGAAGTAACACTCGAGCGCCGCGGTGTGTTCATGTTGCGAAACATGCTTTTTTGAAAAATTAGTGGTTTTTTATTGGACGATGGAATTAACGCGAATGTCTCGTCTGTTTGTCTGTGGTTTAGGTTTTACTGACAGATTATTCCGAACGAATTGATTTATAGCGACCAGAATAAAATATCCCATAGAATATTTATTAAATTTTAAGTAATTTCATTGGTTTGCAGCATGTGCGCATTTAATTTCATCGTGCATATTCATATGATAGGTCGATAAAATCAGCGCGCCACTGAAATTTTGCAATTGTCGAAAACTGACTGTTTTAACAAATTGAAAATATTCAGTTAGTCAGTCTCACTTTCTAGCAAAACCATTTTAGTTGCTTCCTCTGACAGGAAACCGATTGATTATAATTTTCTTTCTGCAAAACACTTTGCTTTGATGAATTGTTGTTTGCGAGCTATAGCAAAAGGCTAGAATATGGCAATATGGCTTCGCATAAAAAAATTATTTTGGTGTTGAACTTTGGTATTCTTCATAATAGCAGCAAAAAAACTGTTTAGTCAGGGTGTTACCGTTTTAAGGTGATACGGTACTGAATCCCAACATGACCAGAAAAATGGCGTCCTTGTGAGGATATAGGATATAGGATGTCCGGCCAAGTTGGATTCAGTACCGTTTCACCTTAATAGCTCTATAAAACTAACAGATTTATTGCTGTTTGACAACCAACCGCGATAAGAACAATTTTGATTGGTGCGCCATTTTGTATTGCTACGCCACACTTATGGTAAGTTTATAAGAGACGTGGTACAGCCAACAAGTTTTAACGTGGTAATAAAGCAACCACAATAAATTTACTTTATGAACAGTTTTATTATGGTTTTCTAGCTAGCTACAAGTGTGTTTGGACTCGAATTCTTTTGGTATTGCGCAATACCACAATAAAATTAGAGGTAATGATTAATACCGCAATAAAACCTTTATAAAATTCAAGTAAAACTAAGTGGCTTTAGAATTGTTACTTGGGATGTTTTCTTACCGACAAAGTTGCCAACTGCCTCAGATTTCAGCAGATCATAAAGCGGTCATCGAACCACTTTACTTTCGGGGAAACTCGCTTGGTGTCAATCTGCCTCACTGAGAGCTTTTCAACTGTAGCCTTGAGGGACAGCTACAAGAGGTCAAAGTTTTTATTGGATAACGCGTGGATGTGTGGTCAGCAGAGGACTTCTGCTACGATCTGTAAACGGAAGAAGTGACTCGACGACGTCAGGTCGGGTATACGTGGCAGACAGGAAAAGGGACAAGAATGCGAGGAAAAGTTAATAAAGTGACGACAGGAAGATATGGAAAAGTTAGGCAAGTCGTGATGCCCGCAGAAGCTGAACTTTCCAGTATAGTGGTGAAACTGATACTCATGGATGATTATGGTGGTGGTGAATCCGGAAGTTGAGACGAGTCTACACCCAATCCTTCGGACGGAGAATAGTCTGGCTATACTAGCTGTAGGTTAACCTAACTGATTAGTAAACAACTGAAAACACTTGCACACGTGTAGGCATAAAATAGGGGGCCCTATAGCCGCAAGGTTACCGAGTCTGCCTTGACAAGCGAGTGGTCGTGGGTTCGAATCTTAGTAGAATCAGGCCCTTCGATGTTAAGTGACTTTAGCATGGGTTTATTCTCAGGCCCCTCCACATCCTTCCTACTGCATTCTACATTTACTAACAATGAAAGCCTCTTGCCAGAGCACGTTATAAGAGTGGTACTTGCTTGA
Source organism: Sabethes cyaneus (assembly GCF_943734655.1). NCBI lineage: Eukaryota > Metazoa > Arthropoda > Insecta > Diptera > Culicidae > Sabethes > Sabethes cyaneus. Next base: position 196,482,395 of record NC_071355.1, on the reverse strand, counting down.
GGTGCGAATGAAGCCTCTTGTTCAAGGCCAAATTATAACTTGTTCCGCTTCCTGGTTCTAGGAACTAGATTGGTAAAGCATAAGTAGTAAGGAACACATACAAACACACATACACACCCTCACTCTGTGCTGAACTCTGCTTTACTGACCATGATCAAGCCTTTAGCCGGGACTGGTTATAAGAATGATACTTGCTAGAGGTGCGAATGAAGCCTCTTGTCCAAGGACAAATTGTAACTAGTCTCCGCACTTCCTGGCTCTAGAGCTAGATTGGTTGAAAAGTAGTAAGAAGCCTGGAGGGAAAAAAGAGTGAAAACACACCGACACTTTAAGCACGGATAATAAGTAGTTCGCTCACTCTATAGCGATACTGCAATAACAACGAAGTGCGGAACAATACCTGGATAAGATCGCAATAGATCAAAATGCTGGTCGTAGTGATAATATCCACACACACAAAAAAAAAGGCATGAAATAGACCCTACAGTGGTTCACAGCCTCTTATCCAGCATTTCTTATTGCTATGGCGTCTTGGTATCAGTTTGGATACGAGCAACCTTAGTGGACATCAGGTAAACCGCCCCGGTGGAAATCAAGGTCATATCCTGACTGCGAAGGAGCGCTCTTTCGAGGTTTGTGGACTCCAACGAGAGCCGCTACCATGAACAATCAATGCACAATGAGTTTTGCAATAATCAGATTGGACCCACGCGATGAAAACTGCCGAACGGTACTGCCGATCTCTCAACTTCAAAGGTAGGTCTCGAGTGCTTATCAACGCGTACATCCTTCATCTCGATGGCGACAGCGACGCGCATTTGAAGCGTGAGTATGACTGCTGCCTAAAAAAAGACAGCAAAGACGATCCAAAGGAGGGATACTTGTGGGTCAAGACACCTCCAAGAACATGACCGTTCATAGTACCTTCTTCCAACATAAACTCTTATATAAGTACACCTGGATCTGCATCTGGACGTATCTGGTAACTCTTTTTCACGGATACTCATCTCTGAAGAGACACGTTGAGGAAGAACTTACAAAATGCAGATCTTCGTCAAGACCCTCACGGGCAAGACCATCACCCTCGAGGTCGAGCCATCGGACACGATCGAAAATTTTAAGGCCAAGATCCAGAACAAGGCAGGTATTCCCCCGGATCAGCAGCGTTTGATCTTCGCTGGCACGCAGCTGGAGGATGGTCGTACCCTGTCCGACTACAACATCCGGAAGGAGTCGGCACTCCATCTGGTGCTGCATCTACGGGGTGGTATCATCGAACCATCGCTGCGTATTCTGGCCCAGAAGTACAACTGCGACAAGATGATTTGCCGCAAGTGTTACGCCCGGCTGCACCCGAGAGCGACCAATTGCCGCAAAAAGAAATGAGGACACACTAACAATCTGCGCCCGAAGAAGAAGCTAAAGTAGATTTCTGTTGCCGTGTTGGAATGGGAGGAAGTGTTCGGAGTGGATTTCCGGAGTTGTATTGGAATATGTTCAAACATAAGGAAGGAAAACAGTTCGTCAAGTTACAAGTAAGAAAACGAAATTCAAACAGAAATACAGATCGATCATGTTTTGAAATCTTGACGCGCATTCACTCGAAGTTACGCTGCCTGAAGAGGACGAGCTGGACGAAGCCCCGCTCAAATTTGAGAATTTATTTCAAATCAATTTCCGCCAACTATGACCAATTGCAAATAGCTTCGTGAGAAGTCAAGTATCAAGTCGACTTCATTGAAGCACATTCAACGATAGACCAAATATTTAAACTGCGGCAGATCCACTAGCCGTTAATAAAGAGATCCCAGGCAACATTTGTTCGTTGACTTCAAAGCTGCAAATGACACCATCGACCGAAACTGAAAGAGCTATGAAAAGTTATGGTTATGGACGAGAACCGTTCCAAGCAATCTGATTGAGCCAGATGGATTGTCGAGTTCATCCTAATCTCACAGAGGGCTTTGTCAAGCTGCTGCTGTTTGTGAACCAAGCGTTACAAGCGTTTGTTAAGATCTAAGCAGAAATTAATACGTTAGGCCAGATCTTCAACACATCCAGTCAGTTCGTCTGCTATGCTAATGACTTGGGCATTGCCGACGGAACATCAGCGGTGGTTGGTGAACAGTACACTCTCGACGGCGTACAGGAAAACGGAGGATGGCAAGAACGCCGGGTGATTACCTTGCGAAGGTTGTGTTTGCTTCGAATTCGGGAGGAACAAGACGACTAGGAGCACAGCGAGTAAGATGGTTAGAGCAGGTGTTGCGAGCTCAGGCGGCACAAAATCGGTCCACGTACTACTCCACGTATTTTGTTTGCAGATGTGTTAGTTCGGGTGTTGGTATGTGCGGGCGGGTCAGGTGAAACTTCTTCGGATTTGAAAGTATCAGATGACATTCGTATTTACAGATTTTATTGCTAGAACGTGCGTATCTTCGTTTTGTTTTATCAAAAAAAATTTATGCCCTTCGGTGACATCTTGCATGGCGTCAATTCCACCGCTAGATTTGGTTAAATATAGATTAAAGTAATTTCATTCATTCCAAACATTTTGAAAAACGACGTAGGGTAAAGAACTAGTTTTAAGCAGTCTAAGCAGGTCACTGATTGTTTTACCTTATTACAAGCGATGGGTTGACTAAGTGGGGGCCCAAGTAACACACAAAACAAGTTAGAAAATAATCTTCTTGGAAAGTAGTCGTTTAAGAGTACTATAAACGTACTTTGAAAACATGTGTCGTTATTATTAAGGTTTTGAGATGTTTTGTGATAACGTGAATTTATTTGACAGCTCATATCAAATGAATAATGTTTGTTTTTGTCAACATGTCAACACGAAGTTTTTATTATGTCTCCATTACTAAATTTATACTACTGGAAGAACAAGTTGTAGCTTATGCTATAATAACGTTTTAAAATGGTATGAAATAACCTGATACATACTTTTTTCAATTGTTGTTTCATTAGACTTCAATTTTTTGCGCTTTTCTGGTAATAGAGAAGTTCTGATGTATGTAATGTTATAATATTCTATAAGAAGTTGTTGTTGCTTGGGGGATATCAGCATACCAATCTTCTTGCTATCTTTAGTTCTTCAAGCTGTTACCATTGGAAGACACAATTGTTGAGCTAAACTTTTGATTTTTCACTTTAAAAGTTGGAGTTAATTTTGAACACACCGAACCCATTTTCACCCGCAAGGTGCTATTTTAAGCAATCCTGAAATCTGAATTTTTTTACGTCCCGTTAAAAAATCCCTCGAACTTTTCCCCCTATTCAGTAAGTTCGCGTTCCTATCCGCGACCTACTAATCGACATCTGATGCGTAATCGGCATAGCGTATCGGCATAGATGCGTAAAATGCCATCTGTCTAAATTGTTTATCGGGGCATACACTCACCGCACCGTTCGGCAAACGGTATTCGTCGTCTCTTTTATTCTCTGGTGTTCTTATGGGAAACTGCGAGTTTGACGTCTCACTCGCTGTTCATAAGGATGGTGGGAGAACAAAAAAGGTAAACATATAGCAGTACAAACGATCCGACTTAGAACAGTGTTGTCAAAGCAAATAACATTGAAACACATCGTTGCTTTATTAAATCACTGAGAAAATCTTCGAAAATTATTGAAAAAGCTGTCTTTTGTGTTGTTTTTAATAAAGAAAAATTAATTATGAACATACATTTCTCTTGAAAGTATTGAACCACGTTTTCACCATAGTAGGTTTCAGGTAATTTCAAACTTAAAATTCTTATTTCCAGAACCGAAACAGTGTCTTGGCAACACGATACCCGAGCAAGGATTGACAACAAAAGTATATCAAAATTGTTTCATATTCTGCTGTTGATATCAACTAGAAAACATGTTTTGTTACCAACTCATAATGGCACTTAAGATGTATCAGACTTTGCTATCATTTTGCTTTCATTTTTATTGAAAGAAAATGTGTTGGTAGATTCTATATATGATGTGAATAAACCTTCAATATTTGAATTAATCTATTTTCACTTAAATTTTTTTCTAGTAAAATGGTTGGTTCAAATTATATGATGATAGCAAAATGATGATGATATGATAGTAAAATGGTAACTAATTCTGCTTTCCTATTAATATTGTGTGACAGCAAGATTAGTATTCCGTTTGATATTTTTGATATCAAAAGTAGTATTCAATTTAATTTCACGGCGGGGAATTTTTGCAATTAATTTTGATATTTTAACCACTAAGTCGACCAAAATGAAATCACACCGAGTATTCAAAATCCGTTACATCAAGATATCAAATTTTGTTTTCAATTTGCTCTAAAACCTTGCTCGGGTAGTTCATCAGTTGTGCTGCAGCTGCTGCTAGTGGTGAACAGGTTCCGTCAATTCAGAATTTGTTTTCAGTTTTGTTAGAAAATAATAAAACTTTTGGCTAGTGACAAAGCCTTAGATAATAGAAAAAACCCGAATTAATCCACCTAGCGGCGTGACCTAGCCTTTCTACTGCCACAATAATCATTATTTACCTAAAAATAAAAAATAAGAAAACTTATCCAATTTAATTCTACTATGTGTATTTTATTCAATGACAGATACGTATTTCGCCTACGACTTGCAGGCTTCCTCAGTGTCTGTTTTCGAACTCTTCAGTCAATCATTATTTAATTTCTCAGGAACATCTATGTATAACTAACTTGACTATATTTTTAAATATCCGTTCCGTATTCCTCAAAATCCTTATTTGCCAGTAAAATTACCAACGTATTGCGTAGAATAATTAAATTTTCTTTCCTTGTGTGCGTAAATACTTGTAACACCTTATTTAGTTTTATAATCGATCGGCCTTAACTTTCGGGCTTCAGAGCCACATACGAAACTTGTTTTGAATTGACAATATGAAATATGTGTTCAGAACAGATTTTTTGATAATTAATTATTACCATGTGTTCAAAAGTTAGCATCTTCGAAAAACAAGAGTTCAGAAAAATTATCATTATACTTCGCCTTTGAAGACAAAGGATATCGACAACAAAATGATTAATCTCAAAATTTTACTATTAGTTTGCTTGGCTTCAATTTTGCACCATATCTGAATTAGAAAAAATAACTGAATAGAGCATTAGATATGAAAAAGAGAAATTGAACTTTTTCTTAGCTGGCGCTCCTTCAGATAATTATTTTTGCATGAAAATCAAAACTTATGCTTCTTTTGAATGTACTTTCATGAAAAGATAGTCATTAGCTTGATCGCATCATTTTTACAATGTTGGAGGGTTAGGAAAACAAGAAGGTTGCAAAAGCTGCGCCTTAAACATGCTTGAGAATGGGGAATATGATCGATATGATTTTCAGTGCTTGTCATTTTTGATTTATTTGTTGAAACATGATACATGACATAAGACATCTGTCCTTTAAAATACCATTAACGAAAACAAATCTTACAAAATTACTACCGTGCAACGTTTACTTCCTATTTTTCATATAACATTTTTAAGCTCTAGTATCTATTGATTGAAAAGAGCATCTATTGATGCGCAAAATTTGTTTGAAATTTGTATAAATTTATTTGGAAAAATCAACTCATTTTTAATCCTATACACCACTATACCTTCATGCTTAAATTAACTGCTTTTCTTCGCTGTTTGCTTTTCGTGTACAATTGTGAGTAACAGCAAGTGAACAAAATGACAATTGAAATCTGAAATCAAAGAAAAGGAAAAACTTTTCGATTGAATCCCACTATTTAATATTTATTTGCAACAGATACGTAGTTCGCCTACGACGTGCAGGCTTCATCAGTGTCTTATTTCAAAGCGTATACGTATCTGTCGCGAATAAATATTAAATAGTGGAATTTAGTCGTAAAAGTTTTTTCTTTTCTTTAATTTCAAATTTCGTATTCCACTAAGAGGCTTCAAAAATTTCAAACAATTGATTCAGAAAAGTGAGAAACATCTTTTCTTGAATTTCAATGCAAATTTAAAAATTGCAAATTGTCATCCCAAGTAACAATTTGAGTTTTATTACACTCTTATGATGGCATTCAAGACCAAAATTGGTCATGAAAACCACCATAAGAGAACAATCAAATTCACATTGTTGCTTGGGATCACATACACACACATATATACATACACACATATATACATACATATATACATACATACATACATACATACATACATACATATATACATACATACATACACACATACATCACACACATTGAATACAATCAACATTTGTTTTGAATTCACACGTTTTAACGGTTTAATATACGGTGCTTAAGTGTTAAAGTTTAAATAACTTTTGAATGAACCGTCCGATTTTAAATAACTCGGTTTCGTTTGATAGATCTCAGTAGTAATTTTCAAATAATAATAAAATGTGTGATGTTTTTCATTGAATTAATGCTTATATGTTACAAAAATATGTTTTAAATACTATTTTTTCACATTTCTTTATGTAACTTTCAAACTACAAGCCCAATCGTCATGAAATTTGGAAGTTAAGGGTTTGCAAGGCTCCTCTTTCATATGCAATCAATTTTATTCAAATCGGTTAGGGGACCTATGAGATAATGAAGTCCCATATTTTTCATATTTTTATACATAACTTTTGAACTAAAAGTCCGATCAGTATGAAATTCAATAGCGACCAATGGGACACCTAGACCTTTCATTTGACACTAAGAACATTAAAATCGGTCCAGCCATCTCCGAGAAAAGTGAGTGAGATTAAAAGCGTCACATACACACACACACACATACACACACACATACATACACACACACAGAAAATGCTTAGTTTTCGAAACTGAGTCAAATGGTATATGACATTCGGCCCGCAGGACCTTCTTTCCATTTCCGGTTTTCCAAGTGATTTCTATACCTTTATACTATATATTTATATAGTAGAAAGGCAAAAAGAGACTGAATAATATGGTATGTGACAATTGAGTGCTTGACTTTCAGAGTGGTTGTAATCAGTGCTGAAAATTTGATGAATTCGTTAGTAGCGAGGTGGCGATTGCTGAAGAGCAGCTGAAAAATGTACGTTTTTGGACAACAATTTTTAATTCATCATATTTCTTGTCGGAAACCCAGTAAATTGTGTTTGTGTGAATCAAATGTATGGTTAAGTGATTTGTGAAGATGATCCTATCAAAAGATTTTGAAAATATGAATAAAAAAGTGCATTTTCGGATCATTTATGTTCAACTGATTAAAATAGGTAACACTGCTTAACTCGTTCCTTACCCTAAATTATCTTTTCTTTAAACAACAATTAGAAAAAATATCATCTCATGGAATACAACCTGAATTGTTAAAATATTATACAGAATTAACATAGGATTTGAAACAAAATCGGTCCGATTGAATCTACTTCAACGTAGACTGCTCATTTGTGCTCCGTTGCAATCGGACCAATATTTACTCAAGCACTCTCATAAAAATATTTACCTTTCCACATCGACGAAAAGAACAACATCACACTGAAGACCCTAGCCGGTTGGCATCGTTTAACCTTCTGCTGCCATCGTAGGTCCGCCAGCCCATCGTCAAATGGGAAATATGTTTTGCTGTTACAATTAAAATGTTTACTAAAAGCGCTCGTTCACGCGGGATTTTCAACGATCCTCAACGGACGGCATAACCCAAGGCAGCAGCAGCAGCAACAGCAGGAGTGTGGCGGTCGGTGGACCGCGATGATAATGACGATGACTATGTGGACGACGACGACGACGACGATCTGAAGTGCTTCGGAAACGAGGTAAAATTGTGCGTGTAAACACCGTCATGTCATCGGGCACGCACCACTCGTCTTTGCTGGACTGGATCCGCGGTCTGGCAACCCACCACGGCCACGGGTCTGGACCGGACTTCGACGTGAACTGCAGCAAGCACCACGAAGCAGACAGCAGAGGAAAATGAATAGCAGCAGAAAGGCTCAGTAAGGCCGGCGCTCAACAGCACTTCACAATGGAACACATTGTTTATCTTAACTGTCATGCCGCTAACACTGAGGGCTGACTCCAATAGCGGAGCAAACTCGAAAGAGGCGCAGACGTTTGGCGGAATCAAAAGTGGAGAAAAATTATCCCTTGTAATAATTGACCTACACTTACTATCGTATGTTCCAGTCCAATTGTAATTCGTATCTACAATTTATATTTTTACGAATTAGTACTTAATCAATAGATAATTCAAAGTTCAATCTGTAAGGTCACATGTTTTGCTACAACCTAGGAAAGTCATTAAATTTTAACCTGACTTGTGTTCTTATTGAGAGTCGACACAGTTTCGTACAATTGTAAACATCGGTTAACAGTGTTATCACTCTCGATGATAAACCAGTTATTTACCAATCGATTTATTTGGAACAGATTCACCAATAATCTGCCGAAGTATCATCTACTTCTACTGCGTGTTTTACTTTTTATGAATATTGAAAATCACAGTTGCTAACTATTGATGGCCATAGGCGGTTCACCAGGAGTCTTTAAAAAAATTTTAAAACAAACCTCCAGAGAAATTTAATGGCTGCTGTCCGGACAAAGTGCACAGTTGTGTGAACACAACTCGGGGCAACGTCACACAACAACAACGGCTTGCGACAGTCTGGCGATAGCCCTTGTTTGGCGATACTGCCGATCGTTGGTTGGTTCGCGAAATGAAACATTTTATGTCTATGATTTGCCGTACAGACCTATAACTAAAGTGAATTTCCAATTACAAAATTACGCTCACCTTACTCTTAACTTTCTTTGCATGAACGCATGCTTGAAAACGACTTTGTTTCCTGTAACCTAACAATTTGTCCGTAGAGGAAACTATAAAAACAAAGGTAAAAATTTAACTTTCAATGAGAACCTCCTTCTAGCTAGTAACTTCCTAGTTTCAGTGCTACGACGACATACATTCAGTGAAACCTGCACCGTAAATTATAACGACATCCTTTCCGGTTTCCGAAAACGAAATTTAAACATGTCATAAAAGATGTTGACCCCTACCGCCATCGCAGGTCGCACTCGCGGTGCCTGCCCGTGGAAAGTTAATCGGGCAAGGTGAAACCGATGTTTACGATTCGATTAAAATAGAGATCCGTTTGCATGGTGGTGAGCTGCTTGAGTAAGGCAGAGGGCGTCCGGCGCAGAGGTGTTACTAATTTGAATCCAATTTACGCGTGGCTTAGTGTCACACACGCGCTTGAATGGCTCGGACTCCGCGTGCCGGTGTGCTTCACCGATCAGAACTGGAATACCTTTTGCCACCCACTCGCAATTGTGCATTGTCGTCCGTCCGTACACCTCGCACGCACCGACCGGTCCGGTTGTTGGTCGACTATTCTGCTGAACCGTGTTGTACCCACCTCTATGTCCCGAGCGAGCAGTGGTTGGTGAGTGGCAAAGCGATTACATTTCTGCCGGTAGGTACCGAGCGCAGGGCAAAGTTGACCCAACGTGGAGGTCAATGGGCATAAATTGCTGCTCCGCATGCAGCCGATTACCGAGCAGCGCTGCGGTGAGGAAGTGAATAAACATTTATCGAGGAGAGGATTATTTCGACCGGGTGGCAACGAGAGTTGCTGAATCAAGTAGATGGCAATAAACTTTTGAAATGTACAAGGAGAATGGCAAATAAAACAGTGCTGAACGAAGTGATCATTTTCAATAAAATAGTTTGATTGGGAAATAATGAAATGGAAACGCAGAGATTTTATCTGTACGCAATTTATGAGCGAAGAGCCACTGATTATACGAATTAGTTAATCACCTTTGAAATCAGAGCTTCTGCAGAGAATAACCGCAGATGGTTGGTGATTATCAAATTTTATCTACCGTGAATGCACATAGTTTCGATCAGCTCCTTAATTCGCATTTGCGCTCATAATTAAGGCATACTCATACTCACTAACCAAGTATGGCTTTTTGATTCAATACTACTACTTTACTAAATTTACTTCAGTGATCGGAATCAGAAGCTGATCGGAACTATGAGCATTCACGGTATTTATGAAATTAGCTGAACCCTCACACAGATAAGGCTTCAAGACAAGTGTTGCTTTTGTGGCCTCGAAACCTCCTTTTTTCGATCAACGCTACCAAAAATGTGTTCTGACCAATGTTTTTGATATTTTGGCACAAAATATAACAACACTTAGCTCTTGCATTACGAAGTTCTCAACATTAAACCTTGCAGAACATAAAAATATAATTGTTAGCTTGATCTCAACATTTTTAGAAGATTGATCAAGCAGGGTTAGCAGGGTACCTCCTCGTGGTAACCAACCTGGGCCCCGGTGACCAAGCTGGGTAGAAACTAAGGGCGCATACCAAAAGGAGGCATTCATACAAATGCTGTGTGTAGTAACGAGAACTAGCCTTAGCAGCCTTGAGCGTCTGTTCCCATACCTGGGGCGGCTCTTGACAGCTTGACGATGTCTCAACTAAGTAAGCGATTGTACTCCAGGTTAGTGACGGCTTATGGCAGCGTCTGATCCGAAGTGGGTGGCTGAATTCAAAAATGTATTGTTTGAACACTACAGCTAAGATGGCAGCCCCATCACGAGGCTCCATAGCGTAGTTCTAGTTAGGCAACCTACCTAAAGCTAGCTTACTACAAATATTCAAGCAAATACGAATCGGAATATTCGGTATCGACTTGGGCGACGGAACAAGGACGATCACTGATGGTGATCATTACATTTCGCAGGTAGCGACCGAGAGCTGCTTTATTTATTTAGGTGGCTTGCCGTCCTAAGACAAAACCTGTTGAACAAAGTTTCTCCATGTAACTCGGTTGAGGGCTACCACTCTCCAATTCCTCCGACACCGAGTACTCTCCGCCAGATCTCACTCCACCTGGTCTAACCATCTTGCTCGCTGCGCTCCTGGTCGTCTTGTTCCTACCGGATTTGAGGCGAACATCATCTTTGCAGGGTAGTTGTCCGGCATTCTTACAACATGCCCTGCTCATCGTATCCGTCCAGCTTTAGCCACCTTCTGGATACTGGGTTCGCCATAAAGCTGTGCGAGTTCATGGTTCATCCGCCGCCTCCATACTCCGTTCTCATGTACGCCGCCGAAGATCGTTCTTAGCACTTGTCGTTCGAAAACTCCGAGCACCCGAAGGTCCTCCTCGAGAATTGTCCATGTTTCATGCCCGTAGAGAACAACCGGTCTAATAAGCGTCTTGTACCGGGTGCACTTTGTACGGGACTTAGTCTGCTCGACCGCAATTGCTTGTGGAGCCCATAGTAAGCACGACTTCCGCTGATACTACGCCTCCGAATCTCACGGCTGGTATCATTGTCCGCCGTTACCAGTGAGCCAAGGTAGACAAATTCATCGACTACCTCAAACTCATCGCCGTCGATCAATATACTACTACCCAAGCGGTGTCGTTCAGCCTCGGTTCCGCTGGCCAGCATGTACTTGTACATGTACATGTCCATGTACATGTTTTAGACGTATTTACCTTTAACACAATCTTTTCTGCTTCGCGCTTTAGTCTGGTGTACTGTTCAGCCACCGCCACAGATGTTCTGCCGATAATATCCATGTCATCGGCAAAGCAGACGAATTGACTAGATTTGTTGAATATCATGCCCCGCGTGTTGATATCCGCTCGGTTCATAACACCTTGTAGCGCTATGTTGAACAGCAGGCATGAAAGACCATCACCTTGACGAAGCCCTCTGTGTGATTCGAATGAACTTGACAATTCACCCGAAATCCGAATACAGCACTGTGTACCATCCATCGTAGATTTAATCAGTTTGATGAGCTTCCTGGGGAAGCTGTTCTCGTACATGATCCATAGCTCCATTCCATAGCTCTTTCCGGTCGATGGTATCATATGCGGCTTCGAAGTCACCGAATAAATGATGCGTGAGAACTCTGTATTCACGGCCCTTTTGGAGGATTTGCCGCAGTGTAAATATTTGATCCGTTGTAGACCGACCTTCGACGAAGCCGGCTTGATAAGTTCCTACAAATCTATTCGCAATTGGTGATAGACGGCGGAAAATGATTTGGGACAGCACTTTATAGGCGGCATTGAGAACGGTGATCGCTCGATAGTTCTCACAGTCCAACTTGTCGCCCTTTTTGTAGATCGGGCAGATAACCCCATCTTTCCACTCCTCCGGTAGCTGTTCCGTATCCCAAATTCTAACAATTAGTCGGTGCAGACAAGCGGCCAGCTTTTCTGGTCCTATTTTAATAAGCTCCGCTCCGCCATCTTTTCCAGCTGACTTGTTGTTCTTAAGCTGCATGATGGCCTCCTTAACTTCGCCTATCGTTGGGGCTGGCATCTCTTCCCCGTTTGCTGCACCGTCGAAATCGCTTTCCCCGCCGCCATGGTTTTCCGCCTGGGCACCATTCAGGTGTTCGTCGAAGTGCTGCTTCCACCTATCGGTCACCTCACGATCGTCCATCAGAATACTGCCAGTCTTATCCCGACACATTTCGGCTCGCGGCACAAAGCGTTTGCGGGATCCGTTCAGTTTCTGGTAGAACTTCCGCGTTTCCTGAGAACGATGCAGCCGCTCCAACTCCGCATATTCCTGCTCTTCCAGGTTGCGCTTTTCTCCCGAAAGATTTGGTTTCGCTGTATCTTCTTCTGTTTGTGTCTTTCCACGTTCTGACGTGTGGCACTGCGCATTTTGGCCGCCCGCGCAGCGTTCTCCTCATCCATCACCCTTCTACATTCATCGTCAAACCAATCGTTCCGCTGATTCCGGGCCACATGCCCGATGGAGCTCTCCGCTACACTGCTGATGGCTGAGGAGCTTCGTCCAGCTCGTCCTCTTCCGGCAGCGCAGCTTCGAGTGAAAGCGCGTAGTTTGCGGCGACGTTTGGCTGCTTTAGCCGCGCGAGATCTAACCGAGGCTGGCGTCGGCACCGTCGGTGGTCCGAGTCAACGTTAGCGTTTCGATAGGATCTGACGTCGATAATGTCTGAGAAGTGCCGACTGTCGATCAAAACGTGGTCGATCTGTGATTCTGTCTGATTTGGTGACCTCCAGGTGTACTTGTGATGGATTTTGTGCTGGAAAAAGGTACTACGTACGGCCATATTCTTGGAGGCGGCAAAGTCGATAAGTCTTAGGCCCATTTCATTGGTTCGCTGGTGTGCACTGAACCTTCCAATCACCGGTTTGTATTCTTCCTCCTGGCCGACCTGAGCATTGAAATCCCCGATGAAGACCTTGACATCATGTTTTGGGCAGCGGTCGTATTCACTCTCCAACTGCGCGTAGAATTCATCCTTGTCGTCATCGGTACTTCTTAGGTGAGGGCTGTGTACGTTGATGATGCTTATGTTGAAGAATCGGCCCTTGATTCTCCACCTGCACATTCGAGGATTGATTGGCCACCACCCAATCACCCGTTTCCGCATCTCGCCCATCACTATGAAAGCTGTACCCAGCTAGTGTGTGTTGCCGCAGCTCTGGTAGATGGTATGTCCATCTCTGAACGTACGTACCGTTGAGCTCTTCCAGCACACCTCCTGCAGCGCTACGACGTCGAATTTGCGGCTCTTCAATACGTCGGAGAGCATTAGAGTGCTCCCTTAGAAGTTGAGAGATCGGCAGTTCCACGTCCCGAGTTTCCAATCCATAGTCTTTTTCGTCGCGTGGGTCTATTCCGATTGTTCCAGTTAGAATTTATTTGTTCTTCGTTCCGTGCTTTAGTATTTTTGGTGGTGACGGCTTGCAAAGCCTGCTACACCAAGCCCCTGTTTCGCCGGAGGGCCAACGAAACTCGAAAGAGCCCTCCTTTCCTGTCAGCATACGACCTTAGCTCCCACCGGTTGGTTACCCGATCTCCACCAAAGTTGCTCGTATCCCGGCTGGTACCACGAGAAGGTAGGAATAGGAGTTGCTGAATAAGAGGCTATGAACCACTGTAGGGTCTATTAAAAGCTACACGTACACTAGACACCGACGGTACGCATTATTCAGCCGTTTACCAGCCAAGTTAGGCTTATACAAATTTAGACTAATCTCAAGATTTTAGTCTTGACCTTGGAATGAGGTCATACATATATTAATATTTTTTTGAAACGATGGTTCTACAATTGATGAAGGGACTGTAGGGGAAAGAAATGAAAATTTTTTTGGTGAAGGAGGGGGAAAAGCGGAAAGGAAGGGGGGGGGGTATTGGTAGCTATGCTTGACAAGTAGTCATTTTGACTCCTACCTTTTGTCCAATGCTGGAAGGTGCATGAGTCGAACCAAGCTGTAATCTGGGTTCGAATCCGGTTATAATCTCAGATTACAGCTTGGTTCGACTCATGCACCTTCCAGCATTGGACAAAAGGTAGGAGTCAAAATGACTACTTGTCAAGCATAGCTACCAATACCCCCCCCCTTCCTTTCCGCTTTTCCCCCTCCTTCACCAAAAAAATTTTCATTTCTTTCCCCTACAGTCCCTTCATCAATTGTAGAACCATCGTTTCAAAAAAATATTATACAAATTTGGAAAAAAGTTTATGTCCTGGTCTCGAAATATAGTCCAAGGGGGGGGGGGGGGTGGTTTCAAGAAAAAAATAATAACATCAAACCTTCAATAACTAAACAAAGGAGAAGAAACCAGTGTTTATTTTTCCAGATTAATATAACTTTAATACAAAAAAGTTGTACAGTATTTAAATTTTAGTTCAAACCGAAACAACTTTCAAAATTTTTTGATCCAAGCACATAAAGTTATTATCTGAATCAACTTGAAAATAGTGGAGTGCTACAGGATCACCTTAGAGAGCAATAAACGTGTAACTTGACCTTCATTTGAATTTTACTTTTTACTTGCATGACACTCGGTTAATTATCTTGTACTTTAGAATAATCCAAATCTGTGTCACTTACTAGTTCAGAACTCGGTAACCACGAAATAGTATCGGAATCTAATCTTCTCGTAAAAATGGCAATTTAGTTCCCTACAACTTTTTTTACTTGGAACGCATGTGTTTTGCTACCGACATTTCTTAAGAAAAAAATCTCTGACACCATTCACGTTTGAAACCACTTGTTTTCTTGGTCAACCTTTTAGTCATATGAATATCAACCCATTCCTCAGCTGATGCTGGTGCTCAACAATAATGTGTTTAACTTTGATATATTATGGATGTAAACGCACCACTATCAAAGCGATTGTCATTGTTTGACTAATAGCATTTGTCCATTCCGTGGCTGCACTTCGGATGAAGTGCAGTAATGCGCTGGGAGTTGTTTTCCAAATATCAGGGCTTCTAACAGCCCTCTGTCGAAGAACCTTGATCTTTAATTGAAAAATGCTGGACATAGGCATAACAGGTGAGTCTTTTTTTCTGTGCCACAGAATCGACATATATCGCCTTGCAGTTTCCCCATAAGCTTCAGATGATAGCGGTTTGGACAATGTCCTGTTATGAGATCAGTATAAATGTTTAGATCTTTCTTCGAAATCTCTAGGATTTTGTGAACCATTGAAATGTTTGGAGAGATAAACTGTTTCGACTGCCTAGCAATGAAAGTGTTATTCCAATTCCACTTTCGTACATTTCCATACTAATGCTCAATAAAAAAGCAATATAACTTAACATTTCGTGATTTCGGGGCCGCCGTGAACCCCAATGATAATCACAACATGACAATAGTCAGAAAAGTTTCGAACAGTTCAGTGACATCCTTTCTGCATACGACCAATGCATGGTAAAATATCTTATCTTTCAGTTTTTTGTCCCTTACATCCAAAATTAGGGTTGGTACATGGACACTACGGAATAAAACGATCAATTTGGATCCCCGAAAGCACCGAAAGCTGATGTTCCGGAGTGTGTAATTTGTTGTATTTCTATTTTAATCTTATCTACTACCTATGACAGCAAAATATAATCCCACAGCAATTCGGAATATCTCCATCATAAGTGGGAGCCAATTTCACTAATACATTGTTTAGTTGATTCATGCCTCAATCTAATTCGGTTCTTTTGAAGCAAGTTGAATTAAAATGGAACAACATTTAAAGTAAATGGAGTTAAAAGTCTAATTCCAAGCAGCCCAATTTTCGGCGTCGAAACTTAAAGGTTAAGCTTAGATGGTGTAAAATAATACTTCAACTTTGCACGAATTGGGTAATTTAGAGATGTAAACTCGTTGAATTGTACAAATCTGCTCACCATTAATGCACTTTATTTTTTTGCCCCTTCAAATTTCGAAAATTTTTGAAGGGGGGGGGGGGTGACAAACTTTTTTTCAAATTTGTATAAGCCCTATTGATTAATGTTTTATGAAAGAGTAAAATTTCTCGAGTTCGATTAGTTTTTGAGTTACGCAAAAATTTATGTTTTATTTGTATGAGAGTTCTTATCCCCCTACCACAGGGGTAAGGGGTCTCAAACCATCATTAAAAAAATTCCTGCTTCCAAAACCCCCCACATGCCAAATTTTGTTCCATTTGCTTGATTAGTTTTCGAGTTTTGAGGAAATTTGTATTTCATGTGTATGGAAGCCCCCCTTCTTAAAAGGGAGAGGGGTCATTATTCCCCTCCTAAAGAGGGGAGGGATCTCAATTCACCATAGAAAAAAATTGTCTAAAAAAACACCCACATGCCAAATTTGGTTCCATTTGCTTGATTATTTCTCGAGTTATGCAGAAATTTGTGTTTCTTTTGTATGGGAGCCCCCCCTGTTAGTGGGAGGAGGGGTCTCTAACCATCATAAGAACCTTCTCTGGCCCCAAAAACCCTTATATGCAAATTTTCACGCCGATCGGTTCAGTAGTTTTCGATTCTATAAGGAACATTCGGGCAGACAGACAGAAATCCATTTTTATAGGTATAGATTTGTATGGGAGCCCCCGCTCTTAGTGGGGGGAGGGATCTCTAACCATCATAAGAACCTTCCCTGACACCAAAAACCCCTACATGCAAATTTTCACTCCGATCCGATCGGGCCCCCTCTTAGTAGGGGGAGGGGTCTTTTGCCATCGAGAGAACCTTCCGTAGCCCCAAAAACCCCTGCATGCAAATGCATCTCGCCGATCGGTTCGGTAGTTTTCGATTCTAAAAGGAATATAGGAACAGACAGACAGACAGAAATCCTTTTTTATGGGTATGGATTATTTATTTATTTATTTATTTATTTATTTATTTATTTATTTATTTATTTATTTATTTATTTATTTATTTATTTATTTATTTATTTATTTTTTTATGTATTTATTTACATTACAATTGGTTAGTTCTTCTATTAAACTTCCTTATATTCATCGAAGTCACTTCACGCAATCATAATCGAGTATTATTTACTGGTCAATTCAAATCCTGCTAACTTATAACAACAAAATCTTTCCCAAACTTTCAAATCTTTTCAAGTACTAGTGATTTGAAAAACCTACCTTTCTTTTGTCTCAAAAAACAACAGGCATAAATGTACCGTTGTGTACATTATTAATTTTTAGTAACAATCCGTTGTTTACCAATCGTAAACAATAATGTCAGTCGTATTCAAACAAGCTTTTGTGTCGGCTGTTCGTCATTCTTCCTCGGTAGAAAACATTTCGTCTTTACAGAAGAACAAACACAAAAAAAATCTCACCTCATCGGTTGGAATTGAAACATATTTCCTGTTCATATTCGGTCTGGTACTGGTGCCGTAAATTGGCCGATCCATAAAAACCACACACGTCGTCTTATACCGTCATTCATTGGAAGCAATGAAATCTTATTCCCTCCCTGACAAGTTTCTCTGCGGTCCGGTGCGGTACGCGACAAGCTCACGCAGCCGATCACGTCACGCTACCTTCGGGGGAGTAGAAAATTCAAATTTTCTAGTTTAATGTCCGTCATAAAATCAACAAATTTGTATAGTTTAATTTTCCGTCGTGCCGGTCGGCGATTGCTCGGCGGCGGAGCATTTCCTTCCTTTTGTCCCATGGTCGGCTTCGGCAACCGATCGATGCGATGAAGCACCTCGCCTAGTCCTCTAGTCTTTGATGATTGCCGAGAGCTGCAATCCGGTACGACCATTTAGACACTTTCGTTGTTGCGAGTTACGAAATCATCGAAATTCGTCCGGCATCACTGGCTAGACTGGGCTAGACACTCCCACCCACAACGAGCTGTGTGGCGATGATCGACCGACACGGTTAGTCCGCGGCCATCCCGGTTGACGACAAACCGCCCGGCCCGGGAATTGATCGTGAATCGTGCGGGCATAAAAGTTAATTAGATTTGTACGATCGAAGCGGACCGATCATAACATAAACAGTGCGCTCGATGGATATAGGTATCGGCTTACCCTGCACAGTTTGAATTAATACCGCGTGGCAATAGTTAAATTTTAATTATCGCGTTATTTGTTTCAATAACTTAAATTATTTCCTTTTCTCAACTAGAAGGAAATATTTCACGGGAATTTCTACCGTGTACTTTCAGCAAGTTGGTGATCTATCTAAATGCCACGGCACGCGGGTGGAAAACCGTACAACCCCGCCTAACCGATCCAGAAAAAGGAGCACGGTGGGATGCAAGTAAATCACTCGAATGTGTCTGTATATATAAATGCAATACCATTTTTGAAATTTGAGTATCCATCAAACCCATGAAGCGGCCTAAGTTCACTTCGGAGAGTCACGTTGGCGAGTGGTCCGAGCAGACGCCATCAAGCCGTGGCCTATCGAATCTTCCTTTTTGCCTGGTGGTTTCCAAGCCACTCGCTGAAAGGAACGAGGTAGAAAAAAATGTTACCGATGCTCAACAAGACATTATATTGACGTTGGATCATAAATTTCCCAAATCATAAAATCAATATTTATACACATCAAGCATTTCAACCGAAAGCCTCTCGGTGGTATCGATCTTGTCGGACTTTCGAGACTCCACCGCATTATCGGATCGTCCGCTTGTTCGATTCGATCGTGTTATGTTCGAATTTGGCTTTGACGCATCTTAGCCTTTGGATTGGGGGACGTCCGTCGCTGCCATCATCCTTGGCAGCCTTCACATCGGGCGCTAAGAACGAATCATTTTTGACGAGAGTCTCAAGTGTCTATACTTTCGATCTCTCCAGCGATGGTGTGTCATATAAACATGATGGACAGTGGTTGTCTTTCCATTTTCACTCGATTAAGCGTTTGAATAAATGTTTTCTTTTCCGAACCCACGGCACAAGTGGGAATCGGATTGCCGGTTGGCCCCGCCAGTACGCGAGAGATTAGATGTTTCTGGGAAATTTCGCTGCTTTGGAACAGAATTCATGCAATATGATTGGTGCCCGAGATGATACGGCATAACGCGGGAGGGAGAAAAAAAAACGGCCACCAAGGAAGTTTTGTAGTCGAAAGAATAATATTTTTAGTCCATCTCTCAAATTAACTTTATTGTGATAAATGTCATTCGGTATGATAACAGAGCTTAGGTTTTTCGTCTACTTATTTAATCTTAGTGCTTGGTTTCGTTTAAAAACTTGATTTAGGTAGCATATCAAACAACAAAAAAGTTTGCTAGCTTCGAATAAACCTAATCAGATTTCAATGGAATTTTACGTTATTTATCTTGCTTTCGCAGATTGTATTTTGTGCAAACATATGCAAAACTAAAATTAAATTGGCTTATGTTTTACCTTCACTACACGGAAAGAAATCTGATTCCGATACCATAAATAAAATCATGAAATCTTAAAATTTGAATTGCGGTAAAATCATGACTGAACTGCCTTATCAGGCAGCACAAAATCATGAAAAATAGTTCATGATCTTGCGTTGTGTTGTACTGCAAGAAGTTCATGATATCATGATTATTAGTCATGGTGTATTTTCATAAAACATAAGCAAGAAACCTGAAATCATGAGTCACTCAATTTTGATGGTAAGAAGAAAAATCATCAAAATCCAAAACTGTAGTGGCATGGAATAGGCAGCTCTTCTTCTTATTCAGCAGCATAGAGCCGGGATGCTGTTTCAAGCACTCGTCTCCATTCAACTCGGTCTTGGGCCACTCGTCACCAATTTCTTAGTCGTCTCAGAAGTCACAAATCGCTTTCGACCTGGTCGAGCTATCGTGCACGTTGGGCCCCCCTGTTCCTGGTGCCGGTGGGGTTATTAAAAAGGAATATTTTCGATGCACTGTCGTCCGGCATCCTTACGACGAGTCCGGCCCGCCGTAGTCTGCTAACTTTCGCTAGATGTACGATGGGAGTCTCCCCAAGCAGTGCCTGTAGCTCGCCACTCTCCGCTTTCAGTTTGTACTCCGCCAAATATCGTCCGCAGGACTTTCCGCTCGAACACGGCAAGGGCGCGTATGTCCTCCGTAAACAGCGTCACGGCTTCAAGTCCATAAAGAACTACCGGTCTAATAATGGTTTTGTACATTGTTAGCTTCGTGCGGCGGCGTATGCTTCCTGATCGTAGCGTTTTACGAAAAGCAAAGTAGGCCCGATTTACCGCTTGGATGCGTCGCTGGATCTCCTTACTAGTGTTGTTGTCCGCGGTCACCAGCGATCCCAAATACACGAACTCCTCTACCATTCTGGTTCGTCGCCGTCAACGGTTACCGTCCGTGGAAGGCGCGCGTTTGTTTACTTTGAGCCTCTTCCTTTCATGTATATGGTCTCCGACGCATTTATATTTAGCCCAATTCTCCTAGACTCTGCTTTCAGTCTGGCGTAGATTGCCTCCGCCGTCGCAAACTTCCTGGCTATGATATCGAAGTCATCTGCAAAGCTTAGAAGTTGGCTACACTTGGTAAAAATTGTGCCTCTCGTTTCAATGCCCGCTCGTCGGATCACCCCCTCAAGAGCGATGTTGAACAGCATGTAGGATAAACCGTCACCTTATCTCAACCCTCGCCGCGTCTCGAAGGGACTCGAGAGTGTCCCAGAGATGCGTACGAAACACATCACTCGATCTAATGTAGTATTGATCAGTCGCGTAAGTTTGTCCGGAAAACCGTGTTCGTGCATTATCTGCCATAGCTTGTCTCGATCGACTGTATCGTATGCTGCTTTGAAATCAATAAAGATGTGATGCGTGGGCACGTTGTATTCCCGACATTTCTGCAAGATCTGTCGGATAGTAAAAATTTGGTCCGTAGTTGCGCGAGCCCCCATGAAACCCGCCTGATAATTCCCTACGAAACCTTGTGCTGTCGGTGACAGCCGGCGTAACAGGATCTGGGAGAGTACCTTGTAGGCGGCGTTTACCAGCGTAATACCACGATAGTTGCAGCAGTCTAGCCGATCACCCTTTTTGTAGATGGGACAAACCACTCCTTCCATCCATTCCTCCGGTAGCTTTTCCTCCTCCCAAATCCTCGAAATAACGGTAATTGGCAGTTATCAGTGCAATAATTGCTTTTTC
The DNA here is from genome assembly GCF_943734655.1 of Sabethes cyaneus. Lineage (NCBI taxonomy): Eukaryota > Metazoa > Arthropoda > Insecta > Diptera > Culicidae > Sabethes > Sabethes cyaneus. Next base: position 196,461,063 of record NC_071355.1, on the reverse strand, counting down.
TTGCGACTCACCATCAATGCTGTAGTTCCATATAATTGGACTCTTTTTGCAAATGAGAAAGATGGCCGAGCATTTACTCGTTTGTCTTTGGTGCACCAGTCGGGGAAGATATTAAGAAACTTTTGTAGCTTGCGACAATTTTTAATGAACTTCACAATGACAAAAAGCGCTTAAATTGATCGGTATACAGAAGTCTGCATTCTCGAGATAATACTGCGCATGTGTAATAGAATAACAGAGAAAAAAGTAAAGGTCCAAAATAACTCCCCTGTAGGATACTAGATCGATTATAAAATTGGTTCCTAGTCTGATTTCACAGAAACATCTCAGTTAACCATACATGACAACAAAGTTTGGCACTGTATCGTTTCGTTTTACTTTAGCCAAAATTAAATCGTGATCCACACAATCTAAGCATCTATTTGAGCACAGTTTTTATGTAGTACTAGCTGACCCGACAAATTTCGTTTTGCCACTAATTAAACTGTGTTGTGTATAAATCATGAATCTCGGATCATTGTCACAATCTAGAGTTTTGCAGGTTTCTGAGGAGTTCAACTTTAGATGATTCATTTTGGCAGTTACGTAACTATAAAAGCTACCCAGGTAACCAATAAGCATCACCATATGCTATTCAAATGCAAGCCAGTAAGCATTTAAGTCGCCTTAAGTGCAACTCAAATGCTATTTTGGCAAAATATACATCTATTTTACTGCTAACCTTCTTATAGTGCTGACAATGCTAATTTACAGCTAATCACCGACACGAAGAATTTGAATAGAATTTTTAATGCCAATTTACAACACCTATGCAGTCAAAAAGCTAATATACAACAACGTGCAGTATAAAATGCCATATATGCTGCTTATGTTAATGCTTATTGGTTACCTGGGATTCAAATATTTTTTTCTCAATAACGCGAAAGGCGAATCGAATCGGGTTTTTTGCATTCAAAACGTTACATAGTATAAAATAACCGAACGTTCGGCTGTTGTGATTTCGGCAAAATTTTGCCGAACTCGGTGCTATTTTTTAAGTGTGTATGGGAACCTCTTCCCCTCTCCCCTACGGCTCCTTGAAGATAGTTATTAAAAAAATCATGAATTGTGGTACCATGGATTGGTGCTGGGGGGCCGGATTGAAAAATTCCAAAACGACATGAAAGTGTATTAAATCATCTCGTGTTTGACCACCTGTTTTTTGAAATTCGAACGCATAGCAAAATGGCGAATATTCAAACATAAAAGTAAGGTTTTTAGTCGAAAAAATTGACTTTAAACATTAAAAAAACAAAAATTGCATTATCGAAAAAAGGACGGGTCAAACACGAACACGATGGTGGACGAATCGCTTCCAGACACTGTTAAATGGAGAAGTAAACGCGGAGATCAGCAGGGATAGGATAAGAATTGTAAGCGATGGCCAAGCTGTGGAGCCACCAACACAGGAGGAGATTAAGAAGGCAATCAGTGATCTGAAAAACGGTAAGGCCGCTGGGAAGGACGGTATCCCGGCTGAACTTTTAAAAGCGAGGAGCAGGCGGCTGTACGAAGCAATCCACCGGATCATTGTTAGGATCTGGGAGGAAGAACAAATACCAGAGGAGTGGTTGGATGCCCTCATTTGCCCAATTTTTAAAAAGGGGCCTCGACTCGAGTGTAAAAACTATCATTGCTCAACGTTGCTCAATTCTGTCTGTAAGGTGCTCTCCCGTATCTTGTTCTGCAGACTGAGACCGTTAGCGGAGTTCTTCGTCGGCGAGTATCAAGCTGGTTTTCGAGAGGGTCGCATCACAACGGATCAAATGTTTAGCCTGTGTCAGGTACTAAACAAGTTCCGGGAGTACAACTTGCATACACATCATCTGTTTGTGGACTTTAAGGCGGCGTACGATTCAGTCAAACGAAATGAGCTGTGGCAGATAATGCTAGAACATGGATTCCCGACGAAACTAGTTACGCTGATTCGTGTGACGCTGGATGGGTCCAAATCATGCGTTAGAATGGCGGGTGAGACTACAGCCGCTTTCGTGACGTTGGATGGACTGAAGCAAGTGGATGAACTCTCTAACCTGCTATTCAACATCACCTTGGAAGGTGCAATACGAAGAGCAAACGTGGAAAGGAATGGAACTATCATCACGAAATCTCACATGCCTCTTGGCTTTGCGGATGACGTCGATATCATCGGAATCAACCGTAGAGCAGTGGAAGAGGCCTTTGAAAAGGAGAGCGGCGAGATCGGGACTTACCATTAACACCGCCGAAACGAAGTACATGATTGCTGGCAGGGAACGTGAGAGACCAAATGGTGTTGGCGCAGAGGTAGAGTGAGATGGGGAACGATACGAAGTAGTGGAGGAATTTATATACCTTGGTACACTCGTGACATGTGATAATAATGTAAGCCACAAAGTGAACGGTGAATTGTAGCCGCGAATCTGGCTTTCTACGGATTACGTGCCTAGCTGAAGTCCCGTAGTTTGCAAATTCGCCCAAAACTGGCGCTCTACAGGACACTAATCCTTCCGGTGGCACTTTACGGACATGAATCATGGACGCTAAAGGAGCTGATCGAATGCTTGAGGTTTTTGAGTGTAAATTCTGCGATCCATACTTGGTGACAAAATGGAAAATGGAGTGTGACGCAGACGCATGAATCAAGAGCTGTACCAACTATACAAGTATGCTGATATAGTGAAGACAGTACAATGTGGCAGACTACGATGACTTTCCCATTCTCTAGAGGTCCTTGGCAAACTTAGTGCTTGGCCACTGTATCCGGCCTCAAAGTATGATTCTACAGTTCAATTCCATAGATATTTTTTTTCCTATCGCCAACATATCAAAAGACAGGTAGATCCGATAGATTGAATATCCGGTAGAGTTTTCAAAAGTGCAACCAATCTGTTAGTTAAGAGCGTAGTATGAACCCCCTAAAAGGGTTTATATTTCCCCCGCACGAATGTGTTAATGATTTTCCTACAGGGATAACTGCCGTACACAAGCGAGCGAGTGAGCGAGCGTGTGTTATTAACTTGTTAGCAACATGAATTAGGGAAGATCGCTCCAGTCGGGCCGCAGCTAATGCCAGCTCGTCCATATTGTTTCTCCCGTGGAGTGAGACAAATAATTATCCATTTCTCACTCCGATGGTGAAATCCGGCTCTAGCTCTATGACTAATGGCTGAACAAGCTGCGAAGCTACACAGCTTCGCCTATCCACACTAGTTTCCATCAAGGAACGGGAATTGCGTTCCGGTAAATACCAGAAGCGCCATGTGTCTTCGGTGCATCCATGCAGCAAACCACCGGCTGGCTGCTGGCTGAAGCTTCTTCATACCGGCAGGCCAGGAGATCCATCAGGCGTGCAGTTGAAATTCAATATCTGCTCTGTTGGGAACGAGTGAGAAAGACAGACAGACGCATACATGTCATATTGATGTAAATTGATTAATCCGAAAGGAAGTCGGTGGAGGCTGCAGCTGGACTGCCAACTTTGGTCGACCTCGGAGTGGTCTCAAGTTGTCTGTTGGTGAAATCTTGCAATCTTGAGCGTTCACTTCGACGGTGGCGTTACCAGGGTTTACCTGGTCGTTAGCTTTTATTGTCTTTACCCTACTTTGCGACGCTCCTGCCCGTAGGGACAACTGCAATGATGTGAACCCAGCGGTTAATGAATAGGCGCCCAGTTGTGCCATTTCTCGCAATAAACCTGTGAACAAAGATAATCTCTTCCATATTTTCCTTGAGAACATCAATCACAATCTGTGCGCAAGCCAACCCGTCTTTGCTGCCGGTTGGCAGCTCTTGATGCCATCCGTTCCGGCAGTGCATTCCGACTAGATGCGAACGATTAAGTCACATTTTGCGCGTTTAATAGCAATCGTCCAGACAATAAGAATGACGTGACAATCAATCACTCAGCAGTGACCGGCAATCAGAGAATTATTCCGCTGCAAGTCATGAGGCTCACGCGTGGGCGCAAACGGGCTGTTCTTGTCTTGCCGAAAAATTGGAGGCCCTATTCAATGGCCGTGCTCTCCCGTGGAATGCGAGTTGATTGACAGTTTAAACCTGGAAAGCGGAACACTGCCATTCGATGATAAAGTGCATTCATACATTATGATGAAACCTCCTATATGTTGTATATGCACGAAGAGGGATCCACTTTTCCCATTGCTTACGCTTCTTTTCGCCTGCGGTGCGGTGGATTGGGGCACGCATTTTTCGGACCGTTTTAAGCTCCGCTGAGGGCGTTGTCCACCACGGTTTTCGGTCGATTTTGCATATCGACGTTCGGGTTGGTTGACTCTACTTGGTGGCTGATGGCGGATCGGAATGCATTCATCAGTCAGCTCTCGGAAGGGCTTTCGAAGAACAAAATACCAACACCAACCAAACTGCAATGCAGGTAGTAGGTACCTGCCTATATATTTGAGGGCAAGTGCTAAAGAGTAACAAATGAGTGATTTTTTTATTCGATATTGAATGACTGCGTTTCTTTTGCCGCAGGCTGATGAAAAATCGCTTCGTCAGGATACAAAGTTTTGATGAATTATGGCAGCTGCAGTGGTCGGGTGCTGGTGTGGCTTTGTGAAAGATTTACGCTTCCCGAAGGCATGAAAAAAGAACAGTTATTTTGTTACACGGAAGCTAATTTTTCACGAAGCGTTGTAAACTATAAAGATTTCCAGTAGTTGAATCGAAATGCTTGTGGGACTAGTATATTAACGCTACTTTTTCAACCAAAATGTCTTCGAAACAATATTCAATTGATAAGTAATTGAACTAGGTATCACTACCGCGGACTAATTGACAGATGTTTATCTCTCAGTCACTTGTACGTCTGTTACCATAACGAAAATTCTGATAACACAAGAACCAAATCCTTTTTCTTTATTTGAATGTATCTACTCACTTTGTCACTTCCCCTCCTGTTGTCTCCCAGCCACTTGTAAATCTATCCTCTTCTCGGTAATCCCTATAACCCGGCACAATACCTTTTTTACGTTTTTGAACCTCCCCCTTGTTGATGGCCACCTTATTCCATCTTTTAGAAATCCAGTCGCTTGTACAACTGCAATCATTCCCAATGCAAGAAAAACGCACTCTTTTACCCATTTCCCCTTGTAGAAGACCGTCTCCCTCTTTTGTCAACTCCTTGCTTCTTTTCTGTCAAAAATGACGTTTGATGAAGAACCGTCCAGACGTTCCAGAGTTATGATGAAACATACATTCATACATAAGTTCATCGTCCCCCTAATCGGCTCCTTCCCAGTCTGCTCCGACTTCTGTCACGTGATTAATTATGCTGTCTGTCTGTCTGTCTGTCTGTCTGTCTGTCTGTCTGTCTGTCTGTCTGTCTGTCTGTCTGTCTGTCTGTCTGTCTGTCTGTCTGTCTGTCTGTCTGTCTGTCTGTCTGTCTGTCTGTCTGTCTGTCTGTCTGTCTGTCTGTCTGTCTGTCTGTCTGTCTGTCTGTCTGTCTGTCTGTCTGTCTGTCTGTCTGTCTGTCTGTCTGTCTGTCTGTCTGTCTGTCTGTCTGTCTGTCTGTCTGTCTGTCTGTCTGTCTGTCTGTCTGTCTGTCTGTCTGTCTGTCTGTCTGTCTGTCTGTCTGTCTGTCTGTCTGTCTGTCTGTCTGTCTGTCTGTCTGTCTGTCTGTCTGTCTGTCTGTCTGTCTGTCTGTCTGTCTGTCTGTCTGTCTGTCTGTCTGTCTGTCTGTCTGTCTGTCTGTCTGTCTGTCTGTCTGTCTGTCTGTCTGTCTGTCTGTCTGTCTGTCTGTCTGTCTGTCTGTCTGTCTGTCTGTCTGTCTGTCTGTCTGTCTGTCTGTCTGTCTGTCTGTCTGTCTGTCTGTCTGTCTGTCTGTCTGTCTGTCTGTCTGTCTGTCTGTCTGTCTGTCTGTCTGTCTGTCTGTCTGTCTGTCTGTCTGTCTGTCTGTCTGTCTGTCTGTCTGTCTGTCTGTCTGTCTGTCTGTCTGTCTGTCTGTCTGTCTGTCTGTCTGTCTGTCTGTCTGTCTGTCTGTCTGTCTGTCTGTCTGTCTGTCTGTCTGTCTGTCTGTCTGTCTGTCTGTCTGTCTGTCTGTCTGTCTGTCTGTCTGTCTGTCTGTCTGTCTGTCTGTCTGTCTGTCTGTCTGTCTGTCTGTCTGTCTGTCTGTCTGTCTGTCTGTCTGTCTGTCTGTCTGTCTGTCTGTCTGTCTGTCTGTCTGTCTGTCTGTCTGTCTGTCTGTCTGTCTGTCTGTCTGTCTGTCTGTCTGTCTGTCTGTCTGTCTGTCTGTCTGTCTGTCTGTCTGTCTGTCTGTCTGTCTGTCTGTCTGTCTGTCTGTCTGTCTGTCTGTCTGTCTGTCTGTCTGTCTGTCTGTCTGTCTGTCTGTCTGTCTGTCTGTCTGTCTGTCTGTCTGTCTGTCTGTCTGTCTGTCTGTCTGTCTGTCTGTCTGTCTGTCTATATGCGACTAATATTTTTAAAAAAATGTACAAATTGTTGAGAAAAATATTCTAGGCGCAGCTCAAGATTACCATTCAAGGTACAGCTCTGAACCCCGCAAAGTACTTTTTTTCCCGGCTGGAAGGCAACCTCTGATGAAGTTTATTTATCTATCTACTAGCTGACCCGACAAACTTCGTATTGCCACAAATTAACCTGTGTTGTACATAAATCATGAATCTCGGATGATCTTTGTCACTATCTCGAGTTTTGCAAGCCCCCCAGTGGGCGGCGCTTCCGACGGCGGGTCACCGGCAACACTCGCGACCGGCTCGTCCTGAATGATCTAGTGTTACTATAGATAGTTTTGATTGTTATTGATTAATGTTTTATGGAAGAGTCTCGAATTTCTCGAGTTGGATTAGTTTTTGAGTTTCGCAAAAATTTCTGTTTTATTTGTATGAGAGTCCATATCTCCCTACCACAGGGGTGAGAGGTCGGTCTCTAACTATCATAAAATAAATTCAAGACTGAAAAATCTCCTACATGCTAAATTTGGTTCCATTTGCTTGATTAGTACTCAAATTATAAGGAAATTTGTATTTCATGTGTATGGGAGCCCACCCTCTTAAAAGGGAAAGGGGTCGTAATACACCACAGAAAAAAAATTCTGCCATCTAAAACTCTCACATGCCAAATTTGGTTCCATTTGCTTGATTAGTTCTAAAGTTATGAGCAAATTTGTATTTCGTTTGAATGGGAGCCCCCCCCCCCCTCCTAAAAAGGTAAGAAGTCCTAATTCATAATGGGAAAAATGGTTGCCTCCAAAAACACCCACATGCCAAATATGGTTCCATTTGCTTGATTAGTTCTCGAATTATGAGGAAATTTGTATTTCATTTGTATAGGAGCCCCCCCTACTAAAGTGAGGAGAGGTCCTAATTCATCATAGAAAAAAATCTTGCCTCCAAAAACACCTACATGCCAAAGTTTGTTCCATTTGCTTGATTAGTTCTCGAGTTATGAGGAAATTTATATTTAGCTTATATAGGAGCTTCCCCCTCCTAAAGTGGGGAGGTGTCCCAATTCATCATAAAAAATATTCTTGTCTTCGAAAACCTTCACATGCCAAATTTGGTTCCATTTGCTTGATTAGTTCTCGAGTTATGAGGAAATTTGTATTTCGCTTGTATAGGAGCCCCCCCTCCTAAAGTAGGGAGGGGTCCCAATTCGTCATAGAAAAAATTTTGGTCTCCAAAAACACACACATGCCAAATTTGGTTCTCTTTGCTTGATTAGTTCTCGAGTTATGAGGAAATTTGTATTTCGTTTGTATAGGAGCCCCCCCTCCTAAAGTGGGGAGGGGTCCCAATTCGTCATAGAAAAAATTTTGGTCTCCAAAAACACACACATGCCAAATTTGGTTCCATTTGCTTGATTAGTTCTCGAGTTATGAGGAAATTTGTATTTCATTTGTACAGGAGCCCCCCCTCTTAAAGTGGGGAGGGGCCTAATTCATCATAGAAAATATTCTTGCCTTCGAAAACCTTCACATGCCAAATTTGGTTCCATTTGCTTGATTAGTTCTCGAGTTATGAGGAAATTTGTATTTCGCTTGTATATGAGCCCCCCCTCCTAAAGTAGGGAGGGGTCCCAATTCATCATAGAAAATATTCTTGCCTTCGAAAACCTTCACATGCCAAATTTGGTTCCATTTGCTTGATTAGTTCTCGAGTTATGAGGAAATTTGTATTTCGCTTGTATAGGAGCCCCCCTCCTAAAGTGGGGAGGGGTCCCAATTCATCATAGAAAAAATTTTGGTCTCCAAAAACACACACATGCCAAATTTGGTTCCATTTGCTTGATTAGTTCTCGAGTTATGAGGAAATTTGTATGGAAGCCCCCCCTCTTAAAGGGGAGAGGAGTTATAATTCCCCTTATAAAGAGGGGAGGGGTCTCAAATTACCCTAGAATAAATTCTTGTCACCGAAAACACCCACATGCCAAATTTGGTTCTATTTGCTTGATTAGTTCTCGAGTTATGCAGAAATTTGTGTTTCATTTGTATGGGAGCCCCCCCTCTTAGTGGGGGGAGGGGTCTCTAACCATCACTAAAACCTTCCCTGGCCCCAAAAACCTCTACATGCAAATTTTCACGCCGATTGGTTCAGTAGTTTTCGATTCTATAAGGAACAAAATACAGACAGACAGACAGACAGACAGACAGACAGACAGACAGACAGACAGAAATCCTTCTTTATAGGTATAGATCATTCTATTGACATTCACCAGCACATAAACAGTGCAACATTGTTTTTTCCTCTTTGATTTAAAAGAGAAAACGAATAGTCTAAGAAAAAATACTTATATCCAGAGGCTGGTATCGTTCGCTACACAAATTATAATATGTATAATAAAAAAGACTTGACTTACCTATGGCAACGTCTTAAGACTCTCGGCCGAATCCACGTTTTTGCTCTGCTGAAGATACAAAACAAAACAAAACAGCGATGAACTATTTTTCGGTTTTGCAATCACAAATTCACGCCGTTGGCAGTCTACCTGCCACGGGACACGTAAAACAACACGCTGCCAATTCAATCGCGGTGGAGACGCTGGCGAAGGTCAGTGACCGATTGTCATTCTTCTAACTAAAAAAACACGACCTTTTTGTCAACGTGATACTTTTCACCCGCGGTCCCGGCACTCTTTTTTACGATTCTTTCACGAGTATGATTTATTCTGTCAAAAACAGGAACTACCCTATCACGGCCGCCATTTGTGCAAAATTTATTTTACAGCTACAAAGACTTTCCCAAGTCTTACTTGTTAACCAACTGCAGACGACTGACTGTGATCAGCAGTCAGGTCGTTAAACGCGTTCGGAATCTATACGATACCGATGATTACCGATACAATGATGCACTGAGCTGTTCAACTCGTTGCTCGCGATGGTAGCGCAACGTAACACTGCCGAGATAGTGTATTGCGCGAGATATGTTCTGATGCTGGGATTTACTGGGATATTCTGTTTCAGCAGTATTCAACCCCCACACTCCGGACATGAAATTTGGTGGCATTTGCATATTCTGAACAGGTAGGTATCAACCATAAAATGTGATTTATTTTTATAATAAAACATTTTTCTCAACAACAATGGCACTTAAATAAAGGGTACTGAATAATTAGAAGTAAAAATAATGTTGAATTATTCTTAGCAGAGGGCACAACGTCATAACATAAAAAGTAAGCTTACTTAGAGAATACTTAAGGTGAAAATGAAAACATCAACGAAAACGAAGTGTATGATAAATTTTGTTTATTTATTTTAATGATCACTTGCTTAACTTACGTGTGAATGTAAGTTAATTGATGGGAAACTTACGAAAACCTATGTTCCGTTAAGCGAAACGCACATTTAAAGTAGCCGCATAATTTCTGATCATGCCTACCAATGCACGGTACTCTTGGCTGCTGCAAGTGCAACCGTAGCCGCCTTTCTCACCTGGGAAAAATAGTTATTAATATTCATATCATTCCCGCACCCATAAATCACACACATTCGTCTCGGAAGTTTGCCGGTTCTGCTTTTCGGGCGGTTTCATTCAAAAAATTTCTTCTTAGTATTGTGTGTACCCATTCGAAAACAGCAGAAGACGTCACACGCACGCATCATACTTTTATGAACGAATATAATGGATCATCCTACAAAGATGCAAAGATTTATGCGATCGAAATTCTTTAAACGTTCTTTTTAGTACAATGTACCTAAACTAGATTTCCGTAAACTGTTATGATCCATCCCAATAATTGACACCTGGTTTTTGTTCTTAGATCTTGCTGTTCAATCATAAATATATGGATTAAAATGTGTTCACTCAAAAGTCACCTTTTGATTATTAGAAGATGTATATTACAATTATCCATAATTAATTTTCGATTGTCTTCTTTTCGAGCAATAAGTACTCATACAGTTAAACAAAACGGCTCAAGTCAGCCAAACGATCACGCAACAAAATACCGGAGCACATCACAGCGATTGCAAATCCTTGCCGGATTGCCGGATTGTCTTATCTTGCCGGCATGGCAGTTTGGTACTTTGTTAGTTGGTTTTTTTTTTACTTCGTCCTCGCCTGATTGTATGGTGCGACTGGTGAGAGCAACACTACCTCCTACTAGCGGGAGTATCCCTCGTGTCGTCGCGTTAAGCCTGTTTTCCGAATCCCGGACACGTATGCCGTCGTCGTCGTCGTCGTGAGAGATATAGCATTTAAATATGATTAAATTTAAGGCACGAAAAGTGACCGCAGAATGCGATAAATCATTTCGAACCGGTAGCAGCAACAAGCAGCAGCAGCAGCAACAACAGCAGCAGCGGGATAAATAAGTCGGGTCGGGTCGGGATGGAAATGAGATAATTTATAAGCAAATGAGGCAGCTTAAGTGACGGAAAGTGGTGACATCGGTGGAATTCGAAATGTGAACTGTTAGAATATTTCGGTTCGTACGGTTGGTTGCTGCAGAAAATCGCAGATGTTGGTACCTATATCTGAACGTTCCCAAGCTTCTCGGATGGTATTTTGTGGTGAAAACCGTACTTTAGGTTAAAAGTTATTTACCACTACTATATGAAAGTGTCATCGGATCGGAAACAGGCAATCTAATGTTCCTGTACGTGACATGTTAATTAAAAGTTTGTTTACTTTTCTCATTTGTCCCTAACTTATTTATCATTCCTCATATCCTTTAATATTTCTATTTGCTTTTTGACATTTCTCTGCCACTGCAGACTTGCAAGATGATTCCTTGAAGACTTTCCTCCAAAATTATTATATCAGTTTTATACAAGTTTTTATTAAACGTGTATGAAAGACTTTAATACAAGCTTCAATTTATTTTACGTAATCCATTTTTATCGTGGAAAGATTAGGGGTTTTATACCTATAGGAGCGAATATGAGCTGTGAATATTGCTTCCTCGGACGATTCCTTGCTCCGTCAAAAGAATTCCGACTCCGTTAAGCTTTTGCATATGAGCGATCTCAATAAAAATTAGATTTAAAAAATTACAACAATTTGCGGTTCAGATGAACACAACATATTAATAGTATTAATGATTCTGGATTAATAGCTGATCGCTCATCCTAAATGCACCTCTCCTGATTCCCGCTGCATTACCACGGTCCGGCCAGCTGGCATCCAACTGTAGCACAAAGTGTGAAATAATTTCCAGACTCCTGCTGCTCAATTAGAGCCCATTTGGAAACGCTTGCTTCGGTTTCCAAAGCCGTCTATTCGAAAAGATCCCTTATAATGGCCATAATCGAAGAAGTCTCAGTGCAAACCGGCTCGTAAAGGTAAAACGCATAAACATTCATTCAAACACGCACCGAAGGAGCCTGCATCGATCGATCGGGATCTGTGAGCTTGCGCTGCCGATCGCGGCAGCCACAGCCGTAGTTACAGATTCGTATTCCTGATGTAGCTATCGACACTCCAGCGAGCCATCTGTGAAGCCGCCGCAGTTGTTGTTGGACTTAATTGACTTCATTAGAGCGGGTTGGGTCGAACCATTTTACCGACCCTCCGAGCTTGGATGCACGGATCAAAACAATTTCTACGACCTCATAAATAGAACGCCTCTCCGGGTTCCCTTTCGCTTTCGGTACTGCCAGCCAAGAACAACGACAAGCCGGAGGAATGCCACCAAGACGTAACGATGGAATGCACGAAGCAGCCAACCACTAAGCCAAGGCCATTGCCCAAAGGAGTTTTCTGGAGGTTGTGCGGTTTGAAGCTATCTTGACAAACATAACTGTTGATACTGTTGGAGGCTATCGGTATGAAAACCAAATGAATCTAAAGTTTCTTGTCTCAATAATTGTTGGTTGTCTAACGAAAAGTTACGCTTTAATTTCAATCTAAATTCAAGAACAGTTGAATAAACACATTCTCGCATTGATGAGCGAATCCAGGTCAGGAAACACTTCCAACTACATCCCTGTTTCCAATTAATAGACCAAACGAGCACCATGGTAATGGTCCTTCCAGCCGCTCAAGACAAACGCAACACGTTTAACAAAAAGGCTCGAACGTGGGCTTGAAAGCGCATATCCTGCTTAATGAAAGTCAATGTTCCGCGCTCGCATCCAGATCGCGGGAAAGTTCCAAACGCTTGGCCCGCTGCTGCCTGTTGCGAACGGCAGCCTGGTGCGAACGGTTTCTCGAAAGAACCTACCAGCCAGCGAAGGTCCGCGTTCGTGTGTACAAACGATAATCGTCCTCCTTTCATCTTTCGGCGGAATAAATTTATGGCAGTCATAAGTTGTGAGGCCAACCTTTTTTTTTAATGTTGGAAGTTGGAAGGAAAGGAAACACATGCTAAAGAAACAGATAGGCAAGTACCTACGACCGATAGGAAATTTAATGCTTTCAATTATCCCGTTCAGGTGAAAAGTGGGGAGGAGTGAGTCTTATTAGTTTATGAGGATAATAAAATTGATGTAATGAAATGTTTAAATCAATGATGTGTTTCTTTTTACAAGAAATTAACACAACGATTAGAACTTGCACCACCTTCCAGAAACTGAAAATATTAGGTAAAAGTTGTTGACTTGCAACTAGTCAATTCAATAGTCGGTTTGTTACCTCAAAAAATTCCTTTTTTACTTCAGCATAATCTGTTGCTTGTTGCCGATTGTATACATGTATGCTTAAACATTCATGCTTCGACTGTGATTATACGTATTGGGCATTCGTGGCCAACCTATAAATTTCAATCGCGTTATAGGTAGGTACGTACACAGATTGCTTAAATTTTGCATCACTTCACTCGGTTCACTCGGCAGGAATATCTTTTCCACACGTTTGTGAAAACCTTGTAATTTTCAACCCCTTTCAGAAAACGATCTTTAATATACTCATTAAGGGCAGCTTGATTACCACATAATTTATTTATTTTACGTATTTGTCTGCAACCGAAATCGCGAGACCGGAGAAGGACGTGACTGGAGCGATCTTAGAAAGTTCGTACGAAGCAGCAGCGAGTACGAGGGCTTTATTGAAAGAGGTTGGGCTGCCACACATTGAACGAACTGGTTCGTTAAGGAAAAATAACACACCGAAGGGAATCACCAATAAGTGAGAAAATGATGTTATAATTGATTTTGTATCCTCCTTATAACCCAACAAACTCCGAGCGAGATCAAACGGTGCGACTCTTCCGTTTAGGTGTTTAAATACCACGCGGAGGGCTCAGCAAACGAAGCTAGTTAGGGTCAAACGAGTATGGTGATTAGAGTGTTTATGTTTTCTCTTGATCATTACTGGTTTTATTGACCAATTGCTGAGTGGTAAAGCAATTTCCTGTATTGTCGAGCAGCGCTCAGTGTATACTAATTGAAAGGTCAAATGTAGTTTTATTGTAAGTACATACTAAATTATTTTGAACTTCACTAATGTTGCACAAACAGTAATTGTTTTATTAGCATTACAGAACATAGATCCTGTGAGGTAGGAGCTTGAACAGAATTACTCATGGTTGTTTATTGATGGTAAAAACTATATTATTTTTATTGTGAGAGTAAAACCTCCAGGCTGCAGGCTAATAAAAACTATTAAGCTAATTAAAGCAAAGCCAAGGTGCTGCATTCCCTTTTCGAAACTTGACCTTCTGCTTTTGTTTAACAGAGCTTTCAGCCAGCTGTTAGAGTACAGGATAATTGCGTGCTTCGATTCTATTGTCTCTTTCACTTTCTCCAAGCCTAGATTCGAACATACGATGCCTGGTTTGTTAGACCAGCGTTGTACCTCGAGACCAACTGGGAGCTTTCACAGTTGGCTTCGAGAGAGTTAAGCTAATAATGATTCGATGTTCATATTTTGCCTGTAAATAGGCATTGCTCAAACAGTGACATAAATAAACGTCAAGAGTGTTATAATTGACGTTAAAACTTCACTACAAACGATCATACGTCAATCCATGTGTGAAAAAAATATATCAGCTCTTTCATTGATGGTCATTATTTGACACTTTTGTTTGGTTGTCGCAAGTTATGGCATCAATTAACAAATATAAATAATAACAAAAATTCATTTTTTTTTCAGCCCACCGTGAACCGAATAATTTAATATAGAAGTCAGACATTTGAATAATTTGGATAACGGTAACGGTAAGAAAGTAATAAAACAAAAGGTGTGAATAGTATTCTAAGGTTAGGATAAGACATGAAGGGGAATGAGCTCAAAATTAAATTAGATAGAAGGGTCAGATGAAGCTTATTAGGTTCGTAATTCGTTGTATTTTTCCAAGCTGAAAGATTAATACCGGGTTCAACCCAAAAAAAATAAAAAAAAATAAAATAAAAAAATCAATTAAAAAAATTAAAGAAAAAATTTAAAAAATTAATTAATAACAGCAAACGGTTAAGAATTTTCTAAGCTACATTTTACTCTAATCAGACCACATAAATGTTGCAAATAGCTGTTGATTTCGAACGATTGATAGGTATAAACCATACAGAGCAGCAAACTTTGAACGCGCTTTTCTCGAAATCTGAGTTTTGTCACTTGGTTCGGTGTGACTTAACACCGACCATCCAATTAACTGGCCGTCTATATTAATATCACTGGGTATAAACGTCTTCCAAACTCGTTGTTTACAGCCCATTTCTAGCAGGAAAACAGCCTTCAGTTGATGTTTTTCGAATCATAGCTCATAAAGATCACAGCTAGCATGGAATTTGTAGACTTAAATCGCGCGTATTTTAGCCTTAATGCATAAAGATATTTAAACCAAACCAGGAAAAAAACATCATTCAACACTTCAACAAAATCAAGAACAAAAGTACTGCTGCCATTACCTGACAGAAATCAAGAATGGTTTTTATTACCAACCTTTACCGCACGTTGAAGTTCTTTTACAAATTCGATCTCATTTTATCAGTAGCACATCGTTGCCACAACATAATATTTTCGCTTTTCTCTACTCTTCCAATAAAGTGGCAGAGCAAGATAGCTTAGCTTAGCTCAGGTAGACTGCCCGTAGTTGCCCTCCGCGATTGGCCGAACCAGTAAGATTGCACAAAGAACCAATTGAATAGTGCTTGGGAGTAGCATGACATTCTCATTGTGCAACGACGCCGGCCACGACCAAAAGGCTGTACTACATAGAAAAGGGAGGAATATTAGTCCGATACTTGTTGTTGCTAGAGACCGCGGGCACCACTACATCTCCACAAGTATCACGGAATAGGATTTATGTTAGTAGATGAAGGTACAGATCAGAATTCATCTTGGTACCGTGAACGTACCATATTCTGCGCAGTTAGGACATTTTTATGATTCTTCCGCTATTCTAAGTATTCTAGATTCAAATTAACAACGTAGATAGCAGCAACGTGTAGTGCTACGGTCTGTAAATTCAGGTAAAAAATATGGGAATTATAAATCGACCAACAATTGAGTATATTTTTCGTTTTGTAAATTTATCCACGGTGCCTAATTCTGCGCACTTTCTTGCCCATGTTCCTAATTCTGCGCATGTTTGCTCCTAATTCTGCGCACCCAAAAAGTGAAAATAAATACTCCTGCCACGCTGTTTATATCTTTCTACGCTGAAACCACACCAAAAAATCCTGCATTAGCCATTACCATAATTAAATCCATGATCCGGCCATCTTGTGCCGTCCGGGCGGCAAAGGAATATTGTTACCATTTTGATTGCCTCATTTTAGATATTTTATTCTCGATAACGTGAAGGGCGAATTGATTCGGGTTTTCTGCATACTGAGAAACGCTAGAAACGCTAGAAATGTTGCGTTCCAGCATCCGAACGGCTGACGGTGCAGTGGTAATGGTGCTTGGAGAGTCAGAGGCAGTTACATGATCGAAGATCCTGGAGCTATAGCAGGTTCCGAGGTCGTCGCAGGAGTTACTGTGATCCTTGGCGTAATAGACGATGAGAGGAGGTTTGATGGTGCCCAGTAGTTTTTTGAGACGACGCCCTCAAACTCTCTAAAGAGAAGACCTTGTTGCCAGATCCCCGTATTCAATGCGGAGTCTCGTAATGTTGTATCCATGCCGATTTTAAACGAGATGAAGTTCATTGCAAACAAATCTGCATCCTTTTTGATCAATGGAGTGACTTTGAACGGTTTACCGCACTGTAAGCATTCTCTAACCAAATAAGTTACTGCATCCGCTTTAACACTAGGGCGAATTCTGGACAGGCAGAGCCAGAATAATTCCTTCGGAGGGGGAACAGTTTTTACGGCTTCACACACAAATTCACACTGTTTAGTGATGGATATGAATGGTATGCATAACGCCACTAGCAGTTTGCTCAGTCATTCCTCCGTTTTGAAAAAACAACCACTCCATGTGCATGAAAGAAGTCAGTCGGACGCCGCCGTCCAATACAAACGAACATTTTGCTTGCGTCGGATCGACTCCTGGTGACGAACTATTACTGTGAGCAGCCGATTTGAAGACAAAAAGAGTAACGAAAAAATACGTCATCTTATGCTTCCAGTCAGTTTGCAGTTTAGATTCTTCGATATGAACGCGCAAAGCGGGAGAACGACTGTTGGCTTTTCTTGAGAGGCCGCATGAATTATAAGATGGCGGCAGCGCAAGCGGCAGATTGACTGGATTAAAAAAACAGTCAAATGATCGTTCAAAAAGCGCAGGTTGAATGCGAAAAGCGTACGCATTCACGTAGTCACATTCAACTTGCGATCCCTTTTCAAGCCCTGGTGTAGAGACAGTCTCTTGTACTGTTCCATCTGCTTGCCGTTAACCAAGATTGCCTGCTTCAAATCACTAATGGCCTTACTATGGTTGACAGACATTGAGGAGACAGCCTGGCCGACGGATGATAAAACTTATTTAAAACGCGTCCCACCTTGAGTCAATTTACTTTGAACACGGCAGTAATCCACCACAAATCCAGTTACTTTCAACACAGTGAAGCGATATCAAACAACCTTAACACAATCTACTTTGGTCGATGTCGTGGAATCGGCAAATGTAAACAATAAGCACGAATAAGCGATATTTCACAGAGCAACAAATGTGAACAAAAAGCATGATTACGCGATATTCCACCGACTCGGCACAAAACTAATCACAGTGAAGAGTATCAACTCTAAAGCACAGTTAATGCTCAGCACCACTGCAAAAATACAATTTTTATGGAGCCGAACAAACTCAACGTAAACAAACTGAACAATGTTGCCAACTAACTTCTTACTTCTTACTTCTTACTTCTTACTTCTTACTTCTTACTTCTTACTTTTACTTCTTACTTCTTACTTCTTACTTCTTACTTCTTACTTCTTACTTCTTACTTCTTACTTCTTACTTCTTACTTCTTACTTCTTACTTCTTACTTCTTACTTCTTACTTCTTACTTCTTACTTCTTACTTCTTACTTCTTACTTCTTACTTCTTACTTTTTACTTCTTACTTCTTACTTCTTACTTCTTACTTCTTACTTCTTACTTCTTACTTCTTACTTCTTACTTCTTACTTCTTACTTCTTACTTCTTACTTCTTACTTCTTACTTCTTACTTCTTACTTCTTACTTCTTACTTCTTACTTCTTACTTCTTACTTCTTACTTCTTACTTCTTACTTCTTACTTCTTACTTCTTACTTCTTACTTCTTACTTCTTACTTCTTACTTCTTACTTCTTACTTCTTACTTCTTACTTCTTACTTCTTACTTCTTACTTCTTACTTCTTACTTCTTACTTCTTACTTCTTACTTCTTACTTCTTACTTCTTACTTCTTACTTCTTACTTCTTACTTCTTACTTCTTACTTCTTACTTCTTACTGCTTACTTCCTACTTTTTACTTCTCACTTCTCACATCTCACTTCCCACTTCTCACTTCCCACTTCTCACTTCCCACTTCCCACTTCCCACTTCCCACTTCCCACTTCCCACTTCCCACTTCCCACTTCCCACTTCCCACTTCCCACTTCCCACTTCCCACTTCCCACTTCCCGCTTCCCACTTCCCACTTGCCGCTTCTCGCTTCTCACTTCCCACTTCCCGCTTCTCACTTCCCACTTCTCGCTTCTCACTTCTCACCGGACGAAAAGCTTTTATTCAGGTTGACCAGGAAACCTCTGCAACGTCACTCCAGGAGTTCCTCAAGGGAGTGTACTGGGCCCGCTTATTTTTATCCCATACCTACGTAAACGACCTCACATATCGGCTATCATCTGAAAAATCATTCTTCGCTGACGACCACAAAATCTTTCGAGTGATAGCGTCCACCCTAGATTGCGCCGCTCTGCAAAGCGACGTCGATCAACTCTTGATGTGGTATGACGAAAATGGCATGGCTTTTCAACATTAAGAAATGTAAGGTAATATCAGATATTAAATATCTTTTACTTGCTGCCTGAGTTCCCATACAAGACTGACTCGGTCGTCCTTGAGCGGGTGAATTCCATACGTGACTTAGGTGTGATACGGGATAACAAACTACGATCCAATTAGCATGTTGTATTAACTACAGCCAAAGCTTTTTCTGTTCTGGATGGGCTTTTAAGTCACTGTACTTATGCATATACTTACTTATGGTATGCAGTACCAGTGTGGTACCGAATCGACGTAATAAATGGTTTGACGAGGTGTGCCAGCAGATATTGAACTAGAAGAACGTAACGCGGGTACAAATGCTGCGTCGAGACACCCGTCAAAATGAGGAACAACACAAACAAAAGCGGAGATAGCAAACCTAACACTGGGAGGAGAAGACTTCTGGAGAAGAAGCACCACCGGGAGGAGAAGGAGTGCGAAGAACTCGAGCAGCTGTACCGCTTTCACGTTACGCGGAAGTTCTATCAGAGACTCAACGAATCTCATAAAGGCTTTGTGCAGCGGGTCAAAATGTGCAGAGATAAAAATGAAGATATCTTGATTGACGACCATGCGGTGATCGAAAGATGGAAGCAGCACTACGATGAACACCTGAATGACGTACTGGCGGAAGATCATGATAGCGGAGGAAGTGACCACATTGGTGTAGCAAAAAATGAGATGTGCCACCCCCATCGATAAGGGAATTTATAGAAGCCCTCCA
The DNA here is from genome assembly GCF_943734655.1 of Sabethes cyaneus. NCBI lineage: Eukaryota > Metazoa > Arthropoda > Insecta > Diptera > Culicidae > Sabethes > Sabethes cyaneus. Next base: position 196,441,547 of record NC_071355.1, on the reverse strand, counting down.
GCGGCTGAAGAACAACAAAGCCACGAGAAAAGATAGCATTGGAGCGGACCTTATCAAAATGGGCCCGAAAAAGTTGGCCGGCTATCTGCATCAACTGATTTTCAAGATTTGGGATACCAGAGGAGTCGATGGAAAGGCGGTAGGCTGGATTGTGAGTACTACCAAGCGATCACTATCCTGAATACCGCCTACAAAGTCCTGTGCCAAATCATCTTCCATCGACTATCGCCAATAACCAATAAATTTGTGGGAAGTTACCAAGCCGGCTTCATGGAGGGTCGGTCTACAACGGAGCAAATCTTCACCCTGCGGCAGATCCTCCAGAAGTGCAGTGAATTCCGAGTCCCCTATTCATAGCATTTCCTGTTCATCGATTTTAAAGCCGCATGTGATAGTGTAAACCGACAAGAGCTATGGAAAATTTTGAACAAAAACGGCTTTCCGGGTAAGCTTACTAGACCAATGGATGGGATCCAGTGCTGTTTGAGAATCTCGAATGGATTGAAAAACACCGACACATAAGCCATCTGACTCCCTTTTGGTCTGCTGTTGAAGTACAGCAATACACCGAATAGCTCCTTCTCAAATTCTCAAGCTTCTTCAAATAGATATAGCTGGTTTTTGGCAGGCGATAAGCCATTGATAAACCCCAACAATATGGCAAAAATCAGTTTCATTGTTAATTTTTTATAAAACGGTAGTTTTTACAATCAATGGAGGGAACGGTAGAAGATAGTAATAAAGCACAAAGTCGATAGGATCTAACAGATTGAGATCAGACGTGAAGGAGATAAAGCGCAAAATGAGGAGGTAAGGGAGCGTCATTGAAGCAACGCTTAAGAAGTTGTGTACCGCAATCTTTTATCCAAGAGGGAGGATTCATTTAATTTATTTTCTAACTACCGTTATAAAAACCTATTTATGTACCTTCATCGTCAAGGTTAATTTCAAGGTCAAGATAAATAACTCGAAGTTGGTCTAATTACAAAGGGTGCATGCGCAGTACCACGCGTTGAGTTTTTCGGAGCATTGCTTTATAATTGTTTTGGTTTGTACCGTACAGTCGCGTTCGGCCTGTTGGAAACAGTGTTGCAAATCGAGCGAGATGTCAATGATATCTACTCTCACGCGACAGAGAATGAGAAGCATACCATAAAACGCTCACACAGGCGTTAAACAAACAACCGCCGTTGCTGTGTGCAGACATTCTGCTACCTACACTCACGAAAGCACAGCCTCATATGACGAGCAACAGTTCAAAAGGTTCAATGTGCAAATGAGAGATTCTCTTTGCGTCTCCTATGTTATGCTTATTACTTGAATGCACTTGAATGCGTGTATTGTGGTGCATGCAGCGGTTGCTGGCGTTATTTGATAGCTAACCCTTAAGAAAAATTGCGTTTAAATGTATTTGTACCGCCGTAAAAAGCATAAGAAAGCCGCTAACTTGCACATTGGACCTGTTGACATGTTGGTCGAAATATTATCTTTTTACGTAGCTTACTCGAGTGTCAAATAACTCGTGAGAAATCAGCTATTCTATTACTATTAGTATTACTTTTTCTTTTCTTCTTCATCTTCGCCCTCGATTCTGCTCACAGGCAAGAGTGCGAGACCTCGCGAGTAATTTGCCAAGAAATACAGGAATAGGCACGCGATGTGCTCATGTGGCAAACAAAGTGCGCCGGTCGTGACTACTGGGACTGTAAACAGGCAGATCTACCTCAAGGAGTGTGTAACTACAGAAGCATCTGCTTCCTCTGTTGAAGCAACACGAGGAACCTACGATCTTCTGCCCGGATATAGCTTCGTGCTACTATTGAAAGTATGTCCTGGAGTGGTGCGAAGGCAACGGGGTCACTTTCGTGTCCTTGGATACATGAATCCCCCCAACGCACCGGAACTATAAGACTCATCGAATAATACTGGGCTATTATGAAGCAGGCACTACGCAAGCATCCCAAGGAGATCAAATCTGAGGAAGGCATGAAGAAAAAGTGAGTTTCCATACAGAAGAAGCTGCAGCCAGATGTTGTACAGAACCTTATGAGTGGAGTTAAGCGTAAGGTGCGAGCATACGGTTAAGGTATTGAAGTCGAATAAAATAAATATACCAAAAGCTTACTAATGCGTTATATTTTATTGTGTGAAAGTTTAGAAAGGATCAGTGAACTAGGTAGTTTTTTCCGTGAAGCAATTTGATTCCTATGATATAAAATAATTTTAAATCGTGGTGAAAGCCATTAAATAAGGTGATTGCTACAAAAGATTGACAAATTGTAGTCTTTACAGAAAACCAATTATATCTCATACACTTTCGCCGTGATTTCAAAACCGTAATATTTTGCAAGTAACCAGCTAAAAACGATAACTAGGAGAATGTTTATGGTTGATTATATAGTAGAATATCTAATTTGTCTAAGATACATCAAAGCATTTGCGAGATAAATATTCAACTGGAAGAATGTGAACAGTTTCGCTTTCTGAGCTTTTCGTGAACTGATACATAGCGATACATAGACAAATGATATGGGTGCCGTATTGTAAGTAGATTAATTCAAAGAGAATTAGCCACTCGATTCGTTTGCTGAAGGACCATAATTCGTTCGGCGCTGGATCGATAACGGATCTACAGTGAAATCGAAACTTCGGAGACACTAAAAATTGGTGTTACATCATTTATTATCCCGCCCTGGTAGAATTAGATTTTTAAAATAGATGATATTGCTACATGAATTGAGTAACCAGTACTTGCGAACGCAGTTCGGATTTAAAAATATGCCGCCCTTAAATGTTTCGATGGCCAAATTTAGGCAAGGAGTGTTGTTCTTCGCAGACATTTTAAAAAGATAGATTTGCTTTTTGCAGTCGATTAGCTGTAAATAGCAAATCAACGCTACTCGCCAGCCTGGTCCGATCCCCGTAAAAAACTCATTTTAGCAGTCATTTGTCATACTCCCTCCTACTGATTTCCGGTGACATGAAGAACCCACCGAAGCAGCAGCAGCAGCCGCAGTCGTCGTCGATACTTACCATACCAAGTCCCAGTGTAGTCACGAATTTAATCGCCTTGTTCGGTAGCCCGTCGTGGCATGCACATCGTTTTGCTCGGACACAGTGTTGTTCAAATCCAACCGGGCGGCAGTGGCTCGGCCCAACTCCAACGAAATCAACCCCATCAATCTTCAATTTGTTCACTACTGTGACAGTGGTCAGTTTTGTCGCGCGCTCGCGTGTGTCTCAAATTACATCACGAGAGCTTGATTTCATCGCTCAATACGGCGGTGGCGGCGGCGTTGGTCTCCGGCTGCAGTCCCAATGTTCTCAATTGGTCCAACTCAGCGACAACGGAAAAACAACGAACAACGAAAAAAACACACAACCCGCGACAAGTGACAAAAGATACATGAGAAATACGAACGGAGTAAAAAATAAGCTGAACCAGCACCAGACCACAACCTACAACGACGGATCGACCAACCTTCCAATCAACCAGCCAACACGGGAGAAAGTGAGTTCCAACAACTCCTTCGCATTTAACCCCGCATATGTACATGTGCTTTGGGCCTAACTGGCCGTATCCTCGCCGGGTGTACCGTGCCGTAACACGAAACTTTCAAATAAGCGAAAAAAGTAAACTGACAAAACACCGGTGACGGTGGTAACCGGTGGCAACGGTGGCGGTGACCAGACCTCAGACCTCCAGACATCGATAGCGATTTACAAAAGTCGGACCAGAGGCCAGGTACGAACACCTGCCCCGCGTACATTCGGGGAACCTCTCCGCTTGACAAATTATTATGTCAGGAAAGACTTTTAATTTAAATGTTGCAAGTGAAACAAAAGAGACAAATAGAATGCTAATGCAACACCATCGCCAACGCTTAATATATCATTCGAGATTGATTTTGTATACAAGAATTTATTTGAATATCTTTATTCTTAATCTCCCGAACGGTTTTCGCCCGGGCGCAATTTTCTCCAGAAGCTGATCGCTTCTGGAAACTGTCACTGTTCGTCGGGAGAAGTCGTGTTGGTCGGGGGGAAGCCAGTAACCGCAGTGCAGTGCGAGCCTACATCAAGCAGCCACTTGACAAGCGAGGGGACGAGACGGCCGGTGAAGTACACCACGAACGGAATTGTGCATTCTGGTGCCTCCTCGTACGTACGTACATGCCATCCAGCAGCAGCAGCAGTGGTGTGACGCTGCACTTCGAAAGTGTTCAATCCTATTTCGTTGTTGGGGTGGTGAAATTTTCGAAAATTTGCGTACTTTCAGATATATTGGGTCGGAATTTATTCGATATTAGGCAAGGTTTAAAAAATTTGCGCTTGTTGATTTTTTTTTAAATCTGGAACAATTTTTGCTTTTACCCAGGCTGACCAGGGACAAAAAAACTGAATGTGAAAGTGAATAATTTTTTTCCCAATTGTCTTTTGTTGTATCTTTATTCAAACAATACAAAAATACAAACTTCACTGGAACCTCTAAATAGATCTAAAATTTAAGCCCTTAGACTCGAACTCAAATTCAACTCAATAAACATCTTAACTAAAACCAACACTGAATTATAATAGTAATCATGTTAGCTGTTACTGACGGTAACAAAATACTGTCTGTCTGGCACCGTCATAGAAAGGGTTAAAATAATTTTCAATTTTTTGTTATTTTTGTCTTGATTAACGCATAAAAATGATTGTGTATGTACTTAACATACATGCATTGCATTACGAATCGCACTAAAAGCATATAGCAAATATCACTACAATAAACTCAGCAACATTTATGAGAATAAATAAAGGTTTTTCGTGATATCCAATGGCGCAATGTTCATATTTTTAATGTTTGTAATTGCAAGCCACGCTCGCCAATCACTAAAAAAGAAAACCAAAGGAACAAAATCTACACTTACCGCGTTTATTTCGCACTCGCCTCCCCTGCACAATGCTGCGATGCGATGGTATCGACGGGACGGCCGACCGTTTCGTAGGCAGACTTTAATATTTTGTTGAATTTATTGATAATTGTTGGTTTGTAATGCACATATAATATTGGTCAAGTTTTATTTGTGCTGAGTATCATTTACGATATTTGTAATTTGCGGAATATTTGCCGGGGTACAATAGTTTCGAGCTACTTTTTTCTTTGCGCATAATTGGTATATTTCTTTCAACACACCCTCAACACTGCCCGGCGAAATCAGGTTGCCGCCTTCGTTTTCTTTTCTATATTGACCACAACGAACAATCAATACATATGGTATTTACCCGTGTAGCGTATTTAGCACTGAAGCAAGTAGTTTTTCTAGAAACTGGAGGATGATTGCGAAAAATTTATTTAGAAATGTGTCAAACATTATTACGCCTATCCAGCACAATAACATTGTGTACAAATGATTCAAACAATAAAAACATACACTTATTGAGGTTAAAAAGCTTTAAGATAGTCAATGGTTGAACTCCTCGTAGTTTCTAACTCTAGGTGATGAACTCGTAGTATATAACTCTAGGTGATGAAATCAAACGGATTATGATCTACTCAGTATAATCATGAATATTAATACAAGGGATATTCCATATACTGTATATTGCATTAACAATTTACCTTAATGAATTAAAACCTAAACTCGGATGCATGGAACAGTATAAGACTTAAATCAGCCATACTCTTCTGAATCGATTTAGAAAACGATTTGAGGTTTCTCCTAAATCGAACACTGACACCAGAGAATTCAAGAATCATCGCTGTCACAAGTTCATGGTATTCATATATTGCACATCATCAGAAGTAGTGAGAGGCTAATATACCAATAAATGGATATATAATTATGGTTAATTCTGAGCAGGTACAAGAGTCGCCCGAAGAGTCGCCCAAGTTTTGATTGTTTAACCAACTGAAAACAACTGGCTGTGCTCAGCAGTCAAGTCTTTGGACACGGCCGGAATCTAAACTGTTCATGCCGTTCGTCGCAACGGCAACACAGTGTATCGCTACCGAGATGGTATATTGCGCGAGGCTTGTTCTGATGCTGTGATAAGCGATATTCTGTACCAGAGGCATTCAACCACCACACCTCTCCTCTTCTCACAAGATAAAATATGCTAAAAAAAACTATTTAATATAAAAGCATAGAAAAAATCTCTAATTTACACGCTTTAAATCAATTGTTATTAACGAATTTGCCATTCCGACTTTGTCATGCATTCCGACTTTGTCATGCATTCAACTAATATCTCCCAAGCAAACGAAATCCTGAAGATAACTCTTTCTAACAAAATTGGGAGTGAGTTTGTGGCGGAAGTTAATCCCTGTAACTAATCATCCAAAAATAGTTTTTACAACAGCACAATTACCAGCACTTGCATTGTTCAAATCCTTAGCAATTCCGAAACTCGTTTTAAATCGACACTATTGAGAAAATAATTTACTGGTATGTTCCCTTGTCATTGCCTTTTTACTGAGAGGAAATTCAAGTTTTTGAGTCTTGCGGCATTGAGGATGATTCGACTCGTAGGGTAAGCCTAAGAGCAACTTTGACTTCACGTAGTATAATCTGTTAAATAAATTTTTCTCCACACGCTTTGTTGGTCCTTTCTGGACCCGCAGGATTCTCTGCCTGGAGATTTTACCGAGACGATGCTATTGAGTTTCTCAACCGAAGTACGTCTGCTTCTTGTTTATTTCACTTACCATTCGTAACGCAGTAGACTAAACAACTTAATTCATCATGGTTGTGCTGACCCATTTACTTCATTCAACAATAACTGTACCGAACCTCCGGGTCTCCGGGCCTCCCAAACAGCCTCGAGGTATGACGCTGGCCTAATAAGCCAGTCGTCGTATGTTCGAATTCCGACTGGGAGAGGCTGTTAGAGTCAATAGAATCGTAGCAACTGGCCCTGCAATTGCCCTGCACTCTAACTGCTGGCTGCGAAGTCTGTCGTATTAAAACAGGAAGGTCAAGTTTCGATGGCGGAATGTAGCACCTGGCTTGCTTTTTTGGTCGTATCCATTGCTTGCTTGCTTTGCTTTTTTGGTCGTACCAACCTATTTAAAACATCTATGGTCGAGCCGAAGCATAATATTTATTCAACAATGATCATACCAAACCATTAAATTCATTCATGGTCGTACCGACCCGTATACTTCATTCAACAATGATCGTACAGAATCATTTAACTCATCTATGGTCGTTGCCAACCATAGATGAATTCAAAACTGATCGTACGGAATCATTTAATTCGTCTATGGTCGTACCGAACCAATATACATCTATCAACGGTGATCATGCCGAATCATTTAATACATCTACGATCGTACTGAACCTCAAATGCTATTCAACAAAGACTGTACTGAATTATTTAATTCATCTATGGTCGTACCGAAACATATGTTTCGTAAAAAATGATCGTACTGAATCAGCTAATTCATCTATGTATGGTCGTACCGAACAAAACACTTCTTTCAACTATTATCGTACCGAATTATTGGACGTACCGAATCACCCAATTTCTCTATGGTCGTATCGAACCAAATACTTCATCAAAAATGATCGTGCCTGAAAATAATGAAAAGAAACTATTTTCCGATTATATTTCACTATTAATTTTATTACCTAAGCTAAACTAAGCTAAGCTTATATTTCACTATTACTTTTATTGACGTCAGATACGTATTTAGCCTGCATCTTGCGTGTATGTTGTTCGAACTATTCGAAAGTCGTGAACAAAGTTAATAGTGGAATTTAATCGCAAAAAGTTTTTTTTTCTTTAACCGAGCCAAGTGGTTATAATACAACTGTTGTACTAAACCGTTTGAAATTAAAAATGTTATTCGGGCAACGTTTGTACCGAACCGTTCCATTCAAATGGTCGAATCGAGCCATTTTTTCACAACTTTTTATCAATTCAATTTATACAACGATCGAGATCACCATATCATTTTTTTTAATAGTTGTACCAAGCAGTTTTGATAAAATGGATGTACAAGGCAATTGGGCTTAATATGCATTTTAAACCAGTACAATTAAAAATATTACTAACAAAAACAGAAACAGATAAAAGTTTGTTCATACACCATGGTTTCATCGAACATGTGTTTCAATGCATAACGTAACTCGATTGTATCAAACTGCCATATTATAAAATGAAAGAAAAATATTCTATAAAAGTAAAAAATGATAAGATGATTCGGTGAAACTCATAGCGTTTAAAAGAAATAGGTGGAACTACACACTATATTTCTTTGATGCTGAACAGCGGGAGAGAGAAAATAAATCAAACCACCAAAACAATCAGTGTTATCACACTGATGCATAAAACACCATTATGCATAAGATATTGCTTACAAACTTCTATAAAACAATGTCAAAAAACATTGGGATATTTGGTTTGCATATTCATAAGTCTAATTAGCTCACCTGGAAAGCCGTTTTTGTTAAGAATTTTCCATAGTTCTTGTCAGTTTACACTATCATGTGCGGCTTTTAAATCGATGAACAGGTGCGTGGAAACTCGAAATTCTTAGTACTTCTGGAGTATCTGCCACAGGGTGAAGATTCGGTTGTAAACCCCACCCTCCTTGAAACCGAGCTGATACCTTCCCACGATTTTATTGGCTATTAACTACAGTCGATAGAAGAGGATTTGAGAAAATACTTTGTAGGCGGCATTCAGGAAAGTGATCGCGCGGTAATTCTTACAATCCAGCTTATCGCCTTTCTTGTAGATAGGGCTAATAGCCCCTTCTTCACCACTCCTCCGGTAATCATTCCGTATCCCAAATCTTAGCAATCAATGGATGCTAACAGCTGATCAACTTGTCCGAGCCCATTTTTGTAAGTTCCACTCCTTGTAAACGGCTGGGTAATGCGTACCATTGGTGCCTTGCGCACTGGACATAAAATAGACCCCACAGTGGTCCACAGCCTCTTACCCAGCAACTCCCATTCCTACCTCCTCGTGGTACCAGCCGGGATAAGAGCCACCTCGGTGAAGATCGGGTAACCAACCCCGATGAAAATAAGGTCGTATGCTGACAGGGGAGGAGACGAATTTTACGCGCAGTTGGAGCGTGAATACGGCCGCTGATCCAGACATGATGTCAAAATTATAATCGGGGACTGTAATGCTCAGGTTGGTCAGGAGGGGGAATTCTAACCGGTGTTTGTACGGTTCAGCGCACACCAGTAAACGAACGAAAACGGCTTAAGACCTGTCGACTTTGCCGCCTCCAAGAACATGGACATACGTAGTGCCTTCTTCCAGCATAACCTCTACCATCGGTACACCTGGAGATCACCCAACAAGACAGAATCACAAATCGACCACGTTCTGATAGATGGTCGGCACTTTTCAGACATTATCGGCGTCAAAACCTATCCGGCCAAGACTTGGACTTGGACTTGGACTTGGACTTGGACTTGGACTTGGACTTGGACTTGGACTTGGACTTGGACTTGGACTTGAACTTGGACTTGGACTTGGACTTGGACTTGGACTTGGACTTGGACTTGGACTTGGACTTGGAGTTGGACTTGGACTTGGACTTGGACTTGGACTTGGACTTGGACTTGGACTTGGACTTGGACTTGGACTTGAACTTGGACTTGGACTTGGACTTGGACTTGGACTTGGACTTGGACTTGGACTTGGACTTGGACTTGGACTTGGACTTGGACTTGGACTTGGACTTGGACTTGGACTTGGACTTGGACTTGGACTTGGACTTGGACTTGGACTTGGACTTGGACTTGGACTTGGACTTGGACTTGGACTTGGACTTGGACTTGGACTTGGACTCTTGGACTTGGACTTGGACTTGGACTCTTGGACTAGGACTCTTTGACTTGGATTTGTACTCTTGAACTTAAACTTTGGACTTGGACACTTGGATTTGGACACCTAAACTTGGACTATAGGACTCATGGACTTGGACTCGTGGACTTGGACTCATGGACTTAGATTTTTGAACTTGGACTCTTGGACTTCTACTTCTATTTCTACTTCTACTTCTACTTCTACTTCTACTACTAATTCTACTTCTACTTCTACTTCTACTTCTACTTCTACTTCTACTTCTACTTCTACTTCTACTTCTACTTATACTTATACTTATACTTATACTTATACTTATACTTATACTTATACTTATACTTATACTTATACTTATACTTATACTTATACTTCTACTTCTACTTCTACTTCTACTTCTACTTCTACTTCTACTTCTACTTCTACTTCTACTTCTACTTCTACTTCTACTTTTACTTCTACTTCTACTTCTACTTCTACTTCTACTTCTACTTCTACTTCTACTTCTACTTCTACTTCTACTTCTACTTCTACTTCTACTTCTACTTCTACTTCTACTTCTACTTCTACTTCTACTTCTACTTCTACTTCTACTTCTACTTCTACTTCTACTTCTACTTCTACTTCTACTTCTACTTCTACTTCTACTTCTACTTCTACTTCTACTTCTACTTCTACTTCTACTTCTACTTCTACTTCTACTTCTACTTCTACTTCTACTTCTACTTGTTTGTTCGATTTAATCGACGTTTTTCGGCGAAATAAGTATGAAGATTTAAATTACCAGTTAGTCCGGACGTTTCGAGCTACTACTGGTCTTCGCTCATCATCTGCGGACACTAAAACACTATATTAGGCACATTTACAACATAAAACATATTACAAATTCTTAACTTACACTTTTTCGTCCATTAGGTTCTACTTCTACTTCTACTTCTACTTCTACTTCTACTTCTACTTCTACTTCTACTTCTACTTCTACTTCTACTTCTACTTCTACTTCTACTTTTACTTCTACTTCTACTTCTACTTCTACTTCTACTTCTACTTCTACTTCTACTTCTACTTCTACTTCTACTTCTACTTCTACTTCTACTTCTACTTCTACTTCTACTTCTACTTCTACTTCTACTTCTACTTCTACTTCTACTTCTACTTCTACTTCTACTTCTACTTCTACTTCTACTTCTACTTCTACTTCTACTTCTGCTTCTTTGTCCATTTTGGCGCTGTAATGCGACACTGAAGCTATGCAACTGAAATAAATTTATTTCACCGAAAAATATCACCGAAATCATATTATCAAAATTGTTACGGTGACGGAAAATAAAAAGTAAGTAGTCATTTTGACTCCTACCTTTTGTCCAATGCTGGAAGGTGCATGAGTCGAACCAAACTGTAATCTGAGATTATAACCGGATTCAAACCCACAACACCCACCAGGGCATGTGGTTCGCTGGTACTTGCACCTTTGAACCACAGAGGCGCTGGACAAAAGGAGACTGCAAAATCCACTTATCAAGGAAGCGACGCGATTATACACACCATGAAATTTCAACCTTTTCTTCTCGTTTTATCTGCGATGAAGACCACATCTTCTGCTGCCACAGGTTTTATCGATTTGAACCATTCTGTTCGTCGCGATAAAGTCGCTAGGTACTCACGCGTTACGCGTGTCTTAAAGGTATTCAGCTGACGTTGAACACGATCCCGGGGTTCTGTACTAGTCAGTTCTTCCGTATGCTCCACTGCTGATTGTCATACGAAGCTGGAACTCCCGTCCTCCTAAATTTACAAAACTTATTGTCCTTGTCGCCACCTTGGTTATTCAACCTGCGTCTCTCAATAGCTGTTTCTAACGCTTCGACTTGACGGAAAGAACCATTCGTTCCCACGATCCAACCATATGTTGGACATTCACATGAATTCGTAGGGCATGTTTGAATAACCATTGCGTGATTATGTTACTGAATGTTTCCGTCATGTCAATGTCAATGAATGCTTTGTGTCGGCTCCTGAAGTTTTTTCCGTTGTCGGTGTGTATTTCTATGGACGCTTTTCGGTGGCCTACGAAGCTACATATGCTTATAGGCTTGTATTATAAGCATATATTGTTTCGTAGGCCACCGAAAAGCGCCCATAGAAATACACTCCGACAAGACTGACACCATTTGGCAAATACTCATTATTGTAAGAAGCCTTGAAATGACCATCTCACTTTATAATGCATTCGAAATAGTTTAAAGCAAAATTACAAATTACCACCATTTTGTTTTATAAAAACAAGTATGTAAACTCGAGTTCTTTTGTGAGTTGCTTGATATTTAGTTCAACTTGGTATCAAAAAAAGATAAAATTAAAGTGACTGAAAATAAGTTTCAAGTAGCAATGACAAATTTTGTTACGAGTTCATATTCATTCTCTAAATGTACTATCCACTATAGAAACCAGAGAATCAATTCAACGTCCAAAACTCTGGAATACTATCCAGTCAAAATACTTTTTCTCAATGTCGAACCCCCCTAGCGATCATCCCATGCCCTGTCGAATGACACTTGTTATGCGCGTTCCGATCCGTACATGCTTTGCGCTTGCAAAACGACACGAGGAGGCCCTCTGCTCGCCTCGTTGCCGTCTAGGACGCAGCAGGGCGTACGGTAAACGCCGTGGATACTGAGCAACAAGAAAGAATGATTTTATTTAAATCAGACACATGAAGCATGATGATCGTATGTTCCGTGGCAAGGACGTCCCAATCCCTGACAATGTTGGGAGTTGGCGCATCGAGCAACCACGATGTCTTGTGTTACTACTACTGTTGCTGCTCCTGCTGTTGCTATCGAACTCGGATCAATCAGTAAAACAGACACAGGGCAGGGCCTGTGACAAATTGGATTTTATCGGATTTAGCTTGAATGGCGCGACGACTGACGGTTCCCATTGGGAATGACTTACGTACGTTTCCATAGTGAAGATTTTGAAAGCTGTGAGCTCAACTTATATAGATATCATATAACCTGAGAAAGTTGGATCTATTTTGTTTCAAAGGAACTTCATTGTTCATTTGAATATTTTCTCTACTGCATTGGGCTGAGGACTGTGTGTAAAGTTGAAAACAGTGCTCATCTTGTACCGCACTTTGGTGGCATCTCACGTCACTGCCCGATAATCGGCTACGACAACCATATGTTCCTTAAGCTCGGCATTTTTCTCCTCTCAGCCCATAATTGCCCTTATTTAGATAATTGCGAACCAAAACATTGTAGTGAAGAAAAAAACCGTACCTTTCTCCGACCATCACTCGCACATTCCGCTTTCCCTCGTGAAACCGCCATGGCATGATAATTTCACCGGTGATTCCTCGAAGTAATCCAATTTACACCGGTGTCATCACTAATTATTTCCTCTACGTCTGCTGCAGCAATACCAGTGTAACAGCACCGGCTCGTCAAGCTCTAAACGCCATAAAACCTGGTGAAAAGCTGCTAAGTTGTCATGTGAACAGCAGCCGGAGCAACTTCGATTCCCAGAGCGCAAGCGTAATCAACACTTTTTGCGCCTGGAATCGGGGGGCCTCGTTCAGAATGCCTAGCTGACAACAGCAACTTCGTACGTCGAAGCGCACTATTTTCAACACCTAATGCCGTTCACTAGCGGCACAGGGGTGAACTACAGGAAATCGTCGTATTGGCCAATTAGGCAGAAGACTAAACCTTATAATGTTAGCCGATTGTACATAAAATTAGCTTGAAACAAATTTCTGCCAAATTATCTCACAAGAAAGTTCCAAAATCATTGCCCCCATCCTTTCGGATGGAGTCCGACGCTGTAAAAACATACATCGAACAAGTGTACTGCTACGCAAAACTAGTACAATCCCATGTTCTTCTCCCCACGGGAGAGATCAACTCGGTTCCCGTCCGATTTGCTTCCACTCTATATCCGCGAGATCGATGTTTCTCTCTAGCTGCCGGTGTTCTAGCTGTGAAAAATTCTAATTACAGATGAATTTTCTATAATTTAACAACATAATTTGCAATTTTTTCTCCCTCTCCCACGGGCCAATTCGCGTACGATCCGCGCAATTCTTACACAGTTTCGCCAATCCGCTGACTGGCTGCACGCAGGCGGGGAAACATCTGCATAAAGCTGCTGCACCGGCAACGGACGACGGACGACCCTTTTGGGCATCCTCTACGAAAGTCTCCTTTGCGCTTTGCGCGGTGATTCTTAGTTTCCATTTTATCTCAATTGCACTTCTGCTGCGGCGGCAGCAAGTTCCTCGCCCCACGACCGGATGCTGAAGTCACTCCGTAGGTACGTGCAACTCTCGGGCGAAAGATCGCAGGCGCAATTGTTTCATTAAATTAAAATATATACATATTTATAAACAAACGTAAACACTGCGCCCTACAAGATGTTGAAACACAAGAATTGAATAATTTAAAGCCTAATAAAATAGCAAACAAATTGAATGAATTGTATTCGACCAGGACGAGACCGTGAAGGGCTCTAAGCTCGGTCTGCAGTCACTGTCGAGTCCGAGACCGCACCAGAGGCGTTGCGGTTGCGGCTGCTAAATTGCAATTCACGGCCCCAGGATTGGCGCGGCGTGCGGCGTGCTGCTCAGCGTGAGGAGTCCCCGCGGGAGAGAAAAGCTGCTATTTCCAGAGGGACGGGTCGGGTCGTTTTCCAACAAAACAACGGCAGAACGGAAGAAATTGCACACGATTCCGACGCGCCGGAGTACCGAATGGCCTCAACTAGACAAAGATCGCGTCCGAACGCCGGACGCCGGGTGTCGATACTGTTTGAAAATATTTATACCTACCTGCCTGCGAGTAGGTATGCGCGGAAGAACGGCAGAACGGTAATGGAATCCGAGGAAGGTTTGGCTGCTGGTCGTGATTTAGCCAGCGAATTATGGCCGCTCGAACGAGATACCGCTTGTCGGTCCGGTTGAATTGGCCTCGTGCATTGATACATTGCAGTCACCCGACGGGGCCATTCTGAATGGATTGGACATAATTGTTCAGTGAGTTGTCGTAATTGTGGCAAATAGTTGAGCAATTTGACTTTTTGAAGGGGAAAAGGCCAAATGCATTGTTCGTACTAATTGGCACATGCAATCGATTATTATCTATGATGAAACATTCTCTCGTTTTAATCATATCTGCCAACGCTCCTGTGTAAGAAATAATTGAGAAATAGTAAACTTAATTTCCAATTATTCATGTTTTTTTATAAATCATCTTCAAAGGGCCTCCAGGTGGGGCGGATGAAACGAAATTGTTAATCTTAGTCTAAAGTGAAATTGCAACAAAGTTAGAATGAAAAAAGAACCGCATCGATTATTCCTTGACGTAACCGAGAAAAAAATATTTGAATAAAGCAAAACTTCTATGCCCTCTTAAAAACAGTGTAGACTCAGGGATGATCCTATCACTTTGACTCAATTTTGATTCATTTTTGATTCGTTTGACAATACTATCTCAGCCCATTGATCGCTTTTTCGAGTATTTTTTAAATATCTTTGAATAGAAACATATTCAAGAAGATGATTTAATTCAAAAATACGTACTGTAGTGCTGGCTACACGACAGTGTCCTGTATATCTTATAAAATAGTTTTGCTTTAGATACAACTTAATGTAATCGTAAAATTGAAAAATCACATTTCCGTGTGAAATTGATCACGTAGAAATCAAGACGATCTTGCTATCAAACCATATGCTCTGACAGCAATAAATTAGCGTGCAGTATAAAATCTGGCATTATCGAGATGATCCTCTAATTATCCTGCATATAGGCAACAATGTCACGTATAGCAACTAATAGAAAAATGCGGCAGTCGGTCCTACTTTAGCATAGTTGATGCGTCTGCTGAATAAATATGAACGATGAAAAGAATATTAAGAAAATTTTAGCATCGTAATCGCGTTTTTTTCTTTAAAAACATTCTATTTATATAAAAGGGTTATGTCTGTACCGAAAACCAGGTCTCTGACAGGACGTCATAAGAGGCTTATCGGTAAATAAAAACAGGTCCCTGACAGGACGTCATACTTTCGTAGCAATCAATGGGTTGTATTCTCAGTCACTTCGCTGGTCGACTGCTGGACTGCTCGATTGCTCAACTGGTTGACTAGACTGCTCGACTGGACTAGGCGATAAGACTACTCGATTTGATTGCTCGACTGGACTGCCTAACTGAACTGCTCGACTGAACTGTTCGTTTCGACTGCTCGATTCAACTGCTTGATTGGACAGATCAACTGGACTGCTTGTCTGAACAACTCGATTTAACTGCTCGAGTGGAATGCTCGACTTAACTACTCGATTCGACTGCTTGACACAATTACTTGACTTACTACTCGACCCGAATGCTCGACTTAACTTCACGATTGAACTGCTCGACTGGACTGTTCGATTCGACTGCTCGACTGGACTGCTTGACTAAACAGCATGATTTATCTGCTCGACTAGACTGCTCGACTCAACTGTTCGATTCGACTCTCGACTCAACTGCTCGATTCAACTGCTTGATTCCACTGCTCGACTGGACTACTTGACTCAACTGCTCGACGCGAGTATTCGAACCGGCAGCTCGACTCAACTACTCATCCCGAAACCTCGATTTAACTGCTCAACTAGAGTACTCGATTTGATTGCTCGACTCAACTGACAGTTTAATTCAATAGCTCGACTTAACTGCTCGACTTAGTCACTCAATCCAGCTGCTCGACTCAGTTACTTAACTTAACTGTTTGATTCGATAACTCAACTTAACTGTTCGATTCAACTACTTGACTGGACTACTCGACTTAACTGCTCAACTAGACTATACTATTCAACTGCGCAACTAGACTACTCGATTCAACTGTTCGACTGGACTACTCGGCTTAACTGCTCGACTAAACTGCTCCACTGGACTGCTCGACCGGACTGCTCGGTTCAATTGCCCAACTCGACTGCTCGACTCAACTGCTGGACTCAACCGCTCGGCTGGACTGCTTAACTAAACAGCTTGATTAACTTTTCGACTAGACTGCTCGATTTGTCTGCTCGACTCAACTACTTGACTTCTGTTAGATACAACAGCACGACTTAACTCCTCGATTCAACTGCTTGACTTGACTACTCGGCTCAACTGCTCGACTGGACTACTCGACTCGAATGCTCGACTCAGCTGCTCAACTGGACTATTCGACACAATTGCTCGATTAAACTGCTCGACTGGACTGCTCGATTTAACTGCTCGGCTTGACTACTCGACTCAAGTGCTCGACCGGACTGCATGACTGAACAGCTTGATTCAACTGCTCGACTGGACTACTCGACTCGAATGCTCGGCTCGCCTGCTCAACTCGATTGCTTGTCGCGATATCATATCGCAAAATTTTAAAAAATGAGTTAATGACAGCAAACGATCAACAATTTTCTAAGCAACATTTTACTCTAATCAGACTACATAAATGTTGCAAACAACCAAAAGTTTTTATTCGGTTAAAAGTAATCCAATACGACCATAAACAGTATTTGTTTCAGGTTTCGGCTATGACTCTTTTATGTACAACATCTTAGAGCTAAATTATGCAATACAAGAGTTTTTGAAATTCTGAACAGCCATTTATATTTTCCGGATCGTAAGATTCGGGCTCAACTAGTCTATATAAGAGACTTCTCTGTAGCCAAAACCAAGTATCTGACAGTTTGTCATAATAGGCTTATCGGTAACTAAAACTAGGCCCCTGATAGGACGTCATACTTTCGTTGCAATGGGTTGAATTCTCAATCATCTCACTGGTCGTCTGTTGGACTGCTCGATTGCTCAACTGGTTGACTAGACTGCTCGAATAGACTGCTAGATTGCTCAACTGGTTGGCTAGACTGCTCGACTGAACTGGTCGACTAGACTGCTCGATTTGATTGCTCGACTGTACTGTTCAACTAAACTGCTCAACTGAACTGTTCGATTCGACTGCTGGACTCAACTGGTTGATTGGA
Source organism: Sabethes cyaneus (assembly GCF_943734655.1). Taxonomy (NCBI): domain Eukaryota; kingdom Metazoa; phylum Arthropoda; class Insecta; order Diptera; family Culicidae; genus Sabethes; species Sabethes cyaneus. Next base: position 196,423,728 of record NC_071355.1, on the reverse strand, counting down.
CAGATCAAATTGACTGCTTTACTGAACAGCTCGATTTACCTACTCGAGTGTACTACTCGACATAACCGCTCGATTCGACTGCTTGACACATTTGCTCGACTAACTACTCGACCCGACTGCTCGACTTAACTCCACGATTGAACGGCTCGACTGGATTGTTCGATTCGATTGCTCGACTTCACAGCTCGACTGGACTGCTTGACTGGACAGCTTCATTCAACAGCCAGACTGGACTGTTCGATTTCACTGCTCGAATTAACTGTTCGACTTAAACACTCGACTCGACCGCTCGACAAAACTGGTTGATTCGACTGCTCGACTTAACTGCTTGACTCAAATACTCGACTAAACTGCTTGACTCAACTACTCGACTAGACTACTCGACTCAACTGCTCGACTGGACTACTCGACTCAACTATTCGACTGGACTGCTAGATTCAACTGCTCGATTTGACTGCTCGACTTGACTGCTCGATCCAACTGCTCGATCGAACTACTTGAACGAGCTGCTCGACCGAACTGCTCGACCGAACTGCTCGACTGAACAGCTTGATTCAACTATTTAACTTGACTGCTCGACTCGATTGTTCGACTCGACTGCTCAACTCGATTGCTTGTTGCGATATCATACGGTCGGTGTTAAATCAGACTGGACCTAGTCGCGAAGTATTCAGTCGAGTATTTTCGACTGAGATATAAGTAGGGCAGACGATCCATATTTCGCCAGGAGCCATATTTCGCCAGTTTGATAAATCCAAAGCCTTTTTGCATATTTTTGGTAGACTTAAAAGAAATTATTAGACGAATTGGTAAAATTGATGTTCTCAATTTTACCAATTCGTCAAATAATTTCTTTTAAGTGTTTAAGTGTAAGTTTCTTTTAACTACCCTATCGAATGATTGGGATTTCGGCCTTTCAGTCATTACCCAGTAAACCATTTGGTTTGTATATCTCGATTGCAACTGAGATATACGAAATCATATCTGAACGAAAAAGTTATATTTCACGCCATATAAGAACATATATGTACTAAAGTGGAGGCGATATACGTGCGAAAATTTTGACAATTATTTGTAATTCTATTTTGCGTAGTTTTTATAACATGCAACTAAATACTCCTGAATATATGATTAAGATATAATCAAATATTGCAATCGTCTATACTGCTTTATAATTCACAGTCATGAATTGTATATGAAGACACGCACGACCGCAAAACAACTTATTGTTCACTTCGATTTAACATACTCTAATCATTATACAATTCCAATGTGAAATTGACATGAAAACGATTTAATGTGAACTTTCTATTACGATTTTGTGTTATCTGGGTAAATTATAGTAGACGTTATATTTTCCTTTTTACGCCAACGGATTTGGATCTTCATCAGGGCTTTTACAAACGTGTACTTTTATTAGCTGTTGTTGTCTGATTTATAATTTGTTTGTTACTTACAGAATGTTGATCGTCTTTGTTTCTCTTGTCACTCTTTGTTTTCTTTTCGCATAATTTGTATAATTATGTAGCCAAGCTAGGAGGTGCGGTTTTCAGTTCCTAACGTTACAAATGTAGTTTTAGGCAACCATTAAACCACACGACTTTATTTTCAAGTATTATATGATTTAAACTTATATTTTTGGCAAACTAGTCTATTTTCAGAGAGCGAAATAAGGCGCTATATCCTTGACCAATTGCAGCCTGGCTTCTGGTCTAAATGCCATTAGTTCATACCTGAGGGTCCGGAGTATCACTTAACCTTTATTAGCAAAGATATTCCAAACGACTGTAAATAAATCATTATCTATGTATATGGGAAGCGTTTGGTACGGGAGGTCCACGCTTTCTTTCTTCCTCTTGATTTCAAGAAGTTTAATGGAATTAGGTATTTTTCCACTTGATTCCTTGAAATTCTCTCTGCGGTACATGCTGCGCAGTTAGCCTGGCCGTTGACAGAGAAAAATGATCGATTCAAGTAATCGTCATTTTCCAGGATGCCTTCAAGAATTGGCTGCGTTAGTGTGAGATTAGATAGCTAGTGACCTCCTATACTAGATTTGACCATACATATAGCTTTTTTGAAAAACAAGGAAAAGTTTACATTCACAACATTGTGATGAAAAAATCAATATTCTATTTTAAACTGCTTCCCGATATTTTACTCAAAAAATGAAATTACTGGAAGAGATGACCCAAAATTGTGTAAACATGCACTAAATAAGATATACTGCCTCACAGTATAAGAATAAGTTAAATAATTTGTTTCACAAACGCACGCTTTTTTTGGAGACCAAAGATGTTTTACATTGTCACACACAAGCCTCGAAATGTGATGCTTTAAAAAAAAGCCGATTGCGTGCATGTTTCATAGAAACATCAACGAAACACTTTGTTTACTCAACCACATAATCCAGATAAGGTTTCTAACGGCCCACCATTCGAGTTGACTGGCTAAACAACATTCGTTCGTTCGGTGATGGTGGAGCGCGAAACAGGGAAAAAATCGAATCGTGCAACATAAACCACTTGACACTCGCTCGAGTACTCCAAAAAGAAAAGTTTACTTTCCCACACAAATGGTTGTGGCGAGGCTCGATCGAGTCGCGGACTAGTTTGCTATATACTCTATATGCACAGCTCCAGCCCGAAATCTTCCCGGCTTTTGCCACTTGAGAATCCCGCAGAGAAGTAATAAAAACAACTTATCTTGAAATTGAAATTGATTTCAAGTACTTCTTCGTTTCTTCTCGTCTTCACTAACGCAACACGGACCAGCCGATTCGACGCAGAGCAAAAGGAGATCTTCACAAGAAAAGCTAAATTGAACTATAAAATAACATGACTCAAGTGGTTCGATCAACGGGGCTAATTCGAGGGATGGCTAACTTTCCAATAAGCTCCGAATGTGAATGTACCGGTAAGATATAATCTAAACATTCTCCACGTCCAACGCCGGGAATTCGGCAGTGTTTGTTTAGGGTGGAGCCGTTCTTAACCTCAAATCCGGGTATTCCTTAAATAGCTTCATAGAAAACCACCGGTGGTGTAAGACTGTTTTCGAGAAACAGCCAGAATTTAAGCTGTCGGATTTTTATGACATATTTTCTTAAATTCAAATAAAATATACAACATATATAAATTTGTACTGTTCACTAGAAACAAACTTATCGTGGCCGACATCCGCTGTTTGCATACCAAGAGCCTTTCTTGGCCGACTTAAGCATGATGTTTGCCAATAACATGTCGCATGCTTGTGACTGCCTTCGCTTAAAACGAGCCGCCTGTTTTCGGTGAGAATTTTAGCGTCCGCCTGTGAAGTCTGGTTTGATGCACTTTGTTTTGTTTGCACGGCGTCCGATCGGGCGTTTGTCGGTTTGTTCCCCTGCGTCATGTCGGTCTGTAAATGCATTAGCGGTGCAATTATAGACGTAAAAGTGGAACAGTTCATGTTGGCCGACAGGAAAATCCACACCCGGATTTCACCTCACGAGCAGAGATAAGAAATTTTTAAACAAAGGAATTGCACTCAGTAGTAATGGATATCTAAGCTGTCCTGACTGTCTCCAAAAATGGTTGTTCAAGTAGTGCAGCTGTAATAATAACCGTGCCCACACGAACTGGAACAATTCCACAAGCAGTTTAAGCGATAATGCCTGAAGGTTTTTAAAAAGTCTTTCCTGATCGACTGCACGTTCAACAGACAACCTCCCGCAAGTGAAACAAACTGCCATATTTATTGGTCCCGATGTCGAACACCGTGCTCGATTGGATCGGCCCCGGATGAAGTCTCAATCGTAAACCAGCCGTCGTCCGTTGGAACCAAACACCCGTTCCCTAAGCAGCTCCAATAACATACCGGCTCATAAATTTCTCTCTAATTACTCCCATCGACACCGTACCACCTCTTATTTACGCAATTAATTTTCCTCCCCTTTTTTCGCACTGAATCGGTGCGGTCGGTCGGTGGTGAGCAAAGAACGACTTCGCTGGCAACGAAGGTGGCAAACAGTCACTGTGACGATCCGTTTGCGATCGGGATGCGCGTGTGTTTGGGCTGTGCTGAAATAAAAAATTTTGTTGAAGAGTAACAAAGAGTTCGAAGCCGCAAAAATCGAACGGATGTGTCTCGCTGCTGCTTTACCTAATTCAGTTGTATGTGTATGATTGTTTATTTAGATCGAAAGATCAATGTTGAAAAGTATGCCTCATAATTAAATAAACTGACCATGTTGACAGTATATCCTCTGAACTATGCTTTTAAAATGATGAGTGTTAGAGGACAGTACTACGATCCTACTGACCCTTACAGCCTCTCCCAGTCGAAATTCGAACAGGCGACGACTGGTTTGTTAGACCAGCGACACCAAATGTCCAAACCAATTGCAATATCATACCAATATATGAACATATTTTGCGCCATAACTTCGGAACGTCAGCACCGTTCTGCAACAAACATGGCATGCGCGTTCCTTGATCGTGTATCATCTTTGATCATCCTCATTTCAGCAAAAATGGGATAACCAAATAGGGGTGGCCCTTGACTAGCGGAACAAGTCCGAACAAGGAAAAAGGGCGAAAACAGAGGTACAAGTTTATTGTTTACTAGCTGTGGCCCGCGTGCGTCGTCTCGCATTTAATTGGAAGCGAACCCAGCCGAATTTTAATATTCGAGCCCAATCCAATATTCTATAAACAGGTAGCTTGCCTGGGTGTTCCCGGTAGTCCCCGAAACTTGTCCAGTTATAACCAGCTGCTGGTGCTGGGTAGTTGATTTGACTTCCTTTGATCTAGACTTTAAATTCTAACGTAATTTGAGGTGTCCCATGATAAGTCATTGTTCGTGTTCGATACTGGTTATTTCCTCCAACGGTCACTTAACCCGGAACATTTCCGGTTAGTTCCAATACAGCCCAAACCCCTAAAATGGTCGCCAATGAGGCTTTGTTACATAAAAAATCAATACCGACTGCGATGTACGTTCATTGTGGAAGTGACGTTGAAGATTTTTATTTACCTACTTTATATGAGCAATCTGCCCATTACAACTTCAAAAGGGCGTAACTCAAAAACTCATCCAACGAGGTGTGAGATGACAAAACAAACCAACTGGCATGTACCGTTTTAATGGCTTACTTTATTATTTAGTAACGATCTTTTGAACACCGTGTATATGATACTTGATCTTTGACTGTCAATGAGGAATCACGAAGCACACCAAGATCTTTTAAACTTCTCCCATCAAAAACGTTCTCGTGGAGCGTCACTAATGTCCGAAAGAAACGACACAGGATTTCAAAGCAACTAAAATCGTACGATTTGTCTCGCACCAAGCGTAAAAAGCCACTAGTTGTTTTCGAAAAAAAGAGCATAACTTAGCTTGTTGATGACATAATACAGCTTCAGATCGTCAACGATAATTTTTTTGTGTTATTGCGAATGTTCATATAGAGCAGTAAACCAAACGGGCCAAGATGGCTGCCTCGTGGAACTCCGGACATAACTAGGAACGAAGACGAAACATAACCTTCTATCTTAACAAACATGTTCTAGGCACCGAGCTTTGGGTAATGCAGAATGCAGTTTTCGTTAAGCTAAATTCCAGAGTCTACTTATTTAACTTTTTCAGGATAAACTGGCTATTTTCTGTAATTTCCGTAGAACAAATTGATCGATTGCATACAGTAAAACATTATAGACAGTACAAGCAGCGAGGCTGATGTCATGATCACGAATCAATTCATCCCAGAAAACTGATATAAGAAAGGAATACATTTAACATTCATTAACATTAATCCATCTGGCAACAGTGTCTACATGAATAAAATATTCTACATTCACGAATTAACTAAATTACATTTATGCTTGGCAAGCGAAGTCTAAAACAATTAGCAGAACAATTGAAATCAATGTCATTTTTTTTGCTAAGGTCAAGGCAAGTTAGTCTGCTAAGGCAGAACCGCTTACATATGAGATGTATGTTGCTTGCAAAGGTGAGACAGGTAAAATATGAACAGTAGTAGGCAGACTATGATGAGTTAATTGGTGGTTATTATGAGTATCAAAAATAAGCAATACTGCGATGGACAAACGCGGGAGAGCGACGCAACAAGTCAGACTGATTAGAAGCAAAAGAGCATGAGATGAGAATTTGAGCGCAAATGATAAAGAAATGGGATTTCAAAATACCTAAGAGCTAAACCGTCCCTCCCACTACAAAGATGCGTATGGGATATGAAGGCACGACCAAGAGGTGAAGGGCCATCACAAAAAAAAACAATTAGCAGAACAATTGAAATCAATGTCCTTATATATACGATAGAAAATACAACACATATCTCTAAATGGCTCATTTTGTTCGTAATCGTTTCTTCTGAAATCCGGCCGAAGAAATTCTATGCAGCGCAGGGCACGTGGATCAACGTTTATGTAAATTTAAGCGAGGATATTTGGAGAGTCCAATCCGCCCTGATGATGCTAGATTAGTGACAGCCCAAGCAACTTGGGTTTTATTGGGCTTTTATGATGGTATTCGTCACCAATTTTGGTCATGAAAACCATCATAAAAGTATAATAAAACCGTCATTGTAACTTGGGAGTGGGTTTTTTCTGGGTCTAATCTGTGCTGATCACAAGAGATGTGTCGTTTTGCTTCGTGCATCAGCTGTATCCTTATATGAATTTCAAACACTGCTTAGAGTTTAGAGTGACTGCTGAAAGAGGTAATTTCACGGTAGTTGGTCACGTCACTACGATCCGGTTCTTGGCACCAGCATTGGTGAACGAATTTCGATTTTTTTTTTTTGCCAACGTGAAACGTGGAGCACGTGCACGTGTCAAGCTAATATGAATCTCTTTCTTACTCACAAAACAGAGATCCTGAGGGTCGCGGATGTGTCAAAAAATACCGAGAGCGCCAACTCTGCATACAATCTATCTGCAAATGCAATTCAACAGTGTGGCCAGCATCAACTTATCCGTCATTGTCCATTTGTCGCAATAAACTGCTTAGTATAGAATCCATGCTGAGCAGTTGAAATGCAGTTCATACGTGAATAGAAAAGCGCCTCATTGATAATGATCACTAAAACTTCTGAGCATCAGCATAGGAAGCATAAAAAGCCTCTGTAATACCGGATGTCCCTTTTGTCACCTTTGTTTTGGAAAGCAGACGACCATCACTAAAACAGTCGGTGCTGACAGTAGCGACTTGATCAGGCTCACTTGGCAGAACTTTCGTTGAACGAATTCATAAAGTCTCGCCCCTTTCAAGTTCAGAGATATCAACTTGCCCACTAAGATAAACTAACAGTAGCTTCTTTCTTCTTGGAATTTGCGAAACTCCAGAATCGTTTTGGATTCCTGCACAGTGATGACTGCGTACGAAGAAGATATCGTTGGTACCGAAATCTGTTGAGCTTCTTGTAATCGTTATTCTCATCGTTAAACTCCTGTTTTGAACGATAACAATATCTTCGTACAGTTCTAGCCCTTAACCTACCTAGAAGGCTTTGGTGACGGGTGAACGTGGGTCACGTGGGATACTAATTTAGTCATCACGTTCAAGATTGTTTGCAGAAAATTTTCGACGGCGTCGTCAATATAATTTGCAGAGTTTAGTATCTGCCAGTGTATGCGAGAGATAGTGGATCTGACTCCGTCATAGTCAGCTTGTCAAAAGTCTATTATTCCCAAAGGGTCCTGAAAAATAATCAGCGCTGGGAGATTCTTTAGAACGTCGAAAGCAAGAGGGTCACGTGGAGAGTAATCAAAGACTCAATGGCTTTCGAATCGATGCAAGCGGGTGTTGCGACTTCGTAAGACAAGACGAAACTAAGAAATCGAGCGTTTCTGTTGGTTATTCTATTGACTTGCATTAACCCATGGCTGGGTACAAAAGCAGTGCGTTTGAACCTGAGAGAGACGAGGATCAAATAAAAAAATAAAGTGTTGAGATGGGTGACTGGGTAGAAAAGAAAGTGGGTAAAGCGGTGCACAATGGGCAAAAACGAGCTCGTAATCCCAAGAATTGGAAGCCTCTGTTTTGGAATCTTACAAGATACCTACTCTTATGTAAAAAAATGTAGGAAATCGATTGGTGATGGTTTAATCCTGCGCAGACTTCGGAAAGTGGTCCATTTTGCCACTTTTTAAACAGTATAAAAATTTATTTGCCGCCCGTGAAACGAACTCAAATAGCTTCCAAGTTTTGTCAAAACATTAGAAGAATCAAATCCCATCCATTCCATACTGTGCGAAATGCAGGTATAGTCCACTTCCCGAAGTCTGCGCAGGATGAAACCATCACCAATCACTTTCCTGCATTTTTTTACATAAGAATAGGTATCTTGTAAGATTCCAATCCAGCGGCTTCTAATTCTTTGGTTTACGAGCTAGTTTTTGCCCATTGTGCGGTGGGATGGGTGGTTGTTTGGGTGTGGGAGTGATCTGAATGAGTTAATGGGGACGAGGGGTAGAAGGAATGATATAACGAAAAGCTTAGGATGGATAAGAAAGAGAAAGAGAATAAGAACAAGAGAAGTACAGAATAAGAGAGAGAGAGCAATAGAGATAGAGATATAGATAGAGAGATTTGGGGCGAACCAACTACCGGTTGAAAGCCCCTTTAACCAGTAAATAGGTAAATAAATAGATAGATTGAGAGAGAGAGAAAGAATTATTAGAGTGAAATAAATGCCGGTTAATACTACGCACATCAGCCGTTCTCCCTGAAGTAATACCGATAAGGTGGTGCCAGGGGGATTGAGGCTCGAGTAGGGTTTTAGTGGGTCTGGATCCTCACGCCCCATTAGGGTGGTCGGGATACTTATCCTCATTACCTGAGTTGTCCTTCTCAGGTGTCTGATAGTACCGTATCTTCTAAGGTGCTCAGCAGATTTCGCTACGCGTAAAAAAACTACAAGGTATACAGCGCTAACGGTTGTACGAAAGAATGACGTAGGACTATATCAGATCATCAGATCAAAGACTAATGTAAACTGCATTTCTGGCATATATATGTTTATAAGAATCTCTGAGTGCCATTGTTTAAGTGAATGTTTAAAAGAGAAGAGCGAAATATTCAGAGTCAATTCTTCATTTAATGCAATGGTGGCTTTGAAAATACGTGGACGGGGGTTCTTAAGTACAACACCTTCAACCTTTGAGACATAGAGATTTCTTTTAACAATCACTTGTGTGCATCATAAAGGTTGAAATGGCAATGGACCAATTTCTGTTTTATTTGTATGAGAGTCCTCATTCTCCTACCACAGGGGTGAGTGGTCTCAAACCATCATAAAATAAATAAATTCAAAATAAATTCATGCCTCTAAAAATCCCCACATGCCAAATGATTAGTTCTCGAGTTATGAAGAAATTTGTATTTCTTTTGTATGGGATCTCCCCTTCTTAAAGAAACAAAGGTTCTAATTCACCATAGTAAAATTACCCCCCTCCCCCTGTTCAAAGACGGATGGGTCTCATTATACCATAGAAAAAATTCCTGCCTTCTAAGACCCTCACATGCCAAATTTGGTTCCATTTTCTTGATTAGTACTCGAGTTACGAGGAAATTTGTATAATATTTGTATGGGAGACCCCTGCCCTCCTAAAGAGGGAATGGGTCTCAATTTACCATAGAAAAAATCTTGCCTTCTGAAACCCCTACATTCCAAATAAGTTTCAATTTGCTTGATTAGTTCTAGAGTTATGAGGAAATATGTATTTTGATTTGTATGGGAGCCCCCCCACTCTTACGCCCTCCATAAAATTTCTCTTTTACCCTTTATAAAATTGCTGGTCATTTTATCTATTTAACGACATATAAGTTGTTCAGTTTCGTTCAGTAGTTTAGTAGTTATTAGCATTTGAAAACTTTCATCCAAACGTTACACTTCTATTTTCGTTTTCACAAAGTGCTACCCAGTCCCAGTATAGTAAACAAAGTCGTAGTCCTACGTCAAAAAACACTGGCACCAGTATGAACACAAGGCAACCGGCTATTCCTGATTGTTCAGTCTTAACAGATCCCTGCATGCCAACACCGGCCACGACCGTAGAATGGGAAGGCATGTGAGTTCAATACTTTTTTGCTACTAAGGACCAGGAACCAGGACAAGCATTTTGGGAAAGGAGTTGTTGATGGTAGAAGGGAAAACATATCAACATTCAAATATATTAGTGAACAATGTGGACCTGTTGACGAAAGTTACGTGTGGACGCGACGCACACGAATTCTCCTAGTTCTTCACTATCCGGACTCGAGTATTTCCAATCGGATTCATATAGATACCATTATATCGTTTATTCCAGTTACACTACATTACACATGTGAGACTTTAATAACGTCGTGATTTTGAAGCTTCGATATCGCACTTTGTTGGTTTATTCTGGAAGGTGCTATCATACAATAAAAAGCTTGTTTACGAAGTAACCGAAAATGTGGCCTTTATTAGTAACTAGTCACATTAGCTGTTTAAACTAAATAATAGTACTCGCCAATAAGTTTTTCGCAAGGCGTAAAACATACACACATGGCTCTTGGTTGCAAACAAATGATTCACCATTTTCCAAGAATTACGAATCATAGGTACTATTCCTTAGTTTTAAGTCTTCTCGTGCGGCAACGAGTAAGGACAACATATGCCCCGACGATCGCATCAACTGAATCTATTTTGGTATCAACATACAGTCATATCTCGAACTATAAACGTTGTTACTATCATTCCAAACATTTCATCAATTTTTCCCAAAATGACCTGTTCGGCAAAATACGTTATTTGTAGACATAACCTTCCTGCAATTCGGTTCAGATTCAAAATGATATTCTACATTCCTGTGCATAATTAAATTTTAATAACATTTTAACTATTTTTGTTATAATAACATTTTAACTTTCGAATTAAAATTTTTTTTATTATATTACCTATTTGAATATCATTTTTTTGTGTCAGTATGTAACAATTGGCGAAATGGTGTTAACAATATTTACCAGAGTCAGAAAGTTGATGAAAGCTTTCAAAGGCAGCAAGCAAGTGCCTTGACCTCTATATTTTAGGGCACGCGTGGTATTTTGCTAATCTACATTCTACCAAATTGCCAGACGATTGCCAGCAACTACTGCAGCTTGGAACGATTGCATGACACAGTCAGGCAGAAACGAGCTTACATGTGATAAAAAAAACCCGCTGCTTCACCAAGACGATCCAACGATCGTCAATTCGAGGAAAACGATGAGTAAATTGAACGGTTTACGATTTGCATTACATCCGTACCCACGATATTCTTTATTTACGACCTCATATGACGTCTGCCTGTTTGCATATCTCGAAAAATGCCCCAGGGAAGGAGACTCAACTCCGACGATGTGACCACAATAAACGGTTCTATAAAGAAAGTATTTGAAGCTTAAAAGACGTTAGAACGATTGTGTCGCTATGAATGTTGTCTCTAATAGCTTTCAATGATCGTTTTATTTACTATAGAAAGATTGTGAGTAAATGAACTTCCACTATAAACTTAAGGAAAAAACTGCTACAGTTTCTAGATTCTAAAACGTTGCAACTTCCTCCTACCACGTGACAAAATGTCTAGTTAAAAGCACATTCATCGAGTCAAGCTGAAGCATCTCTCAATTTGGTTTTGATGGCAAAACCATCAATGACTGGTGTGAGCCTTGACGAGTTCAAAAGAAAAAGTTCTGATTGTTACTCTAGCCTCTACGTTCCCATTGCTGCGTAAGTTCTAATGTTCCGGAGTATAAAAAAGGTATGCTTACGGTCTGACTAGAATAAAAAAAGTGGGGTGTACCAACGTTAGTCCCGCAGAACAATTCCAGACGCACTGAGAGACAATATTCCAGAAATAATGTTCAGGATACCGATCTGTAATTATCGAATTCTACCATGCCCTTCCCCACTGAAAGGGTAATTGCACTATTTATGACAGGGTTGTTATATATCAATTGAAGAATCGTTTTGTTTGTTCTCTGCTTCATTTATGCCGGGATACAAAGATTTATGTTTGAAGAAGCAATCGTGAATCATAAACTCTTTTATGTTATGTACCAATAGCAAACGAAAAGTCAATAATGAACCGATATAAACATTTTTATTGGCAATCGAGTGACGATTAATCGCTTGGTTAAACTCACTTGCTAATAAACTAATCAATCAATCAAGAATTTCAAGAAATATAAATTTACAGTTTATGACCGACGGCAACATCAGCTACGTGTCCAATCAGCACCCGGGTTTTTTTTTGTTTCCGATATAAGAATTTATGTAGCACAAATAAATAAAACAAAAAAAAACAAACAAACAGTTTTTCAATTGATATATAACAACCATGTCATAAATAGTGCAATTATCCTTTCAGCTTGAATTTACACCGCGGCCCAGCCCATTTATCCGGCATGGAAGCGCAAGGCAGAACCCGATAATTACAGATCGGTATTCCGAAGATCCAGATCGCGCAAAACTCCAGAAAACTGCGGCCGATTACAATCTCCAGCGTTAATCGATTTCGGTCCGCGCCTCTTAATTACTATCGCGACGGATTCGGACGGGTCTTTCGCGCCAGCTCGGTTGGCATCTTGCTCTGCTCGAGAGCCAGCACTGCCGGTCTGCCACTGTGGGTTGAACGGGGAAACTGAAACAATAAAAATAAACCAACACCTTAGCCCCGCCTCGGAAGGCGTTCTACTATATCTGATGGTTCCGCAGAAAAAAAAAACGGCCCGGCCACAGTAGCTCCAAACAGGCTGGGGACTCCAAGTAGGGTACCCCGAATAGAGGCACTAGTCGGTCATCGGCAGCACCGTCATCATCATCATCATCATCATCGCCGTCATCATCGTCATCTTCAGCATTGTTGGCTTTGGCGTCTTCATCGTTCCAGTTTTGTTTTTCGCTCTTTCCCTGTTATTAATTTATTTAGATTGTACCGTGATGTGGGACCCAGTTGCGGCTGCATTTCATTACTCTTCCACAGGCCGGGCACAACAGGGCTGGCAGCTCTGAAAAGGAAGCCATATCTTTAAAGAATGATTTCTTTTTCGCACGAATTGCCAACACTGGCAACCGCCAACCGAACCACAGCATATTAAATTTCGGAGAACGATTGCTCTTTGTGGCGAAAGAAATGGTGACTGTGGAGAGGCTCTCTATCTTCGTCGCCTGTCGTGTACCCCAACCGTTGCACTACCTGGAGTGGTACAACAACCAGGGAAGGCGCGTGTGCCTGGGCCATCGCTACTGTATACAAAAACGATTAAGAGTATTGCTATTACGTACACGACTTCAAAGTCTACACCTTTTTTCCTCCCCAGGGAAGCACCTGCTTCCTGTTGGGTGTATCTGGGATTGGTTAGTTCCCAGTTGTTTATTAATGTTTTATGGCGGATTGTGATACCAACCCAGACACATAGGTTCGTAAAATTTTTTACTGAACTCTTTACTGATTATAATATCACTCAATTTAAAAATTTCAAATTAATCTTATACAGGATACACTTTATACGATGGATTAACCTTTCAACAGCTATTTCTTGTGAGGCCCATACTAACGGTAAAGGGTGTCCCACATCAAATTGCATCACGAAAAAACGCTGTTGAAAATTACCCATTGGTTAGTTTCTCTTGAAAATTTGGGTAGAAGTAGTTTAGAGGGTATGAAATGGAGAGAGTTACCTGGAAGGAGCGTCAAAAATAGCTCTGGCTCTCTCAAGCTCCCACCTGGCGCCTCCACGCAGATCTAAGTCAAATGATGACGGTCGATGGCCTTACCCGGAAATGCTTCATGTACTTACTGAAGCAGCTAAGCTAGGAGGTGCGAACTAGAGCGCCTGTTCTCCAGGTGAGGGGCGGCTCACACAGCGTCTGTCTCGTAACGGGCAGCTAAATATGAAATGCTGTATCCCGCAAGCTATACCTAAGATGGCAGACCCATCAGCGGGATGTAGGTATCGCGACCCCGGTGATGTAGTATACCGAAACTTCAATTACCACGAACAACGAACAAAGAAATTCAGGACGGAACAATCGGTATAGGACACGGCAAGGGACAAGGAAACGATTAAGGGATAACGGTTGGAAACTTGGTACCTGGAATGTCCGAACTCTCCATGAACCGGCACGGGCTGGCTTGCTTGCTCGAGAGCTGCATCAACTCGGAGTGGAGATCGCTGCTATTCAGGAAGTTCGGTGGCCAAATTCCGGAGAAAGGGAGTTCCGTGCAGTAGAACCTATTGCAGGCACTTCTTTCAAGTACCACATCTACTACAGTGGCGGTAAGAAAGCTGAACATGGAGTCGGTTTCGTAGTGTTGGGAAAACAAAAGTAACGAGTTATCCGGTGGAGGCCCGTAGATGACCGCATATGCGTGTTGAGGATTAAGGGCAAATTCTTCAACTATAGCCTAATCAACTTATACGCACCGACAAATGATAAATCCGATGATGCTAAAGACGAGTTTTACGACAAGCTTGAGAGGACCTATGGAAAATGCCCAAAACACGACGTGAAAATCATCATCGGAGATGCAAATGCGCAGATCGGGAGGGAGGAATTCTTCCGTCCAGTTATTGGAAGACATAGCCTGCATCTGTCGACCAATGATAACGGTCTGAGGCTCATAAATTTTGCCACGGCCAGAGGGATGGCGATCTGTAGCATCTACTTTCCACGTTTGAATATTCGGAAACACACCTGGAGGCATCCAAATGGAGACTCTAGCTCTCAGATCGATCATGTCTTGATTGACGGTCGACACTTTTCGGATGTTATCGATGTACGGTCTTTTCGTGGACCAAATATCGACTCTAACCACTATCTCGTAGTGAGTAAGATTCGCGCAAGGCTGTCGAACACGGCGAAAACTCGCACTGAAAGGACGCACGGAGTACGCCAGGAAGCTTGACCAGCGAATCGCAGAACAGCAGGTAGAAGAGGATATAATTGGGCTGTGGAGGAACATCCATGGTGCCATCCAAACAGCAGCGAGAGAGGTGGTAGGCACGACGCGTGGAAGACAGCGTAACAGCTGGTTTGATGCCGAATGCCAGAGAGTGACAGACGTAAAGAACCAGGCCAGGAGTCGCATGCTCACTGCGGCAACGCGTCAAAACAGAGAGAGATACAGAGAGACTAGAGCTGCGGAAAAAAGAATCCATCGTCTAAAGAAACGCGAGTACGAGGAGCACGTGCTCGCCGGCGCAGAGGAGCGCTACGCCAGCAACGACACACGGAGTTTCTATAAAACGGTGAGAAGCAGGAATTTTGCCATGCCTGTGATGTGCAATGATAGTGGTGACAACCTGCTTACCGACTAAACGGTGGTAGCAGCCAGGTGGAAGGAGCACTTTCAGACACTATTGAATGGAGAGGTAAATGCGGAGATCAGCAGGGACAGGATAGAATTTGTAAGCGATGGTCAAGCTGTGGAGCCACCAACACAGGAGGAGGTTAAGAAGGCAATCAGTGAGCTGAAAAACGGTAAGGCTGCTGGGAAGGACGGTATCCCGGCTGAACTTCTAAAAGCGGGGAGCGAGCGGCTATACGAAGCAATCCACCGGATCATTGTCAGGATCTGGGAGGAAGAACAAATGCCGGAGGAGTGGTTGGATGGCCTCATTTGCCAAATTTTCAAAAAGGGACATCGAATGGAGTGTAAAAACTATCGAGGAATTACATTGCTCAATTTTGCCTACAAGGTGCTTTCCCGTATCCTGTTCTGCAGACTGAGACCGTTAGCGGAGTCCTACGTCGGCGAGTACCAAGCCGGTTTTCGTGAGGGTCGCTCCACGACGGCTCAGATGTTTACCCTGCGCCAGTTGCTAGACAAGTTCCGGGAGTACAACTTGCAGACACACCATCTGTTTGTGGACTTTAAAGCGGCGTACGATTCAGTTAAACGAAATGAGCTGTGGCAGGTAATGCTAGAACATGGTTTTCCGACGAAACTAATTACGCTGATTCGTCCGACGCTGGACGGATCCAAATTATGCGTTAGAATAGCGGGTGAGACCTCAGCTGCTTTCGTGACGTTGGATGGACTGAAGCAAGGGGATGCACTCTCTAACCTGCTATTCAACATTGCCTTGGAAGGTGCATTACGAAGAGTAAACGTGGAAAGGAATGGAACTATCATCACGAAATCTCAGATGCTTCTTGGTTTTGCGGATGACGTCGATATCATCGGAATCAACCGTAGAGCAGTGGAAGAGGCCTTTAGGCCCTTTAAAAGGGAAGCTGCGAGATTGGGACTTGCCATTAATACCGCCAAAACGAAGTACATGGTTGCTGGTAGGGAACGTGGGAATTGGTCGGGAGTACGCGTGTGTGAGAAAATTAGACCACACGAGTGCGGGCTTCGCAGCACTGGTTTTATTACGTTCCACTAGTGGTTTTCATGACCAATTCCATAAAACAGCTAATAAAACTAAGAGTCTCATCAGAACTTTCTGATGACCGTTATAAAACTGCCTTCCGACCAAGTGGCTCTCTCTTCAAAAGGTTTTCAGATCCTCTATAAGATTCAGGTCATAAGTTGAAGTAGACTTATCACGCTCTGCTGAAAGCAGCAATAAAACCGATTCTGCTTTTCGCTGCTTGACAGCTACCGCCATAATATAATAAAAAAAAGCTAAAGGAAAAACTAAATCCGTCCGCCAACTTTGTTAGCTTGAAAATGTATCCGTGAGCAGAAAAGTTAGTTATATTGTCAGGTCATCCTAATCGATTTGGTTTGCAGCGACCATAATAAAATATCCCAAGTATAAATAATAAATTTTAGCAATTTACATTGGTTTGCAGCACATGCGCATAAAATTTTATCTAGCATATTGACATGATAGGAAATCAACGTCCCATCGAAATTATGCAATTTTCGAAAACTGATCGTTTTAATAAAATACTGAATATATGTATTTAGTCAATCTCAATTTCTAGCAAAACCAATTTAATTGCTTCCTGTGACAGAAAAATCGGTTGCTAATAACGTTCTTTCTGCAAAGCACTTGGTTTTGATAAATTTTTCTTTGCGAGCTAAAACAGATTACAAGAATATGGCAATATGACTTCGCATAAAAAATGATTTCGGTGTTGAACTCTAATATTCTTCATAATAGCAGCAATAAATCTGATTGGTCATGGTGTTACCATTTTAATAGCACTATGTTAGTTATAACATATTTATTGCGGTTCGACAAGCAACCGTAATAAGAACAATTTCGATTGGTGCGCCATATTGTATTGATACTTCACACGTACAGTAAGTTTATAGAGACGTGGTGCAGCCAATTATTTTTATCGTGGTAATATAAGCAACCACAAGAAATTTGTTTTATTAACAGTTTTACAATGGTTTTATAGCTAGCTACAAGTGTATTTTAACTCGTATCCTCGTGGTATTGCATAACACCATAATAAAACCAGAGGTAGTGATTAATACCGCAATAAAACCCATATAAAATTCAAGTAAAACCAAGTGGCTTTAGAATTGTTACTTGGGAAGAGTTATTTCGTCATTTTGTTTTGTCTTTTTTTGGCATGTTTTGTTGCTGCTCTGGCGTTTGTTTCGTCGTTTTTCCATCGTATTTTTGCCGTCTTTTTTTTTCATTGTATTTTCGCCGCCTCTACATCGTCTTTTCGTCATCTTATTGCCGTTTATTTAACGCCTTTTCGCCGTCTTTTTGTCACCTCTTTATTGTCTTCTCTTCTAATACGTCGACTTTTTGTCACCTCTCTGCCATATTTCTATCGTCTTTTTATGGTCTTTTTTCCCTCATTTCATCGTATTTTCGTCGTCTGTTCATCGTTTTTTGAAGTCTGCTTCTAACATTTTTTGTCGATTTTCATCGTCTTTTGTCACAATTTCACCGTTTTTTGTTGTCTCTTCGTCATTCTTCTCTCTATATTGTCATTCTGTTTGTTGTCAAGACAACAAAAATATTTCATCCTCATTTGTAGCATGTTTCCTAGCCCTTTTGAGATTTTTAGAACTTTTTGGTCGTTTGGTTTTTTTCGCGCTATTTTGGTGCCTCAGCATCACATTTTCAAGTTGTTTCCGTCGTATTTATGTTGGCATGCGTTTTCTTTTTGCCAATTTTTTATCAAGTTTTTGCCATCTTTCCGTTACTTTTTCATTTATACATCGCATTTTTATCGCCGTAACGACGTTTACTCATTACAATAGTAAGCCCACTTTACTATGTTCATTTCTTTCTCTCAAATGAACTGTATAAAAAACTTTCATTACTATTCAGTTGTATGTTGCGCACTTGTAAGTTTTGTAACTGAAAGAAATTATCAACCATTTCCGTGAAGTTTATAAAAATCTGTAGATACGAACACTTGAACCGTAGGTCCGTAGAAAATTCCAAAATCCGTAGATCTTGCATCACTCCTGGGGGCCCATGCTACCATGGATCAAATTTTCACTATCCAAAAAATCCTCCAGAAATATCGGAAGTACAACGTGCCCACATATTTTTATATTTTCGTGGATTTCAAGGCATCATACGGTACAGTCAAGCACGAACGACTATGACAGATAATGCACGAGAACGGGTTTTAGGCCAAACTGACGCCGCAGCTGGTCAAAACTACCCTCGAGCGAGTGATGTACTTTGCGCGCGTTTCAGGGGCACTCGCGAGTCCCTTTGAATTGCGCAGAAAGTTGCTGCAAGGCGATGGACTATCCTGTATATTACTCAGCATCACTGTTGAAAGTGTGATCCGGAAAGTGGACATCGAAACGAGAGGAACGATCCACAGCATAAGTAGCCAATTCATGGTCTTCGTAGATGATCTCGACATCATTACTAAAAACTTTGGGACAGCGGAGGTAATCTACGCCAGATCGAAAACGGATGCTAGAAGGATTGAATTACAAATCAACGCATATCGAAAACCAAATATATGCTGGAAGAGGTTCCAGGGAAAATAATGTTCACCTACCACGGACAGTGAATATTGACTGAATATAAGTTCATGGGTTCATATATTTGGAATCTCTGGTCTTCGCCGACAATAATACGAGTAAGGAGATTCAACAACGCTTGCGGGCTGGAAGTTGGACCTACCTTTCCCTCCGTAAGACGCTTCGATCAAGGAGCATACACCGCCGCACAAAGCTGACGATGTAAAAACGCCCAGTAGTGCTCTACGGACTTGAGACCGTAACTCTGCTTACGAAAGTAACACGTGCACTTGCCGTATTTGAACGAAAGATTTTATGGTCTGTTTTTGGTGGAGTACAGACAGGAAGTGAATAGTAGCGCCGGCGTTTGAACCACGAGCAGCAGGCTTGGAGAGGTTCTCATTGTATACCTGGAGAAAATTGGAAGACTATGGTGGGCCGTACACGTCGCAAAGACCTCTTTAAAAACCCCACCAGCACTAGGAATAGACGTGTTAGATGGCTCGACCAGTTTGAAGCCGACTTGCGTGTGTCGAGACCCGCAACGAATTGGCGACGAGTAGCCCAGAACCGAGTACAATAGAAAAGAATTCTTAATACGGCAAGAGCCATCCAGGACCGCGGCTGGTAAAGTAAGTAAAGTAACCGTGAATATATTTTCGTGCCTTAACGATAAGCACACGTTTGGATGAGATAGAACAGGATTGGATAACATCAAAATGATGAGCTTGGTTTTTGATTATTGTCAAGGAAAAAAACGAATGCTACTTGAGTTCTTCTTATTTTTTAACATATATTTGAAATTGTTTTGAATAGTTTTGAATATTTTTTATGAGTGACATGAAGTTTTTTGAGTGTTTTTTTTTTCATTACAGACGACATATGCATACACAGACTAGGCAATTAAATTACTTTGTTTTCCTGTAATCAACCAGCGCATTTCGCATAAAACATTATCTTCAAGTCATCCGATATGCTCCTGTCTAAATTAATAGTAAAAAGGAACCATTCGGACGAATTCTTTATCCTGAATCGTACCGACGGTCTCATCTACACACTTCACTAAAAATAAGCTGTCGATTTCGAAAAACGTTCTGACTAACAATAGAAAGAAGGAAAGAAAAGAAAATCCGGCACAGGATTAATGGACCACGATGCATCACCACGAGTTTCGGAGTCTCAAATGCGGTAAATTGATCTAGCGACAACAGTGATTCAGCAGATTGTCCCGTAAGCCTTCGCGTCCGTTACGGCTGCAGCTTGGCCGGGCTCCCTCGCCCAGGCGGTCTTCCGAAGCCCGGGACAATGCGTAAGCTGTTAATGCATTTCATTTGTCAGATGTTTTCCGTTTTTTATTTTAATTCGGCTCCCTACATCCTGACACCTTTTCATTTTAATCCACTCCGTACAATTCATTTCGACCATTTCGGCTTTCAACTTCTCCGAAAACAGATCTTTCAATGAACAGAGATAGGCATAGACTGAAAAGCGTGTTATTTTTCTGAATTGAAAAAAAACTGAACGGTAAACGGTTGGGAGTAGCGAGGGAGTATCCTGAATTACATGCAGTGTCATGTTTACTCTATACTGCATTTCGGGAGGGTCGAGGATTAACATTGCAGACAGGATCCTCTTCCTTTCGCACCTTTTTGCTCTCTCCCTCCCTTCTGAAATTCATTCCCGGTGGCAGAATCAGCAGCTGTTATTTACCTGATATGGATCCTGAAGCAAACATACAAACACAAAAAAGCGGGTATCGCCCGGTGACAAAATTTGCTCCTGTGCAAATATGGCAACACAAATCATAAGTGCTTGTAGCCGGACCCAGGGATAATTCGGTAAATATTTGAGTTGGAATCCGATTGCGACCGTGCGGCGTAGCGCGATTCCAATTTTTGGAATCGGAACCGGGCGCCCCCTCGCTCGGTCCAGGCCAGGGTATGATTTATGTGTCTTGCTCGGTCTGTGGTCCGTAGTCAGATACAGTCCGACCAGATACCGAGAGCGAGATGGGAAGAAAAAAGACATCTGCTTTCACACTACCCGCGCAGGTTCGCGACCGGCTTGGACACAGTGGCTGCTGACCCACATTTCCCACGCATGAGCACACTTAATTAAATTTTGACATGAACATTTTCGCTTCGAGTGTGGCTCAGAGTAATCAAATGTCGGACCGGCGGAAACGAATTTCGCGATTATGTTGATGGTTGCTGCGGATGTCGGATGACTGATACGGGAGGCGGGTGATTGCTGTGCAAATATTTATTTTTCGAAAATCATTTGCTGATTACGATTGCCTGATAAATATGTATGCGGATATGGGCTCGGAGGAGAGGTTCAGGCTTGGAACGCAAACGAAAGCGAAACTAGTGCCCCGGTTGAAACTGAACGGCGAAACTGGCGAAATCTTGATTTACATGGGAATTGTGTGATGGAAAGTTTATAGCTCCTTTGATCTAACCGGCGTGAGTGGGTCAAACCTTTCGAGTAACAAAATTTAATCAACCATGCTTGAATCCACTGGAAGAGATGTACCAATTTAGTTACGTCAATCGCAAATAGTTCCTATGAAAAAATAATTATCTGGAAAAAATTAAATATAAATCCATCAACCCAACTTTTTAACTCAAACAACTCGCAATGCATTTTTCCTTAGCAAATAAAAACGAACGTGAATTGTAGATTTTAGAAATCAAAATAAAATTATGTTCCAAAAGGTGTTCTTGAAAGTAAATTTACTCATCACGAGCTGCGTCATAGCCACAGCGTACAAGTTTGATCCAATTCAGCAGGCTTTTGTGGCATTGACCCTGCCCGCCCGTCTAATGACACCCATTCAGCGGGGTCTTCAGGGTCTATTTTCCTCCATTATTCAAATTTAAACACCTTCGCTGCGTGATCATATTCACCATCACACGTCCAGTTAAAGTCGGTTTAGTTTTTTCCTGTGCAGACGAATCGAAAGCCAAAGGAGAGTTTTTATCTGATTATTTACATTTCCCTCCGGTGCGGATTAAATCGACCCGCACCCGTTGCGTTGTTGGCCTGTCACACTGTCCCGAGTTTAGAACTGATCCGGAGAGTAGATTCTGCTGGAATTGGGACTTTGGGAGGTCCGGTCCGGCCCTGTTCGGTATGCAACTCAGCACTGCCTCGTTGAGCACCATTAGAAGGAGAAACGAAAGTACTATTAATCAAGTTTAGGGGCTTTCCACTTTTCGGGTCGTTCTATTCAAGCTCACCTACGGCAACAGAATGCACCTGACGACCCCGGTACCGGCAGCCGTTGCCGCTGCAGGAAACCAGCATGACTCACGCCGTTTCGGTAACCAGTCCTGTCGGGCGGTAGAATCGAGCCTAGAATATTCAGCCGCGTATCGTCACGTCGTCGTTGGCCGATCGTTAGTCGTGAGTGCATCCAGTCAAAGAAGCGTATGAGTTTGTCGCTTTATCCGAAAGGAAAGTAGACATTAATTTATCTGCTATTTATCTTGGTATACGTCGTTTAAAACTATTTCACTTTCTATCGAAGGACGGTCCGCAACGGGCAAACGGGAAGAGACTTGTCAACGAGAAAGGAGCAAGAAAGAGGCGACGAACCGTTTTCGGGCTGGTTATCGTGACAATTCTGACAGAAAATAAATTTGTCTTTTTTAATGCTGAGACCCAGGACAACGGCACGGATGGGCGATGGTGGCAAACGGCGTACGGAAGAGAAGACCCAAGCGAGCGCCGAAGAATGGAATGTTCTGGGAAAAGGATATTTAGGAAGCAGGTCGAGATAAGTTTGGATTTAAAGAGGCAGTGGTTTGTTTTTGACTGATGAGGGATATTAATTCAAGAGACAATTTTAATTCTTAAATTTCAACCAAGCAGTGAGTAACTTCAAGCTCATCAATGTACTTGCTTGGGAGCTACTTAGATAATGACAAAAGATTATTCATACCTTAAAACATTGTAGTAAAACCTCTCTCGCTTCGCTTATGATAAAGTAACAGTAAGTGATCAAGTGCGGAAACTGGGCGGCTTCGCTTTTGATTCGCTACGCTGAAACCCTGAACGACAATGGGACAACGGGAATTCCCCCCTTCTCGCGTGTGAAACTCGACAAACGGCAGGAAGATATATACAATAAGCGGACAGGTGACATAATCCCGTTGCAATTCTTTTGCGCGTGCGGCAAAATTGAACTTCGGTTTCTCGGAAAAGTAGAAGAGCCCATCAAGAACCAGCAGCTGCCGAGATAGAACCTGAAGCAAAATGGATGATAATTCCTAGACCCGCAGCATTCGCCTGTATGTAAAACAGCATTTTTATAATCACCAGCTCCTTGCTCGCCCTCCGCTACCGATTCGGTGTCAAGCCAAAGGAGACCCTATCTTGCATCGCCGACGCGTAGCCAAGCTTCTTGCAGATGTTGTGAAAAGATAATGGCGATGATGATTATGACACTTCTGATGATGGCTGAACGGGGACTGGTTCTTTTGATCAATTAACGAACAAACACTATCGCTTCTAGGTGGGGAACCTACCGATCTAGATGGCGAACCGACTCTGGTGGCGATGATCTTGTCTTGTCTTGGTAGAGAAGGATGTGGCCACTGACAGTGGTAGGATTAAATCATAACAATCTACACCCATCGCACATATTGTCGTAAAGATGGTTGACATTTTCTTTTGCGTGGGGAACGGTGATCTGGGTGATGTGAGTAAAGTTTATGTCAGAGAAATCTTGTGTAAAATTAGACGAAGTTGTACACTTAGATAGAGGAAATAAACTTATACTCATAACGGGAATCTACGGTTTTGTTGTTTGGCAACGATTATTTGTACGGTGTTGGATACGCGTTACGGCTTCAGCATTATGAAATTAGTAGTTAATTCATCATGCTCTGACACACTCATATATTTTTACTTCGATGAATAGTTTTGTATACTCTCATTCGTACTTTTTTCAAGCCTAATAAAACTTCTAGAAAATCTGCAGCTATTTTTATTTCAATAGCACATCGTATAATTAAGGTATAAGCTATTTCCTGCCAACGGGGTAGTGACAGTAATTGATAAAAAATAGAGCAATACTCACTTCAGCAATCCGCAGTTTGAATACGCGTTTTCAAGAAATGTCGGAAGTACAACGTTCCAATGCCTACGCATTATATTTGCGTGGATTTCAAGGCAGCATATGATACAGTTGTACGCGAATTACTGTGGCAGATAATGCACGACAATGGTTTTCCGGGCAAACAGACTGTGTTGAAGGTGTGACCGAAGTGGCAAGCGGTCATCGAAACGAGCGGAATGATCTACCACAAAAGTCAACGATTAGCCTTTTCAGACAACCTTGATGTATAAGTGTACGAATTCAGCGACTTACAAGCTGGAAGGAAGTCGGGACTTCTTCGTTAAAAGAATCCTCATGTTTCCAACAATGTTAACAATTTGACAAAATTATCTGCAAAAGCTATGTCGCGGTTGCTTTAAAGGACACTGTAGGAGTTTTGAAAACAAAAAAGATTTTCGGGAAAATTTCAAAATTTTTGTGAAAAAAATATTAAAAGATAAAATAGTTATACCCATTTTACTGAATTTTTAGGGTGCTGAAAATGAGGTAGACCTTATTTAAAGCTAATGTAATCATCTATTTATATAAGAGGCTTATGTCTGTACCGAAAACCAGGTCTCTCATGCTTTCGCCAGGACGTCACGCTTTCGTAGCAATTGTTTGTATTCTCAGTCACCTCACTGGTCGACTGCTGGACTGCTCGATTGCTCAACTGGTTGACTAGACTGCTCTACTGGACTGGTCGATTAAACTGCTCGATTTGATTACTCGGCTGGACTGCTTAACTGAACTGCTCGACTAAACTGTTCGATTCGACTGCTTGACACATTTGCTTGATTGTTACTCGACCCGATTGCTCGACTTAACTGCACGGTTGAACTGCTCGACTGGACTGTTCGATTCGATTGCTCGGCTGGATAGCATTATTCATCTGCTCGACTCAACTGTTCGATTCGACGCTCGATTCAACTGCTCGATTCAACGGCTTGATTCCACTGCTCGAATGGACTACTCGACTTAACTGCTCGATTAAACTGCACGACTGAACTGCTCGATTTGACTGCTCGAGTCGACCACTCGATTCAACTGTTCGACTCAACTGCTCGACCGAACTGCTTGACTGAACAGCTTGATTTAACTGCTCGACTCGCCTGCTCAACCCGATTGCTTGTCGCGATATCATATGGTCGGTGTTAAATCAGACCGGATCAAATCGCAAAATTTTAAAAAATGAGTTAATGATAGCAACCGATCAAAGCAACATTTTACTCTAATCAGACTACATAAATGTTGCAAACAGCAAACAGTTTTTATTCAGTTAAATAAAATCAAATACGACCTTAAAATCTATTTGTTTCAGTTTCCGGCTATGACTCTTTTATGTATAACATTTTAATGCTATACTATGCAATATAAGAACTCAAAGAACTAATACAAAGATTAACCATCTTCGCAAACACTAGCCCATGGAATGTATCCACAGTTTTCTGAGTTCTCTACAGACATTTATATTTTCCGGATCGTAAGATTTGGGCTCAACCAGTTATAAATAATTTGATTATTTCAACGATCCAGGTAAGAGGGAAGATTAACAGGATCTCACCAAGATCCTGGATTCAACGATTTCAGCAATGAATCCTAGTTGTTTACATGCTTTAGACAGGAACCCCGCTCAATGCGTCAGGCAAATTTTAATGTCATCAGCGTAAACTAGTTTGCAATCATTGTCTATTATCTGCATTATTGAAAAATATAATAAAAAGAAACGTGCAAAGATTGGTACTCTGCGGTACATTTGATTTATTTTCAAAAGCAGAGGATAAATCCGATCCGTTTTTTAAGACCCTGTCACACTGGAATGATTTCAGCCACGCAACAAATATAATTTTGGAAAGTGGTATGGTAAGTGTTTAATTCAATTTTATAATATAATCAGCAAAATATTTTAGAAACTGTCAAAGTCTTTCGAAATTACTATACTTACTATATTTCTAATGAATTGCTAATATTTTTAAAATACCGCTGCTGCTGTATCAATTTTTATTTCTCCTCGATTAGATTAGATTTTGTTCCTTGTGAAACTCAAACCGTTCCTCAGTGGGGATTTTCTCGAAAAAAGTCCTTTATTTCAATACCTCAAAATGTCGCTGAGATAAGTTCAATCTTTTGATGTCAAAGGAAAGATATTTCTATGGGTATTCCAATGGTAAGATCAATTGCATCAAACCAAATGGATTTGCAAAAGAATCCCAACCGTGCGTTCCTCTAGGAAGACATCAAACTTATCGGTGAAGAGAAAATTCAACTTTAGTTTAATATTTCAAACACATAGACTGGAGAGATGCACATTGAAACAAAAGGGTTTTTCCAACAGGTTTCAGTATAGGGCCCAGTTTGGCCTATATGCACATTAAAGGGAACTATTCAAAAAGCTCAAGTTCTTTAACACAATGTTGAATATGCTATCGAAACTGGGGAATTCTTGTTTCATGTTCATGTTTCTAGATCTATTGACAAGACTCATCAACCCTCTGACGGTAATATTTTCTTCCTTTGGTATCAGACTGTTCAATTTGCCAATTGACTCCCTCAGCAGCAGAGTACTCTGATGACAACTGACTTGACGTTGATAGACAACTACAGTACACTCCAATCGCTTTTTATACAAAGAATACGTTCCGCGTAAATCAAAACCGCGTAAATTCCGTAAATTCCTATTCGTAAAATCTTAAATGCGCTCCTGGACTACCTTAGAGTCACGGTTGGTCACGGTCCTTTTTTGCCGAATACCAGTTCTCGGCTATTGGAGCCGGAAATTTTCGTGCAACCGCTTAGGATGTTTGGTGCGTAGGAGAAAGAGCTAAGAGCTATGCAATTGGTTTTATAACGGAGACTGCTCTGAAATTCAACATACGATTGGACACCTTCTTCTTGGTATCCAGAAGCTTGAAAACGTCGTCGCTGAAGTACTTGAACTCGACCCCGTTGATACAGTAGTAGTTTCAGCGGAACTACCCAGTTGGCTTCGATTTACGTAGATAGCTTCGAGGTACGAGGTAGCTACTGGTCTAAGTAACTAGTCGGTGTACGTTCGTATCCCGGCTACACGGTACTTCTCAGTATGATCGTTGCACTAAGTCCATATTTGTCTTGTACTCTAATAACCGGCTGCGAAGTCTGTTGATAAAACAGGGTAAAGTTATAAAGACGCTAAGGCTTTGATTTCGGCGGAGTTGATCGTCTACCTTTCCGGCAGAAACAGCCAGCATGAGCATCATGAGGGTGTGATCGGATTACATCTCTTCGAAGATCTCTGGGACTGTGGTGATGACCAAGTTCGTGAGAAAGATTTCCAGAATAGAATAGACCCCCGACATGAAAATCCAGGTCATACAAATCGGTACATGTACCATTGTTGCCGGTTGTGAAATCTTCTACCAGGGTGACCCCTTCCGGATTTATACCTCAGTTACTTCAGCTACAATTTGATCGCATCTAAGCGACCGTACCGATGCAGGCTCTGGTTTATTTGGAACAATAGACTGCTATGATTTTGATTAGGTCCATCGATGTATTGGCTTTGACTCAGATAGCTACGATGACTTTAAATTGAAGCTCGACAACATGCGGTAGTTAACGTTAGCTACGTTAACGGCATCCTGTGCTACTTGTTTTAGTCGAGTCTCAAGAGCCGAATTGTGACGGGGAAACACCAACCTTCGTCTTAAGATGGATTTCCGTGATGATGGCGTTGAGCAAGTCTCATGACTTGCATGAAAGAGGCACCGTTAAGCATGAAAGAGGCACCGGAGGCAATACCAACGTACATCAACCCAAGTGCCGGGGAGTAACCTTGAGCTGGAAGTACCGTCAATAACATAACACAGTCCTTGACGGCTATGGAGAGCAAAAAACGCGCTCTTTCTTAGCCACGGTATTGCCACTACCTGCCTGAGAACCAAAATTACTCCAAAGAAGCCGGAAGGGCAACGGGTTGCGTAAGGGGGGCCCTCATGAAGGAAGGATTGGATCGATCACGACCCATAAATTGCTTCTTGGAAAGCTCCAAAAGAGACTTCAGTGCAAGCGACGGCCACAAATCCATCCGTCGAATCCGATATCATGTGGTATATAAATTTGTCGTCCGTGCTTGTAAAGCTCTGCGATTATAAACGAAATGGTAGCTTAAGTTAAATCTTTGCTTCGAATTGGTAAATTATTAACTGCTTGCTTCGGTTATTATTATCATACTTTTTATTTAACTGTTTTCATCTGTTATATTCTTATGACTGGTAAACTTACATAAGAAGTGTAAAAATAAAGGGAGTATGGTAGAATTTTTTTACCATCCGTCCATTTAAAACTGCTCAATTGTTTTACCATCTTCACCTCACACTGGCATTCATAGTCGCCGTCTGAGAACAGCATCAAGCGTGTAAATCCTCGCTTGTGTAACGTTCGTTTGATTCCCAGCCGGGTCGGTGTCACCGATGACAGGCCATACCGCGCTGGAATCCGTGTGGGTGACAGCTGAACAGTAAAAAAATAATCCCCCTTCTCAATTACCAAATATTTGCAGTGATTTGTAATTTTTTATGTTTATATCTCTATCAAAAGCCGCGAAAAAGGGATGCACGCGGATTGGATAAAATTCAGCTGACATAAAACCCCTCGGAGGTGGCGGAAGAACCCGCGGCGGTGTAGCATTCTCTATGGACAGCGGCAAGTTCACACAACCAGATCCGCCGTCGAGGAAGCGATCCGGCAAGCGAACCAATCGAAATCAGTGCAGGCGCTTAAGCCGAAAAGTTGAAATGAGCCCGCGTGCTCCACAGTTACGTTTTGTTGGCGGCTAAGCGCTTGAAATATATCGAAAATAAAGCTCCACAACGGACTAATCGGTTTACGGCTGAACGTTTCCGAACGCCTCTCACTCACCCGACCTGGGATCGTCCGTCCTGGTCAGATTGAAATAAAGTTGGATGGCGGGTCTTTTTGTTCCGTGCGTCATTGCTTTCACAAAGTGGAGTATGTATTTTACTGCTTTGCCATCCAGTGACGGGGTCCAGAGTAGAAGGTTCGTAGGTAAATTGTTGACGATAAAATGTCTTCTTAATACGCGGTTGAGCGACATTTTCAAATATATTTATAGCAGTCTGAACCAGGGGATAGCATAAAAGGGTCTTTTTGAATCATCTGATGAACCGATCGTTACATTTTTAACTGGCGTAAAACTACCGTCATGAATAACATTTTGTGGAAAAAGGAAAACGAAGTTTGTTGTTTGTATTGTGCCATCAAATAGTCCAATTGGACAAATGGCAAACTTTTTCGAACCAAATTGCTTGATTTTCTGACAATGCATACTAAATATACATATGTGGGAATATAATGAGACCCAACTATTGTGTGTACCAGTTTACAACGTGTTCTAAAGGAAACACATCCAAACCAGTCGGTCGAATGAGTGGAATCGAAACTAAAATAATATATGATTCAACGGCAGCTCGTTGACTTGCGCCTGGATTAACATTATAATTAACCTCCAATTAATTCACACGTTCCGAGTGTAAATAAACTCGCTCACACTTGCTTCCTCACGATCACCGCAACTACCGAAAGAGCAAAGCTCTCAACGCCTGGTTAGGACCCGAAGGCCATTCGAACCTGCAGGCAGCAGAAGTAACACCAATTACCAAGCCAGGGCCTCGGACGAGAGCCCGGTGTGCACAAGTAAAACGATGCAGTTTTGCAATCAGTGAACTCGGATCAGATTCGGATTGCCCTTTCCTTCTCTGTCAGCGCTGCAGCAGGACCGGGACGCACTCAATATGGAAATTAAGCCAGCGAGGAACGCGACGAACGAAAAAAAAAGCCACAAAACAAAACGTAAGATGAAAAATAATTACTTCTGTCTTCGATTTCATTCAATTTGTTGACTGAAATATCATATTTGAAGTTTGTCGCCATCTCGCTCCGGTGATTTTCGGCGGCTCGGCTGCAAATGCGACTGTCCCTCTTTGGGTTGGAATTTCATATAGCCATAGTGTCGTAAAATTAGCTCCTCCAAAATTAAAAACAAAAACAAGGGAAAGTTTGCTTTGCTTTCTTAACACGTCATAGTGGAAGGAATCTGGCAGCACTTTAATACGGGAAATTAACAAGAACTTACTTAGGAAAGAATTATTTATCGCAATGAATCATGATAGGGTACCAGTGGGTATTTTCAGCATGCTACTAAACACAGTCCTTTTCTTTTGCTGCACTTTCCCAAATAAAAACTTTTCCACTTTAAAATAATATTAAAACGAATGTAGCACTCAATGTGTCATAGGTTTTAATGTGCTATAACTATTTTAGTAAAAATGTAAGTAATCCGCTAATTTTTATTCAATAAACATCAAAACCACTGTTTCTTCACTAGCACGTAACTAGGCCAAGAAAATAGAAGCAATCGCTTACGTGTATCCGTTGTCGATGATGGTTTGGAAAACACACAATTATGTTCGCGTTTACTAATTCTAGAAATAAAACAGTATCACAAAACAATTATTCTTCTTTTTATCAAAGAGGAACACAAAACTTCCCGACTAATATGAAAATATAAATCAATTTTCATTCATTAACTTTAAATTCATCTGGTTGTTCATTTCATCAAAAACAAGCTGAGGTCACAATTTACACTACTACAAATGTGCGAGGCAGAGGCGCCAAGAACGGTAACTCAAATTTAATAGCGTTTAATTAAGACCAAAACGCACTCAGATATCCAGTAAACGTTATCCAACCAATTTGTATGAAAACCTTCTCTCGTATAAACAAAGTTTCAACGTATGAATGACTATTGTTCAGGCTACCGCTAAATAGGCTGAAAATACTTACACGAACCTTACTTTATATGGGTCATTTTATCCCAAGTGGACACAAATCGGCAAAATTGGATCGAACCATCAGCGATTTCAACCAAAACTGGTATAATTGTTCATTCCGACCCCGCAACCAATTTCCCAAAATTTTACGCCGATTGATCAATCCCCCTAGCACTGGCGCTACTTCCTTTTTTACAGATTTTCAAAAAATTTCAGTTTGATGTGAAGACATGCCCATATACTTTTTCTATGGGTTTTTAGCCGCGCAATTGAATAATGTTTTATCTAATTTGTCAACATCATAGGGCACGGGAGGGTATTTTCAGCCCATTAAGCAATGGCATCTATTTTTTCGGCCTATGACCTAGTTCTAATGGAAGAACAGATGGTTTTGACGTTCTTTGAATTAAAAATAGTAGATTACTTACAGTCTTGAGAAATTAGTTATAACGTATCAAAATTGTATGTCGGTAGAGTATTTTTATTGGCTAAAGAAGTCTGTCTGTCTGTCTGTCTGTCTGTCTGTCTGTCTGTCTGTCTGTCTGTCTGTCTGTCTGTCTGTCTGTCTGTCTGTCTGTCTGTCTGTCTGTCTGTCTGTCTGTCTGTCTGTCTGTCTGTCTGTCTGTCTGTCTGTCTGTCTGTCTGTCTGTCTGTCTGTCTGTCTGTCTGTCTGTCTGTCTGTCTGTCTGTCTGTCTGTCTGTCTGTCTGTCTGTCTGTCTGTCTGTCTGTCTGTCTGTCTGTCTGTCTGTCTGTCTGTCTGTCTGTCTGTCTGTCTGTCTGTCTGTCTGTCTGTCTGTCTGTCTGTCTGTCTGTCTGTCTGTCTGTCTGTCTGTCTGTCTGTCTGTCTGTCTGTCTGTCTGTCTGTCTGTCTGTCTGTCTGTCTGTCTGTCTGTCTGTCTGTCTGTCTGTCTGTCTGTCTGTCTGTCTGTCTGTCTGTCTGTCTGTCTGTCTGTCTGTCTGTCTGTCTGTCTGTCTGTCTGTCTGTCTGTCTGTCTGTCTGTCTGTCTGTCTGTCTGTCTGTCTGTCTGTCTGTCTGTCTGTCTGTCTGTCTGTCTGTCTGTCTGTCTGTCTGTCTGTCTGTCTGTCTGTCTGTCTGTCTGTCTGTCTGTCTGTCTGTCTGTCTGTCTGTCTGTCTGTCTGTCTGTCTGTCTGTCTGTCTGTCTGTCTGTCTGTCTGTCTGTCTGTCTGTCTGTCTGTCTGTCTGTCTGTCTGTCTGTCTGTCTGTCTGTCTGTCTGTCTGTCTGTCTGTCTGTCTGTCTGTCTGTCTGTCTGTCTGTCTGTCTGTCTGTCTGTCTGTCTGTCTGTCTGTCTGTCTGTCTGTCTGTCTGTCTGTCTGTCTGTCTGTCTGTCTGTCTGTCTGTCTGTCTGTCTGTCTGTCTGTCTGTCTGTCTGTCTGTCTGTCTGTCTGTCTGTCTGTCTGTCTGTCTGTCTGTCTGTCTGTCTGTCTGTCTGTCTGTCTGTCTGTCTGTCTGTCTGTCTGTCTGTCTGTCTGTCTGTCTGTCTGTCTGTCTGTCTGTCTGTCTGTCTGTCTGTCTGTCTGTCTGTCTGTCTGTCTGTCTGTCTGTCTGTCTGTCTGTCTGTCTGTCTGTCTGTCTGTCTGTCTGTCTGTCTGTCTGTCTGTCTGTCTGTCTGTCTGTCTGTCTGTCTGTCTGTCTGTCTGTCTGTCTGTCTGTCTGTCTGTCTGTCTGTCTGTCTGTCTGTCTGTCTGTCTGTCTGTCTGTCTGTCTGTCTGTCTGTCTGTCTGTCTGTCTGTCTGTCTGTCTGTCTGTCTGTCTGTCTGTCTGTCTGTCTGTCTGTCTGTCTGTCTGTCTGTCTGTCTGTCTGTCTGTCTGTCTGTCTGTCTGTCTGTCTGTCTGTCTGTCTGTCTGTCTGTCTGTCTGTCTGTCTGTCTGTCTGTCTGTCTGTCTGTCTGTCTGTCTGTCTGTCTGTCTGTCTGTCTGTCTGTCTGTCTGTCTGTCTGTCTGTCTGTCTGTCTGTCTGTCTGTCTGTCTGTCTGTCTGTCTGTCTGTCTGTCTGTCTGTCTGTCTGTCTGTCTGTCTGTCTGTCTGTCTGTCTGTCTGTCTGTCTGTCTGTCTGTCTGTCTGTCTGTCTGTCTGTCTGTCTGTCTGTCTGTCTGTCTGTCTGTCTGTCTGTCTGTCTGTCTGTCTGTCTGTCTGTCTGTCTGTCTGTCTGTCTGTCTGTCTGTCTGTCTGTCTGTCTGTCTGTCTGTCTGTCTGTCTGTCTGTCTGTCTGTCTGTCTGTCTGTCTGTCTGTCTGTCTGTCTGTCTGTCTGTCTGTCTGTCTGTCTGTCTGTCTGTCTGTGTGCCTTTTAAAGGCAGGTTTTGTCACTCCCCTTGGTAATTAGCTTGAAAAATCGGGGAGCAAAGGAATAATTTGTGTGATATGCGTTAATTTAAAAAAAATCAATTGTCCATGGGCTCGACAACCTGAAAAACTCGAAAAATGAGTGAGTTAAGGCTTCTAGCACGAAACAGAAATAGAAATTCGAACAATTGAATTTCCGAAAATCGACCGGAAAAAATTTCTTTCGGTTTTCTCTTTTTTACGTAGCTTCTTACAAGGAAAATTATCACTTTCTGCGAAATGGTATTTTCCATGAAAAGGTATTTTGCGAAATGGTATTCCGTGAAACACTATATTCCGCGTTATGGTCAACTGAAAATTGTATCGTTTGTTTGAGAAACCCCAAAAGCGCCATTTGACATTTGAGTCAATTTTCATTAGGTTTTAACAGTTTTGAATCCTCGGAGTTTTCTACATCTTCTCTCAAATTCTGGAAAGAGGTTGACTCCAAAAACCACTTTTAGTTGGGGTTGAAATTATTTCGAGCATATCAGTTTTTTGTTGTTTTCCTCCGATTGTGTCAACAGCACCTGTGAGATTCTCAAACAATCGATTCAATTGGTTTTTCGCGAAATGGTATTCGGCGAAATGTTATACAATCACGGCGAATATTTAAATGCTATCAGATTTATTTTACCTGGCGTAGCAATGCATTGCAATGCGGGAGCTGTTTTCTACTCTACTGTGAGTAAAAATGGAATATTTGTATATTTAACTAGTCGTAGTTTCATAGTTACCTAGATATTGTGACAAAGGTCATCCGATATTTGCAATTAATGTACAGCGCAGTTTAATTTGGGGCAATACGAAGTTTGCCGGTTCAGCTAGTAATAAATAAATGGAAATAAAAAGGATAATTTTGCTATGGGAAATCAACTAATATTGAAAGATTAGTCAAACGATTTTATTCTTCCATCATACTGTTAAATACTTAAGGTAGACAAATGAAATGCTGTAACGTACCGCACTATTTAGATATTGACGCAGAGAAAATGAAGTCTGTACTTGCCAAATTCTATGAAAAACTTCACACAACACGTTGAACAAACAAAAAGAAACAACCAAAAATGATTACTATCACGTTGAAAAACAAACACAGTGGTTGAGATTTGGGAATGTTTCAAAACACCCAAAACCCAGCTGGCACGGCCATCCTAAATGAGTGTACCTATGTTATGTGAAATGAACATACAAAAACACACCAGCTCTCCGGCGCGCACGGCCGGAGTTCAGATGAATGCACTCGAGTTCACAGAAAGGATTTGTTTGTTTGCTTTGGCAAAACGCTTGAAAAGTCATAGCTGCGCGCGCTGCCGGGCCGGGCCGAGCCGGTATCGAACGGGAACTATCTCCACCGAAGCTTCAGCGCAGATTGCCCCAGTTGATAATTCCGACCATAACGGTGGCAGGTTAATGCGCCGCGGTGAGAAATTTTCTCGGTGCACCCTTTAGTTCCGGCCGCGATACACACTACCGCAGCACAGCTTTTCCCTAGACCCCTCGGGGTAGTTTGTTCCAGAATCGACACAAAACCCGAGACAAGGCAAATGTTTGCGCACAAGACATGATTTACGGCCATATTGTCGCGGCGTCGGTCGTGTTCACTTTGCCCCGGTTTCCTCGCCACACTGTTGCGTCCTAACCGCAACCGATATGGTTTGTTGGTAAAAATTGTCATAAAAGCAAGCTTGTCGTAAAATATGCTGTCCATTTGTTCGTCCATACCAAGTTAGTAGCGTGACTCAACCGGCGACTTTTGGATTATCTACCGACGAAGTTCTCTATGTTTCGTAAGTCTTATCGTTAACTTTCAAAGTTGTAATCAATCTTTTCTCGAAACTAAATTCTAGTGCCTGCGAGGTCACTCTACGGCATTGCAAACACCCATAAGTATGCCAAACAACAA
Source organism: Sabethes cyaneus (assembly GCF_943734655.1). NCBI lineage: Eukaryota > Metazoa > Arthropoda > Insecta > Diptera > Culicidae > Sabethes > Sabethes cyaneus. The sequence continues at coordinate 196,388,627 of NC_071355.1, read as the reverse complement.
CGTCCAAGATGACGACGACGACGACGACGCAGCGACCAGCAAATTAGCAATTGCGCGAATGTTGTTCTGCCCTGCGAACGGCCCAATCTGGCTGGCTGGCTGGCTGTGAGCTGGAGGCCTACACAAGACACGAATTTTCACCGTATAGTCAATTTTATGTCTAGTCTGGTTGGCCTTTCCTACCTGGCTGGCCGCATGTGTCAGTCAACCCTGCAGCATAAATCTGCACTTTTCCAAGACAATTTAGAGGCTTCCGTCGTGAATGCAGAATGCAGTGCCCTCCTATCTTAGCTTCAATCAAATTGATTTACTTTTGCTTTCAGTCTGATTGCTGCTGTAGTTGGTTTTCTTCCTAAATTGTAATTGTTTTTGTTGTTGTAACGGCAAATGCTTCTATATGGAATGTGGAATTTGACCGAAATGATGGATCGTTGTTTGGTGGGTCCTTCAATCAAAATCGTATCCCCTCAATCCTATACTACTGACTGCTATCAGTTAGACACGAAAGTCGTAGTTTGACTATATAGTTTTCGAATTAGATCGAACAATCAGATAAGCAGAAAATTGAAAAATGATAGCATTCTTCTACGCCATGGGTTCTTCAAAGAAAACATGGCCAGAACAAGATAATATTTAATGTTCCTTTACCCGGTAGTTCAGCGGTTTTCATATGTTGCACATATTTCAATGCTTTGGGAGACCGTGTGAAGGAATACACACAAGGCAACAGCAAATATTTGTTTGTTTTACGTCAATCAACTGTTTTGATCGCTTCGTTTTCTATGCTTCTTGGCCAGTTCCGAGTAAAAACACTAGTAAATCTGATAGATTAGAGGCACAACCGACCACACATTTCGTGGTCGGAAGGAACAGAAATTTGTGTACACTGAAACATCTTTTTTCTACAATGATAATATTATCAAATTGAGGAGTCCATCATCGGTAGCAATGCAAAAATAATTGAGATATTGAAAGCGACTTCAAATAACACCAAACTTCCAACAACTTTTGTCCAGTGTGGCATTCCTTTCCTTTAATGAAAAAAATATCTCGTTTGACAAATGACTCCCTTTTAAGCTTACCTCTAAGAAACAAAATTTATTGAATAATATCTTTGTTCGACCAAAGAACGGTGTGATTGATCGAATGCATCATACTGCACAACTGCAGCTGCGGTCGCCAAAGGCGATTTTCAGGGGGAAAGGGCAAACAAGGATGTCACTATCTTCGACTAATGGACGCACAGACAGGGCAATGCGATGCGAATGTGAAACACACATTACATCCTACCCCGGGGGAAGTACGTGAATCGCCTCTAGAGCTGTGTAGGTGGCACAGGGCGCGATCGCCGCTTTCCATAAAGCATATTTTTCGCCTGCATCGGGCTATAATGATGCCACGAGTGAGCGCAGCAGCGCCGGTTGTAAATTGTTCCTCCCGCAGAGGTATGAAAAATGCATCCACTAGGTTAATGGTCGTATTTGTTCTCAGTCTATGCAACTTCCGATGATGATGCTCTTGATGACAATAATAATGACGATGATTATAGTGAACACACTGGGATCTTCTCACGCAGTTTTATACGGTACTATAATGTATGTTTTTCATGTTTTATGTCAAATTAGAGTACATTTACGCGGCCGATATGCTTTTCTTGTGTTAAATAAACATACGGCATCATTTGATACATTGGACTTTTCTCGCAATAAAATAAAAACATATTGATATTTCCATCATTTGGTAACACTTTTTCGAAGGCCAGTACATACCGTTTGACAGATGCAATAACACCTCAAAGTTGAAAATTGGCTCTGAATTTACGGGGCATATTTCTAGGTTGATTCGGGATAGTAAACAAACAAACAAACCACTAAAACTTATTCTGTCTGGAGGTGTGGAGATTGAGAAACTTTCGCTAGATAACATCGTGGTACTAATAACAGGATAGGGATCCTCCTGTTAGCAACTAAGTTGATAGACATTATCAGAAGCACTAGCGTGCCCAGGCTTTAGTGCAATGTGGGGCACCAAATTTTTGCTACAAGCAGTATAGTATATAGGGTGAGTAGTAATAACTGTCAGTGTTTTTGGACATGTTAAAATCGGTTAATTTTTTGACTGTGTGATATTTTAAAGAAGCTGAAGCCAATAAACGATAGATTCATCTTTCGAACCATGAAGCGATATAAAGAAACCGGTTCTTGGAACATACTCATCAAATCTGGTCGTAAACAGAGAATTCGATGGAAACCTAATCCGTCTGAACGTAAGATCGTCAAGGAGCTGGGCATTTCGCAGTCAACTATTTGACTGAAAAGCAGAAGATTGCAAGAATCAAAAGTTATCGGCAGCTGCTATAGAGGCACGGTGATTGTGAAATTCTCTTTTTGGACGAAAAAATGTTCCTGCAACAGGATTATCCCAACCAACAAAATACTCGAATATATGTAGCACATCTTTCTGATATTCCTCGGAACAAACTGACTGTTCAAAGGTCAGGGTGATGGTTTAAAGATTTCATTGCTCTTGGTGTTAAAATCTACACTAAATATTACATCGATTATGGTTTAAAGAACCATTTACTTCCCATCGTCAAAAAACGCTACAAGAGAAGAGTACAACATATTGCTTCCAACAAGATTCTGCACCGTCTCACTAGGCGAAAGCAATCACAGGATTGGTGTGAGGACAATTTTGTGGGTTCTATTTCTTCGAAAGAGTGGTCCGCCTCTTCGCCTGTTTTGAATCCTCTCGACTTCTATGTATGGGGTTACATGCTAGGCAAATTAGAGACCACCAAAGGATTAACTGTGGATATTTTAAAGCAACGTTTGGAGAAGATTTCCCAATTAACAATTCTAAAGCCACTTGATTCTACTTGAATTTTATAAAGGTTTTATTGCGTTTACGTCTGGTTTTATTATGGTATTCGCAATAGCAAGAGAGTACGAGTTAAAACACACTTATAGCTAGCTAGAAAACCATAACAAAACCGTTAATAAAGCAATTTTATTGCGTTTGAATATATTACCACGACAAAATTAGTTGGCTGCATCACGTCTTTTATAACTCTACAATACGTGGGGGCGTAGCAGAACAATATGGCACATCAATCAAAATTGATCTTATTACGGTCGCTTGTCAAAACGCAATAAATCTGTTAGTTTTATAACGTTAGTTTTAAACGTTTTAAACGTTTTAAACGTTAGTTAGTTTTAAACGAAGACACCCTGAGATTTATTGCTGCTGTTATGAAGACGACGAAGACCGGGACCGGGTTCAAATCCCAATCCCACAGAAGTCTCAAATGACCCAAGCAAAGCAGTTATAATGACTATAGTCAAAACAAAAAAAAACAAAGAATATTACAGTTCAACATAATGCCTATTCTAGTATTTTGTTTTATCTCGCAAACAAAAATTCATGAAAGCAAAATGTGTTGCAGAAAGAAAGTTATTACCAATCGAGTTTCCTGTCACAGGAAGCAACTAAAATGATTTTGCTAGAAATTGAGATTCATTAACTGAATATATTTATTTTGTTGAAGCAACCAGTTTTCGATAATTCGCAAAAAATTTGAAGGCGTGTTGATTTTATCCACCTATCATATCAATATGCGCGATAAAATTTAATGTACATATGCTGCAAACCAACGGAGACTGACAAAAATTCATTATTTATCCTGTGGGATATTTTATTATGGTCGCTATAAACCAAATCGATCAGGACGACAGTAAAATTTTAACTTTTTCGATCACGGATAATTTCCAAGTTAACACAGCTGGCGGACTGATTTAGCTTTTTAACAATGCAAGCTTTATGCTTGCATAGCGGTATTGCGATTTGCGAAACGCATCATTAAATTACGGCGGTACACAGTGGTCCGAAAGTCCAAAAAGCTGGCAGAAATGTCAAAACGATCTCCTAGAGGATAGGTGACTTCTGCGAAGTTGGTTGATATACTCAGGAGATCTATGTGATATCATTCAACTAGTGCTTAACCCTTAAATTATAAGTTAACTCTTTAATACACGTTATTACCATAATATAATATTAATTATTATTTAAGTTTTTCAGTAATGGTTGAGTTGATTTGATAACTCTCAGTTGTCTTATAAGGCACTGAAAGGTTGGATAACATTACATTTTCATTTTATTGGATTGTTATCCAATAATTGCTTAAGTACTTTTTTATTGAAAGATTTTTTCACATTTCTGCGACTCATTCGATTTTCCCAGTACATTTGATTCAGCATTCTAATAGCACCCGAATGGTTTTATAGACAAGCTATTTATTATTAAATAAGTTTTCAAATAAAGAAATACAAATAAAGTTCAAATTCAAAACAGACACTGATGAAGCCTGCAAGTCGTAGGCGAAATACGTATCGGTCCGACTAATGAAACAACAAACAAAAATTAACCAGAAAAACTTTCTTGTAATTGCTTTGTTTGCGGCCTCTACTATGCCCTTGATTAATTAATATTAGACTTCTAGTTTCTTCCACTGAAACGTATGAAATTATTTTTTTCATATTTTATTTATTGTATTAGATATATTGATAATAGTTACGAATTTAGACTGGAGCATACATTAATATAATGTAACATACAGCGAACGATAATTACTGATCCATGATTTGTTTCGCTGTTGTGTCACATTTTGAATACTTTTGATTACTTTTTGAATTAAACATTAGTTTTAGACCTTGTATATCCTTATCGTAAAGGGGTCTTCAATCTAGAATACAAGCCTAATAATAAAATGTAATGGGATTACTATGTTTCCTGTAAATCCTGTTGAAATGAGCCTTTGCATCAGATGTGCCTTAGAAGCGCGTCATTCTGTTTCGATATTCCCGAAACAAACTAAATTGTTGTTTTGCGCTACGAAGCTTTCTTTGAAGTATACTCCAAAATCAGTTTATTAAACTATATTAATGCTTGTCCCTTTCATTTCCACGATATCCTGAAATGATCAATGCAGAATAATCAATGCCTACTATCATATATTGAAACCATTGCAAGGATTATTCGTTAAAATCAAATTTGCTTACATGAATTAGTACATCCTCTCTAAGATTTGTCTTTACTTTCTTAGTTGCAGAAAGTTGCAGGCAAATTTAGGTTTAATCGGTTCCTTATAAGTATACCTGCACACTAAAAGTAATATGGCAGCGAAACTCGACGGGTTCCATAAGTTACGACTGTCAATTCGAAAGAGTTTAGATATTCGTCCTCATTTTTATCATTATCAAGCCAGACTCGGTGAACCAATAATATTTTAAATTAGTGTAACCTTCTCAATAATATTGAAATAGATGTCTTTCAACTAAATATGTCATTGTTTACGATATTTATGCAACGTTTGCTACATACCTATAAGAAACAACCATACGTGTTTTTGAAAAGATTTCACCGGCTTAAATGTTATTCAACAAGTTCAGAAGGCTATAGCTTTTAGAAAACTAAGAAACGAACAACCAAAACAAGGATTTAGGCTCAAATGGGTATGTAGAAGAACACTTTTGAGTTATTTGATCAATTAAAAATACTTGCAAAATGGGGTTTCTGCCAACTATTTTGATTTTCGGACCACTGTGCGGTAGTTGTCAAGTAGCGAAAAACATAATCGAATTCGGCAAAGTGTTATTGTTTATTGATTAGGTCGTTGCAAATCATATTTAAAGTTTTTGTCACCCCTTGGGGGGCCTTGGAAATTGGCTTGAAAAATCGGGGGACAAAAAAATAATTTGTAGAATACGAGTCAAATTTCTTTTTATAAAATCAATTGTCTGTGGGCTCTACAGTCTGAAAAACTCGAAAGATGAGTCTCCGTGTTGAATTAACGCTTCTAGCTCGAAACAAAAATGGAAATTCGAACAACGGAATTTCCGAAAATCGTCCAAAACAATTTTCCTTCGTTTTTGTCTTTTTCCGTATATTTTAGCATAGAAAATAATAAGTTATATATTATAAGCAAGAATAAATTCGGTTTTCACGTTTAAACCTTAAAAAATTCTTAAAATCCATGTTTTTTTGCTCGATTAAAAAATTCACTTTGTTTTGTTTTTCGCCCCCCCTTCAGTGGCCGAACACCGGAAAGACAAAAACTTTATAAAATATTTATAATGGCCTTACTGCAACATAAGATTAATATCTTTTAACGTTACATTTGAATTTAAAGTTGTATATATGAAGTGCGACTGCATTTAATATCCAAATATATGTAGAAATCAAAGTTTCAATCCAAACCTTATAATTATATACAAACTCAGCATAGTTCTAGACATCTTCTCCGAAACATAACCGTACTATTCTCATGAATGACCTCTTGTGGAAGTTCGTTCCAGTAGACAACTCCTCTAATGAAACTCGTCCTGTGCCTTGGAATGACAAATTTTCTCAGTCTCAACAAGTATTGCAGCTTATAAAAGACCTGGGAGTTATCTTGGATCCGCAGTTAACGTACAAGGAGCATATCTCGTACATTATCGCTAAAGCTTCGAGGTCATTAGGCTTCATTTTCAGGATCGCGAAAAAGTTCTCTGATATATATTGCCTTAAGTCACTATATTGTTCGCTGGTGCGGTCCATCCTGGAATACTGTTCGCCCGTTTGGAATCCTAACTACAACAACAGTACAGAGAGAATTGAATCAGTTCAGCGCCGATTTCTTCGATTCGCTTTGCGTAGGTTGCCGTTCCGTCTACCTAGTTATGTAAGCCGCTGTCAGCTGATTGACTTGGAATCTCTCTATGTTCGTAGAGCTGCCTCTAGAGCTTTGTTTATTGCGGATTGCCTGCAGGGTAGAATAGACAGCCCTGTGCTTATGGAGCAGATTAACATAAATGTGCAACCACGAGCACTGCGTAATAGCGCCATGCTGAGACTACCAGTTCGTCGCACTAATTACTCTATGAATGGCGCTTTCGGTGGCTTGCAGCGAGTTTTTAATCAAGTGTCGTCATTATTCGATTTTTATCTGTCGCGTCGAATACTTGGCAGAAGATTTGCAAGCTTTTTTTCGGGAGCAATAATCCGCGAGTGATGTAGACTTATATTTTAACTGTTTTTGTATTTGTATTTTACTCACTTGACTGTATTTTTATGTAACTATCGACAATCATTGGGGCTATCTCGAGCCCGTTGATTTAATAATAAATAAACTGTAAATAAACTGTAAATAAGCTTGCAGTATAAATAATCCGGACTCTTAGACTTAGGCTTATGAATGGTTATACATGCTCTCGCTTTAGCAAAGTTATAGAAAGAAAAACCGAGAAGGCTTTTTTGAAGATGAGTTACTCGTGAAAACCTGTTTAAATTATATATAAACCGCACACAACAATTAAAGTGTGATAAGACTATTTAACTTGAAACTTAAAGAGGTTATCAAATTCTTCTGAGGAGTGAAACCCTTGGCCAGATGGCAGTTTTATAGCATTCATCAGGAAATTCTAGTGGAGCTCATGGTTTTATCAACGCTTCTATGAAATTGAAGCTCGGATAACCACTGAGGAACGTACGCCCAAAAATTGTCGTTCTGCCAAATTCTATTTTTAATCATACTTTTGAACAACTGAACCGATCTTCATGATTTTGATACCAAATGAAAGATAATACTAGCCTTTATATTTAATATCTGCCAATAGAAGTGATGTGAACCTACTAGCATGGCGTTAACTAACAGTTGAGTTATGTTACAAGGACCCGTTAATTTCTATCTCAAATAAGAACTTAGTTGAAATAAGTAACATTCCTTTTACTACCTAGTCAATAATTCCATGTTTTTATTTTTGTCAGTTGTCTTATATTTTTGTGTGTTTTATTTCTTTTTTTTTTTGGCTTGTGTATTATTTTTCGTATCATTTTGTACCATTTTATATCAGCCGACGTGCCTGACGCAACGGCTGCGATCTTACCGATCGATGCGATCTTTTGATCGAACGCTTCGAGTTAAACTCAGAAAAGGGCTTTAGGGTCATTTAGGGTCCCGCAAAGCAGGAGCGTTGGTCCATCGATATTACTAGTACACGTAAACGATGATAGTATTCTGCTACCCCATAGATGCCGTATGCTGTATGCTGACGACTAGAAGATCTTTCTCATTAGTAGAAACACTAAACATTGCTGTGGGCTCCAGAAAATTCCATATCTTTTCGTACATGCGTCGTGATAAGTGTAAGAGCGGATAAATGAAGAGCATCTCTCATTTGTAGATAGGACCTATTCATAAAACTGACCAGATTTTAACATCTCTATATAGGTTTTGTTTTGTTCTTTTGGGCAATTTTTTGTGATTTTTTATTTGTATTATTATTTTTTTTGGATTCATTATAGTTTTGTATATTTTTGTATCTTTTCGAGGTCCTTTTTTAAACCAATCTGTATTATTTTTCTATTCTACGTCAGTACACACGGAGATCAACTGTGGAGCCAGCAACACAGGAAGAAATTAAGAAGGCAATCATAGAGTTGAAAAACGGTACGGCTGCTTGGAAGGACGGTATCCTGGTTAAACTTCTAAAAGCGAGCTGCTTTTTATTGTCGGGATCTAGAAGAAAGAACTAAAGCCGAATGAGTAGTTGGATGGCCACATTTGCCCTATTTTCAAAGCAGTGTAAAAAGTATCGAGGCACTACATCGCTTCAATTCTGCCTATAAGGTGCTTTTTCGTATCCTGTTCTGTAGACTGAGACCGTTAGCAACTGAGTTTTTCATCACCGAGTACCAAGCTGGTTTTCATGAGGGTCGTTCCATGACGGAGCTGATGTGTATTCCGCGTCAGTTACTAGACAAGTTTCGGGAGTACAACTTGCAGACTCGTTATCTGTTTGTGAATTTTAAGACGGTGTACGATTCAATCAAACGAAATGAGCAGTGAGAAATAATGCTAGAACATGACTTACCGATGCAAGTAATTATGCTGATTCGTGCGACGCAGAATGAGTCAAAATCATAAGTTAGAATTGCGGTCGAGACCTCTGCCACTTTCGTGATGTTGGATGAACTGAAGCAGCGGAATGCACTCTCTAACCTGTTATTCAACATTTCCTTGGAAGGTGCAATACGAAGAGCAAACGTGAAAAGGAACAAGACTATCATAACGAATTCACGCTTCTTAGTTTTGGGGACATCGTCGATATCATCGGATTAAACTGTAAAGCACTGGAGGAGACCTTTAGGGATTTGACGGGAAGCAGCGAAATTGTGACTTACTATTAATACCGCCAAAACAAAGTACATGGTAACTGGCAGAGAACGTGGGAGTCCAAATAGTGTTGGTACTGAGGTGGAGCTGGATGAAGAACGATAGTGGTAGTAGTGGAACAGTTCATATACCTTCGTATGCTCGTGACATGTGACAATAATGCAAGCCGCGAAGTTAAAAGGCTAATTACAGCCGCGAGTCGGGCTTTCTATGGATTACGTAGGCAGCTGAAGTTCACGACGTATCTGTCGTGAATAAAAATAATAATGGAATTCAAATCGGAAAAATGTTGTTTTCTTTAATTTCAGGTTTCGTATTCCCCAAAGACACTCAAAAAACATCAATCAATACTACATCTATAGACAAACAGACACAACCCTTGGAAGAAAAACAAACAAAAATTATCGTCACGCACACTTTGCCTGAACACTAGCACCATCTATGTTCGACATTGCCAAATATTAACTTCAGCAGGAATATCCCTTGAACAAGCAAGTATTTTTCATGGAACATTCTTCTCCTAAAAGCGTCACTTTGACGAATACAGAGACGTTCCCAACCAACAATAAATTTGAAATGATGGTTACAGCACAGACTAACAGACAAAACAAAACATCGTTTCAATGACACCCCTAAAACTTAGAAAAAACACTAGCATCACCTGGTGCAGTCTTCGCGCTACGCATAAGTAGATTGCTATAAATTTGGCAATGCTATAAATTTACTTGGATATTATCTGACAACAGCGCCAGTGCAGGCGAACGGTGTTCTCGCGCAGCGACTATTGTTTTAGTCTTGGCTTAAATGAAAATTTGAAATGATCGTTTATATTGACGATGGAATGAGGCTTCAGTGTTACGTCTGTTAGTCTGTGGTTACAGCTTGCGACGAATGGGAATGTGAGTGTTATGTCTGTTTGTCTGTGCTATACCTATATCTGATTTACAAGTTTTTTTGTGAGAATGTTGGATATAAAAAATAAAAAAAATATAACTGTTTGTGAACTGCTTCTCACCTGGCATTCTCCAGATGATAATTTTTGGTTAAAAATAAAAATTAGGCTAATTTTGAATGTATCTACCTGAAAAAATAATTGTTGGATTGATGTCATCACTTTGAGACTGTTGTCCGTTAGAGATTTATTGAAGAAAGTTGGTTAAAATTACTGCCTTATGGTGCCTAATCATATCAGGCACGAAAATTCTTACTTGATTTCATCTATGATGATTGCATGTAATCATTGCTATTTTAAACATTTTATTTTAATAATATTGATTTTAATAACGTCTTCTTGGAACGATAACGAAATAATTCACCATGCAAAATGATTGGCAACACCAAATTCCGATTTCGCGAATTCTGCCAGCTAGCTTCTCAGAAGCCCCCCATAAAAGGACTTACTGCTGATCAAAAAAGGAATAGCACGAATGTACATACTGACACTGTCTGCACTCTGTTTTGATAATGTTTTAGCCTTTTGGCTTGGCTCTGCGGATTAAATACGAATAAAAAATCCATTCTCGGAATGGTGCGGCAGACTTCTACAAAATGACTAATCACCATCATCTGGACCGGACAACAGTGGATTCGGATGGCTTACTGCGCGCGGTTTTCGGTTCACAGTGTGAATCCGTCGCCTGCTAATACGGATAACTTGTTCTTCGGCTCAGCGAATCACTCCTCAGCGTAAATAAGAAGAAATCGGGAGGCGATTGGGCTATGTTTCGGTCTGGTAATTCATGACTCATGTATTGCCTTAACCAGCTCGTCGTAATGGGAATGCACAGCAAAGTCACTTCTGTTGGAAGGTAGTTAACTCCGAATTGTGTTCCATTTCAATTCAATCCAGATTTCAGACACGTTTGTTTATGCAATCTGCAATAACGATATAACATCTGATTCAATCAAGATCTCAGCATCAATTTGGAAAAATTAACATATTCACAATTTTCAATCAATTTCAGAGCAGCGCAATGAAAATAATAAATAAATTGTATGCAAATGCAGGCCCCTGCCCGAACTTTGAGGCAGCAGAGCCCAACCAGTTGAACTGTAAACGGTGACACTTACTGTTGGTTGAGCACACCGGCAATAGAGTCATTTGTATGTCGTTACGTTCTGCGCTCCTCGCGGGTAAAGCTAAGACCCAACGTCACGAATGGTTCCATGCGGCATCTCGGTGCAAGGCTTGCCAGCAGGGAAGGCAAGAGCGCAAACCGAATGACTTTATGAAGATATCGATGCTATCGGTTCAGGTCGTATGCCGCCTTCATGTACGCGATTAATTAAGACTCCTTATCAGATGGTGCCGACCGGGCACCAGGGGTTTTGGTTGAAGGCGATTTACCGCACGTCCGGCGGCGGTGGTGGTACGATGAGAGACGGTCGAACATCCGATTTGCATACGTGATCGAATTAGATGGAGGATGGAATTTTCTTAGAGCGTCGAATAAATCAAATTGCAAATCCCTGTGTGGCGAGCTCAGACGATTAGTCATGCTCTCCACGTGTTTTGCGCAGAGGAATTTTCGTTCGACCGTGTGATGAAAAGCACAGCTGATCGTATCGAACGTTGATTTGTCACCACTCAACGCTGCTGCTGCTTGCCGGGTGCTTGTTTTCGATGTGACCCACTTGGCTACTGTGGTGGTGGTATAATTGGGACCACAGCCCCAAGTTCCAGCAGGACAGAAAATAAACTCTGTTGCTGCGAAAAGCGTTGTGTAAAGTTCCATAAAAGACAAACTGCAACAATATTGTTAATCAAAACTTGTGCAAACGTAGTTGTCTGAAAAAAAATCGCTTTCATGAATTTCAAGTAGAATTTTATCCAACCTTTCTCGTTGAATATAACATTGCCAAATAATTCGGTTCGATTCGGATAATAAGCATTCTTTCAAGACAAACCATAAACATAAAACTGATATTCTATATACCTAGGGTTTATTTCTAATTCCCGTCGTAGTAAGTAAAGCCATTCTAGTTTTCATCATTTGTTGGATGGATTTAATGAATACTCCAAAAGTTCTTGTGCCGATTTGCCTAAAATATACTTACCTTCCGATCCGTGAACTTTGAGATCACTGAAAAGCGATTATTAAAGCATATTATTGAAATTACGCAACTGACTTTATATCTTAAATTTGTCGTACCGTTTTAAAATCCGTCCGAACTTAAAATCACAACAATGTTTACGAAGCTAACGCGCATATATTTGTGTAGGACGGCATGAGAAATGTTATTCTGCAAAATTTCTGCAGGTGAGGCAAGTTTTCCTGGCTGTAGAATAACGACAATGCCTTGCATGAGATATTTACATTTATGAATGACGAAAAATAAAACGATTAGTCGTCATTTGGCCGGAAGGACTTCTTTAATGATAAAAAGCATTTAAATAGATCTCAGCTCACTTTGATTGACCACAAACTAAAATATTAGGGAATAACTAGTTTTGCGTTGTGTGTCATAAAAATTCTGATATTTTTAATAATTTGTGTTGGATAAGACGGAAATAGGCAATTCCTACTAAGGAGCAACATACCCTACCTAAAATACACTTCTACAGCTAGCACTTACTTACTTAATTATTTACATAATTGGTTTGACGTCTAAAGCCTGTATAACGCAGTTCTTCCATTTAACACGGGTGCGCGACGTTAGGTATATCAATTTTAGGCATACAGATTTGAGGCATACAGCCATTAGGCATAATGAACGTTAGACGTGACGTACAATAGGCATAATCGACGTTAGACATGATTTACAAAACTTCGCTTTCCTATAAATAGACAATTGTGCCAATTAGGCCATTGCAAATTATTCGGGGTTGCTTCGGGGTTGACGGACGTGGTGAAAAAGGCAGACGTGTGGACCAAATTCGGTACAACTCAGAACTTTCTGGCATTGGCTTGCATCGTGAGCGAAATGTGCAGAAACACGCTACGAATCTGTGCGAGTGTGTAGGTAACAGAACGTATACACACAACACTCAGTGAGGTATAAAAAAGAAGACGTTTGTAACGAAAAACCGATAATGGACTTGAAACTATAAAACCAAACCGAACCGTGTTTGTTTTTGTAGTTTGATATCACACTTGATCGTGATCGGTCGAAATTCGATTCCACCCACACCATGATGAAATTTCTTTTATGCACTTAAACCACTGTATACACCTCATTGCACAGTACCAGCGATTGTTTGTCGTACGCTTTCATCAGTGGAGGAAGCATTGGATGCTCTGTTTCTCACACTCGCTAGCGTAAGAGTGGGAGTCGTTTGCTTCATGCTCGATTTGCAACATTGCTTTGGGATGATCGCTTCTCCAGACAGATAGTGAAGTAGCCTTGGTCCGAATTGGCGACCGCAACATTTCGCACTTCGAACGACAGCTCTTCCTCTTCTTTCTCTCCTAATTGTGTGATGTTTTAGGATCTGTCTCCATGCTGTTGCTCCTCCCGGGCGCCATCTCTTAACTACCATTAGTTAACTAGACCAGAGATAGCACTGGCATGTTCTTAGTGACCGTGGTAATCAGCTACATACTTCACTGTTTTGATCACAAAATTACTGAATACTCCGTATGAGGTTCGCCCAAAACTTGTCTATCGGTCGCAGCTGGGGGACGTTGGGAGAGCTGCTGGTCTTCGGTGCAACATTAATCTTCAGCCGGTCTATCTCCTCCAACAATCTCTATTGTTGAAGAAATCATTGAATTTGTATTGTGTGTTTTCTGCTGGGCAAGCATAGTAAAAGAAGCACTCACTCGGTTTGTTTTTGCAGTTTATGTCAAGATGTTTTCTACCAACTCTTCCGATAGCACTAGATGATAATCAGCACGGTAGCTGCATTGACATTCAAGCAGAATTGTAGACATTTTGCATCTAGTTGCAGAGTATCTTTTGCAAGATAATTCACATTCAATAATAGACACACGTCAGTGACATAGCGTCACTACGTGTCTAGGGATTATGATATTCTGCTTGTTTATCATCTCACGACTGACTGATTCTCATCCCATTTACGCGGGAAGCTGTCAACCGACTCCGACACTATCTCTCTATGCCGGTTAACCGCTACCGGCAACTACCCAAATAATGTGTCATTAACACATCCTCTAATATCGAAAAAATATCAGGATGCCACATCCTCCCCTGGCGTAAAATAAACAATACAATATATGAAATTATTCCAGGTCCATTATTGATACTTTGCATTGCTGCTGCTGTCATCAAATTATTCTTCGTTAACTCTCATACGTAGCCTGCAAAGAAAATTACTATCCGTTTTGTAATGTGACGTCCTAAAATAGAAAATACTACTTGTCTTAAATCTTTGTTAGGATACACATACCATAGACTTCCGTTCGTTTAACTGTTTTTAATCTGAACACTTTTTAATTAAATATTTTTTTTGAAACGGTGGAAAAAAAGAAAAGATTTTGAAAAGATTTCTAATGTAATAGTAAATCAATGTTTTATAAATACTCAGAGTATGAGAGATACGCGGAAGCAGCCATCTTGGAAACCAAATGAACAGCGAGAATGGTCAAAAGGGAGCCAATCGAACACACTTACTGTTTGCGTAAATGTTTGATTAACAAGTATTGTAAATAGTCATGAAATCAACTTAAGCTATTGTCATGCATCCCGAATATTATTCAGACACAGTGCATACAAAGCCTGATCACATTAATTATGTTGAAATATATACAGTTGGATTTCGATTTTGGCATGCCTCGATTTTGGCAACAAAAGTATTCGTTTTTGGCAACACAAGATAGTTCACTTCCGAAAATATGCTTAAATATCAATCAGTTTCCGCATACATCCCTTAAATGACGAAAAAATGATGCTCTCGGTATGTTCATGAAAAAAAGTTATGTGATTTCGAACAATAAAATTTTTATTGCCGTAGGACTACGTCTTACCGCAGGGTGTCAATAACTTATTTGTACCGGACGGATAGCTCTTGGCGGACTTTTCAAACATAAAATGGTTGCAATCGTTGATTTTGGCAACATAGGCGACACGCATTTATTACCAAATTCGAAATCCCACTGTATCACTCTATTGTAAAAAATTAATGTAAACAAAACCGACGCAAATAATGTTGAAAACAATCAAGTGACACTGTTACAGCATTTTACTTTGCAGCAAGTGCTAGCAGTTTTTGTGCGGTGTTGCCAAATCGTTGCTTTAGTTTCCACAGATCTCTGGTACCCTGAGTATTTCTAGATCAACCCGTATCCGAAATTGCTCTAAAATTGTATTATTTGAAAATGAAATTTTTTACCATCTTTTGCGCTAACCCTGAAGTATTGTACCTTGTATTTCGCTTACTTTGGCATCAATCTCAACAAAAGCTTTCATTTTTTTAGTGTGCAATTTTGCCTTTCCGGCTCCATTAATATGCCGTATAGTAATTTCATTTACGCTGCCAGATATATTCTATTTTTCTTACTTCATATTATACCACAAAATTTATCCCAAAGGTTCGATTTGACAAAAATCACCAATGTGATATCCTACTTGTTTACCATCTCAAGACTGACCATCGTCCCATTTACGCGGGAAGCCGTCAACCGACTCCGACACTGTCTCTCTATGCCGGTTACACGCTGCAGCTAGTCTGAAAGATGCCCCTAAACATCTGAAATAAATGGAAGTACGGTTCATGTCAGTATTTTCAGCCTATTAGGCGGTCCTAAACAATATTCATGAATTACGTTGAAACTATATTTATTCGAGACCCGATTTTCATACCAACTGGTTGGATAACGTTTACTAAATATCTTAGTGAATTTTGGTGTTAATAAAACGCTATTAAATTTGAATTATAGTCTTGAAAAATGATGAGGTTGCCGCGGCCTATTTTGACGTAGGACTACGTCTTTCAAGAAGGTAGGTGATATAGCGTGTCATTCCAAAAGATCTTTCTCGAAAAGTGGTCAGGTTTCGAACGCTAATAGCTTAGTGGTTTCCCGAACGATTTTCAATATTCTTACACCAATCGATCGAAAAATCTTCTAAGAATTGGCCCAAATGAAGAAAAGTATGGATTCTTGATGTTGAACTATTGAAAAATTGGAAATAATGAACCTATGTTTTACCAGGATTCTCGTTTCGTGATTGGTTGGAAGATTCTTTACGATGATCCAAACCTATACCAATTTGATATCTATGCTTGGGAAGTAAGCCAAAACAAGTGACCAAGTTTACTCATTTCAACAAGATTTCTTAACACCGCGATTAAACCTAGCCCATTTTGATGTCCTTGCTTGGGAAGTACGCCAGAAAGAGAGACAGAGACCCACGAACGCGATTAAACCTAGTCCAATTTGATGCCTGTGTTAGGGAAGTGTGCCAGAAAAAACGACACAAGTTCGTTGTCCCAGCAGATCGTAAATTCTTTACTGCGAGACGATTAAACCTAGGCGAATTTGATATCTGTGTTGGAAAAATGTGCTACAGCTGTAGTGTTCGGTTATAATATGACTCTGTATTTGCTATGTGCGCGAAACGGTGCTGCCACCTTCCCAAGTTTGTTCTATTTGTGAAGTCTGTGCACAGGTTTGTTAAAGAGTGAAAAGGAAAGACAAAACTTTGCACCAAATCTTCACAAACTTTCCATATGGCAGTTCCATGAGAGTACAAGAAATCGATTTGTGCTTACATAGCGAATGAATACGCATGCTTGCCGTTTCATTAGAAGTGTAGTGAAAAGATGTGCTGTTGATAAAATAGGATTGAATTGGTAAAATCCCTTAAACGTGGGGAACCATGGGTAATAAAAACAATCTTTAATTTCTGTAAGGTAGCAGGAAAGCAATAGTTTGTGTTCTTGATTTTGTTAAATTGTTTCCAAATGGACATAGAAATAGGGTTGCCAAGTCTGAAAATAACAAAAACCGGCCGGTCGGTCCTGCCTTAAAAAAATGCGTGGAGGGGGGGTTGTGGCGGCATATTAGAGGATTTGCCTGGAGTAACCAGCACAGAGAGAAAGTGGAAGTCGATTGACAGTTGTAAATGGGATGAGCAGTCAGTTGTGGAGATAGCGAACGGCTGGACATCGTCGCAACCACAACGAACAATGAATGGATTATTGAAGATAGCTAGTTTTAGACTGACAGCTACTTGCTTCTGGCGCTAGTGGACAATTTAATGTATATTACAGCCAGAAGCAACGTATTGTCACTGCTAAACTGACTATCTTCAATGTTCCACTGCTCAGAATTGCTAATAAATTTATCAGAAAATTTAACAAATCAGGTAAAAGGTACAAATCCAGCTTCACATGTCGGAAACCCGGCCTTTTTGCCGGATTGACCGGTCACCGGCTTTGCAAGCGAAAAACCGGTCGGGCCGGCCAAAAGCCGGCCACTTGGCAACCCTACATAGAAATAATTCTGAAATCTTTTGAGGATTGAACGTATGCAATGTTACATACAACGCATGTATAATGTATATAGGTATGTTGCATATAGCATATATACATGCAGAATCGAATGATGCTACTATTACTACAAAGAGACTTACGTAGTCCTGCGTCAACTATATATGCGGTCGTGTCTTGTACACAACCCCTCTGATTTTTTTTTGTGGTGTCTGTGCGGTTCGAATATCCGGCAGGCCGAACGTGCCTGTATGGTACAAACCATAACAGTTTTAAAGCAACCCCGAATAACTCAATGTGTGGTACTGCACGAGCGCACACCGTAATTTATTAGTTGTAAAGCTGAGTTTTGGCATATTGTTGGAGCTTGTCCAAAACTTATCGCCTAACAAAAATCAGCTACATCTATTTGAAGAAACTTGAAAAATTGCGATGAGAAAACAGCACCACCCAAAGGCCTATCCGGTGGATAGCTGTACTTCAACAGCAGACCGAAAGGAAGGCAGATGATTTATGTGGCGGCGTTTGTCTAATATCGCGGGGAATTTTTGTGTTGCTTCTAGATAAAAAGAAGTAGAATTGTTCTGTGATACTGTATTAACAGTTGTTTATTTTCTAGAATAAGTAAACGTGAACATAATTGTGTGTTTTCCAAACCATCATCGAGAGCGGATACACGTAAGTGATTCCTTCTATTTTATTTTATTTATTTATTTATTTATTTATTTATTTATTTTATTTTTTTTTTTTTTTGAATGTAGACGATATTTAGTAGCATGCTGAAAATACCCTCCGGTACCTTCGAAAGGAAATTTCCTGAAGAATGTTTTATCTGGAAAGTCATAGGTTCGTGCGGGTTTAGGGACGCACAGGCCTCAATGCTGTGTCAACGCATGGGAAAACTGTCAGAATAACACTGACGAACGCGTTGATGCAGCATCCTATTTAGTCCTTTAATATCTCAAACATTCGTAAAAACATACAGTAAATGCAGAGATTTATCGACAAGAATTCCTTAAAAAGCATCTGCTCTGCTGCCTTTCCTCAAACAACTTGTGACTACCTTTTGTCCAATGCTGGAAGGTGCATGGATCGAACCATGCTACAATCCGAGGTTATAACCGGATTCGAACCAATAACACCCGCCAGGGTATGTGGCTTGCTGGTACCCGTGTACTTATGAACCACAGAGGCGCTGGACAAAAGGAGTCTGCACAACCCAGCTAGCACCAACTCGAGTATCAATGTACGAAAACTATCGTAAATATCTCCTAACAAACTCGAAATCGTAACTAAAGCTGGATAAAGTGGGATCAAGTTGTTTTTCTGTCGTATATAATGATAATGACTGACATACTAGCATTGGGCGATACTGTATCTGTATCGAAAAAATCGATACTTTTGGGCCGATACATCGATATTTTGGATCGATACTGAGTGTCCCGATACCGGTCAGTATCGATGCTAAAACGCCGATATTTGTATCGATACCTTTATAGTAAAAGCTAGAGAAACTAAAATACTTATCCTAATTAATAACCTTACTTATACTAATGCGATGTCCGTTAGGATTTCACCTGCATAACAAACTCGGTCCATGGCTGTTCGCCTCCAATTTCTCGAATGTCCCACACTTTCCAGGACTTGCTCCATTAAATGGAGTCCATTTGGTCTAACCGTCGAGCACGCTGCGTACCTTTGCACCTTGTACCAACCGAATTCGAGGCAAACATCATTTTTACGGAATTGTTTTCCGGCATTCTCACAACATGTCCCGCCCATTGTACCCTTCCAGCCTCAGCAACTTTCTGAATACTGGGTTCGCCGAAAAGCTGCGCCAGCTTGTGATTCATGTTTTTCCTCCATACACCGTACTCACATACACCACCAAAGATGATCCTAAGCACACAACGTCCAAAAGTGGCCATGGCCGCTGCAGTGCGTTCAAGTCTCCGTCGAGCATTGGCCACGTTTCGTGCCCTTAGACTATCGGTCTTATTTGCGCTTTGTACATGGTACATTTGGTACAAGGATGAAGCTTGCCAGATTTTATGGTCTTGTAGAATCCGTAGTAAGTACGACTTCCGACAAGAATGGTGAGGTGCATTTCTCTGCTGCAGTTGTTATCCGACGTCATCAACGACCCGAAGTATACAAACTCGTTCACCACCTCGAACTTATAGAAATTAAAATAAGAAGTGTACCTAATTAAAAGTACGGCGGCTAATTTTTTTCGATAAATAAACTAACTCTGCAAAAATAGATACATTCCTAGTTCCAGTCTTAAATCAAATTTTAAGTAAAACTTCATTTTCAATTTGAAATCCAATTTCAAGTCGGATTTCTTGGGCGATGTAAAAAATCAAATTCAATTTCAAATCCTATTTCAAGTTCAATTCGAAGTTCC
This sequence comes from Sabethes cyaneus, assembly GCF_943734655.1. Lineage (NCBI taxonomy): Eukaryota > Metazoa > Arthropoda > Insecta > Diptera > Culicidae > Sabethes > Sabethes cyaneus. The sequence continues at coordinate 196,368,614 of NC_071355.1, read as the reverse complement.
ATTTTAAGTCCGATTTAACTCCAATTTCTGGCAAAGTTGTAAGCATAATTTCTAGTCAAATTTTACATCCAATTCAAGGTTAGTTACAAGTAAAATTTTAAGTTCTCTATTGTGTCCTATTTCAAGTTCAATTTCATGTCTCATTATAAGTTCTATTTCATGTGTAATTTCAAGTCCAATTTATATATTCTAGTCTGAATTGGTCCAAACTTAAGTTTAACGTTCAATTTTAAGTGTAATTTGAAATCCAAATTCAAGTTCCACTTTTAGTTTAATTTTAAGTTCAATTTAAAGTCTTAATTCCAGTTCAAATTTAAGTTGAAATTGATGCAAACTGAAGTCCAATATCATTTGATCATCAATATCCCGCATTTTGCACCTTACTGAACACCGCAGTCTAAAAGGGCGACTGGCACAAAAACTGCGACAATGCGAATGTTGTGAGTGAGAAAGAGTAACAACTGCAATGTTGCTGTTTTGTTTTGTCATATACATTGGCATTAGAGAAAATAATCTGGATTAATCCAGGTACAGCTGCAAAGCACAATATCAATTTGAAGTTCTATTTTAAGCATAATGCCATGCTTAATTCTAAGTTAAATTTCAGTTCCCATTTCAAGTTCAATATCAAATTTAATTTCAAGTTCAATTTTAAGTAAAATTTCAAGTGCAATTCCTGCTCCGATTTTAAAATTAATTTCAAATGCGATCAATTAGACAACTCGCAAGTTGCTGAGAACTACTCGCACTTGCTGAGTGAAGCTTTGCTTTCCTCAATGGAGCTAGCTGTCTTGGCACTCGAAGATGGATGTCGTTGGATACGCTAGGCCGTCAACCGCGTTGTTAAGTGAAGAAACCCTGAGTGCATGGAGTGACTTTTGACGGAGATGAACTGGAAGGGGTTGATGAATTCATAAATTAGGGATCTCTGGCAACCGCCATTAATAATACGAGTAAGCAGATTCAACGACGCATTCTAGCTATATCTGGTCTACTTTTCCCTTCGTAGGTTGATTTCGATCAAGGAGCATAAACCGTACGCAAAATATAAGTGCATTTGCCGTATTTGAACGCAAGGTGTTGGTAACTGGAAGCAGAGAGCGGTCCAGACGTATAAACCACGAGCTGCAGGCACTACTTTGAAAGATTCCCATCGTACACCTGCCGGCTGGCATGTTGTACGAATGCACCATCGACACCAGGTTGAAACTGACTTGCGAGTTCTTGATATAGCAAACAAATTTCAGCAATGTTTAACTTTCATCTGTCTCAGCAAGTGTTACGTTCTACATTTATTTTAATGTTTCGATGTTTACTGTATTAGGTGTTAAGGGCCATTGGGGCATTGTTGCCTGTTGGTAAAGTTATGATAAAGTAATAAATGTTTTTCTGAAACTTGACAGATTTCTTGGCGGCTTTTGCACTGGTTTTCGGTGCAATTTCCATGATAGTTAAGATTAGCTAACTTCGCCATAGCGTTTATACTAGAAAGCATTTGGCTCCACAGCGCGCACGAGCACAAGGCACCTCGGTTAAATTAGATATACCCTCAGCCATTAAAAAAATAATTTACAATTCTCCTCCACCTCAATACAATCCGCAAGTCGCACGAATCATTTCTAAAAGGGGCAGTTTGGTCATCGCTGATCTGAAGTCTCCAAAACACTTGTAGAGAAAAGTGTTTAATTTGGTTATCTGTATGGTTGTAGAGGTACATTCTCACGGTCATCATATTTGTCCAGTTTTGTATGGCTTGTACCTTCTGTAGCGTAAACAGAAGTGGAAGGGGGTTAAATTAGTTGGTTTGTCGAATATAAATCTTAATCCGCATGTTTGGGCAGAAAATGTTCTGATTTTTTAGTTCGACCGATATGGTTACCTCGTTTAATATTCATAAGTTCCATTTCTAGCATTTTTGTCTGTAAGGTTGCTGAGTGGTCGATTTCTGGCCGGCCCGGCCGGTTTTTCACTTGCAAAGCCGGTGACCGGTCAATTTGGCAAAAAATCGGTTTACCGACTTAAGAAAACGGATTTGTATTTTTTGTTCGATTTTTAAAATTTATTTTTTATTTCCATCATTCCGCTAGATTTTCTAATAAATGTATTAGCAATCCTGAGCAATTCGTTGCAGTTTCCGGTCAAAAGAGTTTAAAACCGCAGGCCTGACCAGTGCGACATCAGCCATTATTTCGTTCCTAACGAGATTTCGTATGAGTAGGAAAGAGAATCAACAGCAGCAAAAGCACACGCATATAATTTTCTAAAAATTAAGCTTATTTAGCTTAATAAACTTAAACAAAACTATGGTTTTCTTTGGGGTTGCGTGTACCCTGCCAGTGTATCGATACCAACATCGATACCACAGGTATCGATGCTTGCCGCCCGATATTTCAGTCGGATCGATACTTTTAGAAAATTTGTATCGATATTCGAATATCGATACTTCTCGCAGTATCGCCCAATGCTATGACATACACTCGATTTTCAGCACAAAATCGTAGAGTAGTACGGAGCGACTCGTGCTTAATCGGATATTATCGTATATAAATACTTATATAGTCGTAACGCTCAAAATTATTCGTAATCACGTATATCGCCTCCAAAATAGTACGGATATGTTAATTTTGCGCATGAAATACGATTTATTTAGCATGTATATCTGTACGTAATGCTGATTTTTACCTTTTTTATACATATGAAAATGCTAGGTGGAAACTCCCCTTATGTAATGTAGGAACGGGGCCTTTTCCCGAAACCCCGCGCTGAGAACCGCGGCTAACACGCTGGCAGACGAACAGCGTTCACACGCATTACCTTGTCAGTCGCAAGGGCCTGCATAGTGTCTTCGTCCTGCCAGTAAACACAAAGTTAGATTAAACTTCTCGGTCGATGGTTTCTACAGTAGGTGTAGGAAGAGGCACAATTTGTGTCTAAAAATAGCCCAACCCATGTCGCTACATTAATAAGTTGGGGTTGTGCAGACTCCTTTTGTCCAGCGCCTCTGTGGTTCATAGGTACACGGGTACCAGCGAGCCAAATGCCCTGACGGGTGTTATGGGTTCGAATCCGGTTATAACCTCAGATTTTAGCTTGGTTCGACCCATGCACCTTCCAGCATTGGACAAAAGGTAGGAGTCACAACGACAACTTGTTAAGCGTAGCTACCTATTACCCACCCACCCCTTCCTTTCCACTCTTTCTCCTTCATTCCCAAAAAACCCTTCTTCATTACTTTCCCTTACCGTCCCTTCATCAATTGTAGAACCATCGTTTAAAAAAATATTAAAATAAAATTATTTACATGTTTAAGGACTAAAATTCTTCTAACTATCCACAGCTTCGGTCGATCGAAAAATACTGGTCGATTGTGAAAGGGCACAGCCTCATCGGATGAGGACAGATGATCGGTGAAGAAGTATTTAACACTGATTCTAGAATTTCGTTCCCAGTGGCTCAACGCTTCGAAAAAAGTTGGCAAGGACACTATGTTAACTCCAATGGAAGGAGTGAAAAGAAAAGTCAATTAACACAAAAGTCCGCTCATAAGCATATGAACATAAATTCATATAAATTTAAATGCAAAAAATGTTGCTATATTTTCATAGCATATTTTCTAAATCTGAATTGTGGTGTGAACGACCAGGAGAGAGAAAAAACTATGCTATTGATCGCTTTCTGTCAATAAAAGTGATATAACCAACCAATACGACGAACTACTGTGCATTGTTAACAGACTATTAAATTCAGTTCTAATGATGGGTATATTTCTATCTTATACGATAAACGTGATAATACAACAAAGGTTCCTTTCAATATAAAAAATAAATCGTGTTTATATAAATCTTTGGGCAATTCTATTTTTAGCATTGAATGTTGGTCGCAAAAATAAGTAAAACATATACCTAAGTTCCATGCTATTTTATGAACTTTTACAGCTTTGTGCTGACTGATTGAGAAAAATATACAAATCATGGCAGCGCAATGCGGCTTTGAAAAATTATGTAAGAACTAACATTATACATCCCTTCACCAGTCAGAACAGCATTTATGACGCGTCTGTTCGTTATTAACTCTAGAAACTTGGTTGATTCATTCTGCAATTTGCGTGTTTCTAACCAATCACAAAGCATAACTAAGGGCATTCATTCTATACAGGCATTATTAGTATTTGCAATATTCACATTACTAGCCCAGCTCTTCCATACGCACGTTGAGCAACTTTTCCATTGCTAAAGCTGACGAATCTTTGTTTAATCTAAAGGAAAACAAACAGAAAGTATTTTTCTACCTCGCTAACTATAATTGCCAATTATTCATTGCAATTTATGAATCCTACGGTTGCCTACCCATTAAGCAAATCTGCGTAATCTGATAGTTAAAATATCTCTTACACCTCATGTCAGCTAACGGCACGTTTTATGTCCCTGTGCAGCAAACGTCTTGAGTTCTCGATGCATCTAATATTGCAGCCAGCTCGCTACATTACGCACCGCAAACAAGCCTCATTATTCAACACCATTTATCTCATAAATAATAATAATTAAAATTACCGAACCAGCAATTAAAAGGTTCGATAAAGCCGATTAGCTGCCGATTTTTATCTTCTATCCGCTCAATTTAATGGAAAAAAAGAAGAATGATTCATTCACGCTCTATACTTAAAGTTTCGTTGCGAAGTATCTACATGTTCGAAACGGTAGACGCAGAGGTCGTTATGCTTTAGCTCACCGTTTACAAGGGGTCCAATCGCAAAAACATACACACAGACCCGTCTAACTAGAAGAGACCAATATGGTATGCTGACGATGGTTCAGAGCACAAGTCACAATCAAACAACTCGCGAACATTTTCACCTTCCAGATGGCAGTTCGGTGCACCAGTTTTAGGTCTATATTAGATCCCCGATCTGGATCCAGTTCAAGTGGTTGGTTGGTTGCGGAGAGGGAGGAATAGACCCAGCCGGTGACTGGGTGCCAAGTAGCTATCGTGTAGCTACAACTCAATTTTTAACCCGGTCCAGTCCAGTCAACCAACGGCGGCAACTGCGACAAGACCGCAGCAAACCTTTGCACGATCGATGGGTGAGCCCATTTTGACCGGCCAGCCAGCCGCGGCCAGGGCGGGCGGTTGCAGTCCTCCGTCCGAGTATGGTATGTTAAAACTAAATAATTAAATTATCCATTCCATTGCGGGGTGTGAGACAGAGATTGGGGAGCGTGGTGTGAATGATTTCGATAACGCGGTGACAGGGAATAGAGACTGAGTCCTGTTCAGCAAAAAAAAACGTTTGCAAACTGTGGAAAGAGTAATAGAATAAAAATCAAAATAGGTGCACGCTACCGGGGGGGAACTAAATTGTTACACGGTTTTATCTTATAGCAAGGATCTCTGTAATTATAATACTGACAAAATGAAAAATAACTGCGCAAATTTTGTTGAAGGATGAAAGCGGGGAGAAGAAAGCAATCATCAGCTTGGACTGCCCCGTCATCTGTATGGAAGCTAACTATCTAGCTGAATGAATAGCAACGGCAAGTGTAGCTTGTTTGAAGCGGCGAAGATCGCTACCAAGATTCAGGTATTAGGACCTGTAAACTGGTGCAATTGACTTTTGCGAATGGCGGGTGCTGAACCGAACGGTTGTTAACACACGACGGTAACAGGCGGCTGGAGTCTTTGACAAGCGAGCTGCGAGGTGCCTGTAATAAGGTGGAGAAAACAAAATGTTTCTGACTTTTAGTGAAAGCTAAGTTAGGTAGGAGGCTGACCCGGGTGGTAGGAGTTAATGAATTTGTAATGGATTTAATTGTTAGAACACGAATTTAATTTGTTGAAGTACTTTACAATAACGAAGCACGTGGCTCGAGCATTTTTGACTGTAAGGCAAAAATTTTATGTCGCCAAAATGACAATGAGAAATTTGTGTCGATTGATTTTTAGCTTATAGCTATTTTTAAAGACAAATCGTGAGTAAAGCGCTATGCGAAAAGTGCTGCTTCCAGCTTAAAATGACATTCTAAAAATGACAAATAAAGACGTATTTCTAAAATAGATGATCGTACAACCCATGATCGAAGGGATGAAACTCGTCGATTTATAGCAGAACGCCTGGCTCCGTACAAATCGATTACCAAAATCCAGACAAAACGGTAAGCAAACGGTTCTCGCTCCTCGCCAAAGACAGGATTTAATGTATTACAATGATTAAATCCCACTAGGTGGTATTTATTCGAGCTCGCCTGTTTTATGACGGGTGCCCAAGAGTGCAAGCAAAACCCAAAATGCCCCGACCGTGCGCTTTCCTCTCCTCCTCTACCCTGTATTGCATTGCATCTTATCGATTCCCACTCATTACCGATGAATTATATCCGAAGAAGTGACCCAAGCGGAAATGGCGTGGCTGCTGCTGTCGGTCGCTGCAAAACAGCAGTTTGCACAAAATATAAATATTTTACAGACTCGCACAGCCGGTGGTGGTGCATTCTTGCGGTTCGGTTCGGTCGGCATTGTGTCCGGGAGGGTTATCCTTATCCAGACCTGCGGTGAGTTTCCGCCGCAAATCCCTCCCGGTTCCAGTCCAGTCCAGTCGTATGCACGCAGAGTTCGTGGTGAAGCTGAAAGTGGAACATGCAAACCCGTGGCGGCCGTTTGAGTTGTCGTAATTTTAGAATTTATACAACAAATAAAATAAATAATCTTCCACCTTAAAAATTCCGTGGAAAATCAATAACCACGCGGTCGACATGCAGATTGCTGCGGGATTCATTCGCACTTGAAAGCAAAGTTTGATTAAGACTATGCAAGAATCGTGCCGATTATTATTAAAAATAATCACGAAACAGTGCTCATCGCGGTGAGAGCGTTCGATTTTTTCTCTAGAGACGATTATTTGGAGGCTATATGTTGCGCGGGTTCTGCACCGCGAATCTCCACCCAACAGTTTCCTTTCTCGGCGACTGTTTGTGTGTGACATAACGGATCTTACCTGTTACCTTTTGACTCACGAGCCCGCACTGCCGAGCAGTCATCATCTTTGCATCCATCGGCATTGTTGCCGTGTTCAAATATTTGCCCCATGTAAATCGGCACGCTGCATCCGATCCGATCCGAATGCAAGAGCGAGTGCAACAGCGCGGATGCGGCGGCGGCCGTGGCGGCTGAGTCGCTTTTACCTGCCGCGATCACGAGATGCGAAGATCCGTTGAAGGGTTAGGTATGTTTGCAGACTTTGTTTCAACATGATGATAGTGCTATAATGAGCAACGTGTTTGCACACCTTTGTCGCGATTATGAGGAATCGTTTTTGTTTGATTTTTATTATTTAGGTGGAATAAATTACGGTGCTCATTTCAAGTTGCTTTTAGGGCATAGGCTATAGCTTAAAGAGTAAACCCAAAGGTAGCGGAAATTATTGCCATGAATCTAACTGTATTCGAAAAAATCATTCGCAATTTTTATTTAAGTATAGGGTTTTCGACCTAACTCCGGTTAGCTCGAAAGAAGTTCACTTGAAGAATCCAATAACGTGGCAAATGTTGTCTTGCAAGGTGTCACCTGTCGTGGAGGCGAATTCACGAGTCAATTTCGCCAAATTATTCGTTTTCCGATCGATTATTTCTATAAATCAATTATGGCATGCAAAGTGTGGCATGTTGCAACGTCTTGTTGAAACCACGGCTGCTCCACGTTAAGGGCTTTCAATTTTGGTACAAAAAATAGGTGCCTATGCCCCAGTCATCATTTACTCTTATGTTCTGGCTATTGTGGTTGTTGGAGAAATACGGGCCAATGGTTCTACCAACCCACTGACTTTTTCTAGATGCAACAGTGATAAGACAATGGCACGTGCATTTTCTTCACTCCAAATGTGGCAGTTTTGATTATTACCAATACGGTGTACTCTGTGGTGAATTGAATTTTGTAAGCCTGACACAGCTCCAATTTTTGAGCACGATGCCGACTGGACTCATTTGGGTCTTCCTCAACACCTCACTCTGCAACAGCAATAACTTTTTCGATACACACTGTACACACTGGGTATTCAAGATTGCTGGTGGCCAGTAAGGAGATCCAGCAGCACATTTAAGCGGGAAATCGGGCCTACTTTGCCATTCGCAAAACGCTACGATCAAAAATCATACGCCGCCGTAGCAAGCTTACGATGTTTAAAACCCTTGAAGCCGTGTCGCTGTTCACAGAGGACGTAGACATCCTTGCCGTGTTTGAGCGGAAGGTACTGCAGACGATATTTGGCGGAGTACAAACTGAAAGCAGAGAGTGATGTATGAATCACGAGCTACAAAAATTTCCAGTGTCTATTGCTGCCTATTGTCTATTGGTATTGCTTACTTCTTACTGCTCACTAGTCTCTTCTCACTACTCACGTCGCACTACTCATAACTCTCTTCTCACTTCTCGCTTTTCGGTTCTCACTTCTCTTACTTACTTACTTTTTACTTTTTCGGCGACAATCCGCTTATCAAATCCATGCCGAATTTAGGAGCCGTCTTCATATTTCTCGATCTTGGGCTGCCGCTCTCCAGGCGCCCTAAAACCTGCTGCTCTAGCATCCTCGTCAACAGCGCTTATCCGACGGGTACGGAATCTGCCTCGAAGTCGTCGGCCTCTGTCGGGTACTCTGCTAAATGTTGTTTTCGCTGGTCTCTCATCCGGCATCCTTGCTACGTGGCCAGCCCATTGTAGCCTGCCGTGTTTTAGTCGCTTTACATCTTCCGCATCTTTGTATCCATGGCATATTTCATGATTCATGCGCCTACGCCACACTCCTTCGTATAATATGCTGCCAAGAATTGATCGCAGGATCTTACGCTCAAAAACGCCAAGAGCTGGTCGGACGCTCTCTTTTAACGTCCACGCTTCGTGGCCGTAGAGTACCACCGGGAGAATTAGCGTCTTATAGAGTAAGAGTTTTGTACGGAGTTGCAGGTTACGAGAACTCAGCTGGCTACGTAATCCGTAGAAGGTCCTGTTGGCAGCCGCTATCCGCCTTTTTTCTTCACAGCTCACATCGTTCATGTCACTAACGTACCAAGGTGAACAAATTCGTCGACCACTTCAACCACTGCAGTTCCAACACCCGAGAGGCTACCACGCTTGTATGTTTGCATGCTTGTATGTTTGTATGTTTGTATGTTTGTATGTTTGTATGTTTGTATGTTTGTATGTTTGTATGTTTGTATGTTTGTATGTTTGTATGTTTGTATGTTTGTATGTTTGTATGTTTGTATGTTTGTATGTTTGTATGTTTGTATGTTTGTATGTTTGTATGTTTGTATGTTTGTATGTTTGTATGTTTGTATGTTTGTATGTTTGTATGTTTGTATGTTTGTATGTTTGTATGTTTGTATGTTTGTATGTTTGTATGTTTGTATGTTTGTATGTTTGTATGTTTGTATGTTTGTATGTTTGTATGTTTGTATGTTTGTATGTTTGTATGTTTGTATGTTTGTATGTTTGTATGTTTGTATGTTTGTATGTTTGTATGTTTGTATGTTTGTATGTTTGTATGTTTGTATGTTTGTATGTTTGTATGTTTGTATGTTTGTATGTTTGTATGTTTGTATGTTTGTATGTTTGTATGTTTGTATGTTTGTATGTTTGTATGTTTGTATGTTTGTATGTTTGTATGTTTGTATGTTTGTATGTTTGTATGTTTGTATGTTTGTATGTTTGTATGTTTGTATGTTTGTATGTTTGTATGTTTGTATGTTTGTATGTTTGTATGTTTGTATGTTTGTATGCTTGTATGTTTGTATGTTTGTATGTTTGTATGTTTGTATGTTTGTATGTTTGTATGTTTGTATGTTTGTATGTTTGTATGTTTGTATGTTTGTATGTTTGTATGTTTGTATGTTTGTATGTTTGTATGTTTGTATGTTTGTATGTTTGTATGTTTGTATGTTTGTATGTTTGTATGTTTGTATGTTTGTATGTTTGTATGTTTGTATGTTTGTATGTTTGTATGTTTGTATGTTTGTATGTTTGTATGTTTGTATGTTTGTATGTTTGTATGTTTGTATGTTTGTATGTTTGTATGTTTGTATGTTTGTATGTTTGTATGTTTGTATGTTTGTATGTTTGTATGTTCGTGTGTTTATATGTTCCATCGTAACTCCAGAACGCATTGACCGATTTCTACCAAACTTGGCACACATGTTCCTTGATATAAGAGAATGCGGGGTTGACAAAAGGGGAAGGGGTTTGTAGGGTTTGTAACAGGGGAGAGGCCATAACTCCGAAATGCCTGGCGGTTATTCATAAAACTTGGCACAATTATTCCTTGGCATAAGAGAAACTGCACTGGGACGTTAACAAAAACGAAGGAGGGAGGTTCCCTGATAGGGGGGAAGGGTCCTTAATAGGGAGGGGGGGCATAATTCCGAAACGCCTTGACCGTTCTTTATCAAACTTCAACCTTGGCACACATGTTCCTTGATATCAGGTAATTATTAGGGGGGTTGATAAAGGGGAGAGGGGTACTAATAGGGATGGACCATAACTCCGAAATAAAGGGGGGTGGTTTGTAACAGGGAGGAGGCCATAACTCCGAAATGCCTGGACGGTTATTCATCAAACTAGGCACACATGTTCCATGACATAAGAGAATCAGCACTGGGGGGTTAACAAAAACGAGGAGCGGAGGTTCCCTGACAGGGCAGAGGGTCCCTAATAGGGAGGAGACGATAACTCCGAAACGCCTTAACCATTCTTTATCAAACTGTGAGTGTGACCTGCGATCTGCAAGTGTGCCACTTTCACCCCGTTCGAAAGCTGGCGGTCTTAAAACCATGGCATACGTTTTTTAAGAAGATGACTTTTATACATTTATTATTCTATCATATATCTACTCAAATTTCATTGATAACAAACAATACTAGTAAGAATATGTAGAATTATAACATTTAGTTTGAAGCTTCTTGTGAAATAAAGCTTAACCGGCTGTGCATCAGCGACTCTCGCATTTGTTTTGTTTATTATTTTGACATTTGACGATTCATAGTAAGCTTCATCTGTTTTAATATATCTGAAATAATGGATACTAGCATGTTGAGTGTTTAATAATACAATTAATTAATGCTTTGTGGTAAGACTCTATGGGTGCTGGTTTTACCCCCAGTGCCGATCTTACCCGCACGACCCCTACCTTAAAATAATTAAATGTCTAAAAATGGCAAAGCGGAACCAGGCGGAAGATTTTTCGTTTTCACTATCTTCTATATAAAAATGGATTTCTGTCTGTCTGTCTGTCGGGATGTTCTTTATAGAATCAAAAACTACTGAACCAATCGGCGTGAAAATTTGCATGTAGAGGTTTTTGGGGCCAGGAAAGGTTTTAGTGATGGTTAGAGACCCCTCCCCCCACTAAGAGGGGGGCTCCCACACAAATGAAACACAAATTTCTGCATAACTCGAGAACTAATCAAGCAAATAGAACAAAATTTGGCATGTGGGTGTTTTTGGAGACAATTTTTTTTCTATGATGAATTGAGACCCCTCCCCGCTTTAGGAGGGGGGGCTCCTATACAAATGAAATACAAATTTCCTCATAACTCGAGAACTAATCAAGCAAATGGAACAAAATTTGGCATGTGGGTGTTTTCGAGGGCAAAAATATTTTCTATGGTGAATTAGGACTCCTCCCCACTTTAAGAGGGGGGGGGGCTCCTATACAAACGAAATACAAATTTCCTCATAACTCGAGAGCTAATCAAGCAAATGGAACCAAATTTGGCATGTAGGTGTTTTTGGAGACAATTTTTTTTTCTATGATGAATTGAGACCCCTCCCCACTTTAGGAGGGGGGGGGGCTCCTATACAAACGAAATACAAATTTCCTCATAACTCGAGAACTAATCAAGCAAATGGAACCAAATTTGGCATGTGGGTGTTTTTGGAGACTAATTTTTTTTCTATGATGAATTGGGACCCATCCCCGCTTTAGGAGGGGGGACTCCTATACAAATGAAATTCAAATTTCCTCATAACTCGATAACTAATCAAGTAAATGGAACAAAATTTGGCATGTGAAAGTTTTCGAGGGCAAGAATATTTTATATGGTAAATTGGGAACCCTCCCCACTTTAGGAGGGGGGCTCCTATACAAATGAAATACAAATTTCCTCATAACTCTAGAACTAATCAAACAAATGGAACCAAATTTGGCATGTGGGTGTTTTTGTAGGCAAGAATATTTTCTATGGTGAATTAGGATCCCTCCCCACCTTAGGAGGGGGGCTCCTATACAAATGAAATACAAATTTCCTCATAACTCGAGAACTAATCAAGCGAATGGAACCAAATTTGACATGTAAGTGGTTTTGGAGGCAAGATTTTTTTCTATGGTAAATTGAGACCCCTCTCCTCTGTAGAAAGCGAGTTATGACCCATCTCCCCTTTAAGAGGATGGGCTTTCATACAAATGAAATGGAAATTTCCTCTTATCTCGAGAACTAATCAAGCAATTGGAACCAAATTTGGCATGTGGGAGTTTTAGATGGCAGAATTTTTTTATTGTAAATTACGACCGCTTCCCCTTTTAAGAGGGGGCTCCCATACAAATGAAATACAAATTTCCTTATAATTTGAGTACTAATCAAGTACAGTCGATATTTGTATAACGCGGGTAATTGGGACCGCGTTATAAGAAGCGCGTTATACAAGTACACGTAGCATATGGAAATTGAGTTAATTGGGGCTATACCTGAATTTTACAAAATTTCGAATCAACACGACCATGGTTCCTTTGGGAAAGATGTCAAGTATATATTTTTCCATCTTACAGATGCTTGGTGAGACAGAAAAAATCGCCTCTTGGTCTTCCAGAGCTTCCGGAACATCCGGTAAATTTTCATTTCTGTGAAGTCTTCTCATAGCTTCAAAATTCTTTTTAAAGTTCCTATGGCTTATTATTTGGCGTAATATAAGTAAAGTAAACAATACGTGCTATTCCAAAGCCAACATGCGATTCTCCGACAAATACGGAACATCCGTAAAAGTGGTCAACGAGCCGTAATCCGTAAAGGTCAATTGTTCTTTGAGTTCGGAATTATGTTTATCCAACCTCGAATTGAACAATATGAAATGGGAATATAAATTCATCGCGTTGACGAAAGCAACAAAGTTTTCGTAGCCTGTTCGCTCTTACAAGAAGCCCCATTCTGAATTGTCCAGGAAAAGGTGAAAACAAAAGTAATAATACTTCTCTCTCACTTTTTCTCAGGCAAAATCCATAAAAATATTAGATACCGTCAACACGGATTTCGGAATGGCCATGGCTAACTACGATGGTTAGATTTCTGTTAAAATTTTCCCAGAAATGCACAATACTTGGTGAAGAGTTTATACAAAAGTTGATATATTTGCTATTAGATTTGTAAGTATAGTAAATGTTACCGGAAGTTCAGTTTACTATACCACATCTATCAAATTACACTAGCAAAATTGGAAATTTCAACAAACTGGCGAAATAACCTCGTTTATTTGTCAGCGAACATTTTATAACAAACCTTTTTCAAATTGTAGCGCGGACTTCAACATGAATTTTCACTTATTGTTCACTTTGACGGCAAATCCTAATTTTCCAGTGAACGTTTTGGCGGCTATGTCGAGTCGTGTCGTGAGCGGCCTATTTAGTTGAGGATTGCTGATATTCCATTTCATTTTGATCTGTTACAAATTAAAAAAATTTGCATTTCCAGTGACCAATTTCAGGTAAGCTTTGAATTTTTTCCCGGTAAACCATCCAATGGCCAAATTGAGTCACAAATAGTCGAAATATACTTCTAGTGTAGTCAAATTACACTCGAAATATTCACGATATGTTCTGAATTTTTCGGAGGACCACCTTATGGCTTTCTAAGGTCGCTTATTTATTACTTTGTTTTTAATTCGTATCAATTACCCGACTTTAGTTACTTCAAAAATATTTTACCAATTTTAACCAACTTTACCAATAAGATAATTTCAACGGATATTCCGGAATCTCCAGCAGGCCAACCCGTAACTTTGTGGTTTCCGTATATCACTTAGAGAGTCAACTGTTATATGCCCTACAACTTCTTAAAAGACACCATGGTCATATCTGTTCAAAAACGCTCAAAATTCGAGTTTAGCCCCAATTAACTCAATATCCATATGCTACGTGTATTTGTTATACGCGGAAAACCGCGTTATAGAAATATCATGGTACCCGCGCTATAGAAATCCGCGTTCTACAAATCCGCGTTATAGAAATCTCTACTGTAATTGGAACCAAATTTGGCATGTGGGGCTTTTAGGGGACAGAAATTTTTTCTATGATGAATTAAGACCCCTCCCCTGTTTAGGAGGGGAGGCTCCCATACAAATAAAATTCAAATTTCCTTATAATTTGCGAACTAATCACGCAAATGGAACCAAATTTGGCATGTGGGAGATTTTTGAGTCTTGAATTTATTTTATGATAGTTAGAGACCTCTCACCCCTATGGTAGGGGGATATGGATTCCCATACAAATAAAACAGAAATTTTTGCGAAACTCAAAAACTAATCGAACACGAGAAATTCGAGACTCTTCCATAAAACATTAATTAATAACAAGACCACAAAAGCTATCTATAGTAACACTAGATCATTCTGGACGAGACGGCCGCGAGTGATTATGACAAAGATCATCCGAGATTCATGATTTATGTACAACACAGGTTAATTTGTGGCAATACGAAGTTTGTCGGGTCAGCTAGTATGCTATAAACTTTGACCTATCTGATGGTGAGTGAAATTTTGCCGGGACTTGCTCGGAAGCTTACTAAAACATTGATTAAAATATTAATATCTTGCCAGAATTTTTGGGGTAATTTTCGTAATCACTATTTGTATCGAGGACATTCATGTATAAATACATAAAATACATGAAAACTATTGAAAAACATTCCTTTTTACTGGTAAATACTCACCCATGGTAAATAGACACAATTTCACTCAGATTTTTAGCTTTTTAGACCAACGAGCGGAAGAACGCACTTTAAAAGCAAAACAATTTTTTGCCGAATGGCTTTCTAAATTGGTACCTTGCTGAGTGAAGAAAAGTATGAATTCAGTTCAAAATGATACTAACGTGACCAACAGACTATGCTAAGATTACAGATACTATAAATAAATAAAAATCGTGCATTTCATATTTCGGACTTATGACTAACTTTTTGGGTCAAATACTCCTATGTGCGGCGTGAGGATTTCTGTCTGCCCGTATATTCCTTATAGAATTGAAAACTACTGAACCGATCGGCGTGAAAATTTGCATGTAGGGGTTTTTGGGGCCAGGGAAGGTTCTTATGATGGTTCGAGACCCCTCCCCCCACTAAGAGGGGGGGCTCCCATACAAATGAAATTCAAATTTCTGCATAACTCGAGAACTAATCAAGCAAATGGAACAAAATTTGACATGTGGGTGTTTTTGGAGATAAGAATTTTTTCTATGGTGAATTGAGACCCCTCTTCTCTTTAGACAGGAAATTATGACCCCTCTCCCCTTTAAGAGGCGGGGCTTCCATTCAAATGAAATACAAATTTTCTCATAACTCGAGAACTAATCAAGCAAATAGAAGCAAATTTGGCATGTGAAGGTTTTGGAGGCATGAATTTTTTCTATGATGAATTAGGACCCCTTATCTTTTTAGGAGGGGGGGGCTGTCATACAAATGAAATACAAATTTCCTCATAACTCCAGAACTAATGGAACCAAATTTAGCATGTGGATGTTTTCATAGCCATTTTTTTTCTATGGTGAATTGAGACCCCTCCCCTCTTTAGGAGGGGAATTATTTCCCCTCCCCATTCAATAGTGGGAGCCCCATACAAATGAAATACAAATTTCCTCATAACTAGAGAACTAATCAAGCAAATGGAACCAAATTTGGCATGTGGGGGGGTTTTGGAAGCAGGATTTTTTTTATGATGGTTTGAGACCCCTCACCCCTGTGGTAGGGGAATAAGGACTCTCATACAAACAAAACAGAAAATTTTGCGTAACTCAAAAACTAATCGAACTCGAGAAATTTTAGACTCTTTCATAAAACATTAGTCAATAACAAGACCACCAAAAACTATCAATAGTAACATTTGATGATTCAACGCGAGACGACCACAGGCCGCAAGTGTTGCCGGCGACCTGCCGTCAGAAGCACCGACATACAGACGAGAAAACAACGATAGAACCAACTTGAAATGTTGTGGTTCCAACGATTTCCACTTTATTGTGAGAGTTGGATAGCCCATGCACACGGCTATCTTGACAATTGCTGTCCGTCCATGATAAACGAAAGAAATCTTGAACACGACGAAGTGCAGTTTTCGTATGACGAACTCCCGAAATGACGAAATATTCGCTGCTTGCAAATGCCAACAAAATCAAACCACCAAAACAATAGCATAGAGTAAGGCGGAATATTTGAGTATATTTGGGGTTGCCAGTTGTTCAAAGTAAAAAGTGATTCCTTTAGTTTGCATAAGGAATCGTTCAAACTAGCAGGGGTCCACAGTACTCGAAAATTTGTTTTTGCGTGAAATGTTACCTCATGAGAAAAGTGCTACGGAAAATCAACGTGTTTTAGTAGATTTTTATGACAACTATGCCCTAGGTACAGAAACATGCAAAAAGCGGTTTGTCCGACTCTAAAAAGGGAAACTTTTATTTGAAGACAAGGAACACCAAGGGGAATGTAAATAAATCGAATACGAGTATTTTTTTTTGCTGGACTAGTTCAGGAAAACTTACTTTCACTCGGTGAGTGTAATTTTGGTTTACTGGTACTTTTCGAAAGTTGGTCGAGGAATAATGAATGGTAATTTGATGGATAATATTGAATATAAAAACACAACTAATGACCTGGTTTTCGAAATCATATCATAGTTATACATACATTGATCATTGCGTTTTTATCCACTTTTAGAATACATATTGTCAACCTGTTAAAAACCAAAAACGGATGAAGCTAGAATCAAAAAGACTTGTTAAAAGTCTTTTAGCAAAAATGAAAAACCTTTCCCAGAACTAGGTTACCTCGTGTATTGGACGGTTTCGCATATGGTCCAATGGAAATTATCATATACACATCTTTGTTACAGTAGGGTAACAATTTTTTAATCTCGCCACAATCTGCAGATCACTAACCGTGTCGGGGGCGATATTTATTGCCAACGAGACGTCAGACGCCTTCACTTTCTGCGGCCTGCTGCCGGCTTGAAACTGTCTGATTCTTTAGCTTTAGCTCCACTCCTGCTTGTCTTGCTGTTGAAGTAAGTATTTATTTGTGCATGCATTTTAGATTGTCGTCCATATTACGATTACCATCGTCGTTCATGTCCACGCGGTGAGTTGCGGAAAACGAGACAGACGGTTTCAAATTTTGAAATATTCCAACATACACTGCTGGCGAATGCACAGTGGGCTGGCTTGACGGTCGATGGAGATCAAAAAAGGGTTGCTGCAATGGATTCTCCTGCAAAATTCGTCGTGTTCTATCCTTGTGGGCTGCACCCGTGCCGCGGTTCGGTGTGCTGTGGCGGTATCAGCCGCCGCTCGACAGCGCAGGGTTTTATGATTTATGACAATTTCTTGTACGTAACTTCTATTGCAAACATTGCAGACCGTGAGTTTTATTATAGTGAGACAACTAAATTCGCAACACAATACAATACTGGCCAGACTGGCACGGTTTGGTTTACAATTTGTTCCTGCGGGGTGAAATCCATGCTCGGCTTTGTCATTATGTCCCAGTAAACCTAGTTTCGATGGATTAAGTGGAGCGGTGCAGCGGAGGGTAACAAGTTTTACGTCATCGGTTCGGTTCTCGCAGACGTTGTCGTGGGCTGCTAAGTGGAGATTGATTGCTGAATGGTGGAGCTACAAGTCGCTATCGGGCTGGAAATAATTCACAGAGACAAGATTTTCGCTTTTCATCGTCTGCGAAAATTATAGATCGCCGCGGAGCAATGGAGGTGTCGAAAGGGTAAAGGTTGGGTTTCAAATGAAATTCGTTTTTGACGATCGGTGCCAGCTGATTGAAGAATATGTTGTTTTGTAGAATGCAGCCCGACTAAGACTTTAAAATAAGACTGGAACTTACATATGTTCACTGCGATAGGAATGAAAAATCTCACAGAAAGCTGCTTGCTTCAATACCTATGATTGACATAAGTGGATTAACCAGTACTGGTTGAAGAAACTTACGCCAGTCTGCGAGCGAAGGCGAGATTGCCATTAAGATTAACCTCCCACGAAGAGTTCAGCAAATAGTGGTTTCCAGTACTTCAGTTGCACTTTGGTTTTCTTCGTTACACGTACGCAACAGGACGTGACAATTGTTCTGCGCTAATCCGATACTTGTGGACGTTCGTAGCGCATTTTGTTCCAAGCTGTGATTAAGCTGAACAAGTCACTACATCGAAACATATTACTATAACTTTGGCTGGCATTTTGCAAATGGAACTGGAAATTTGAGACTGGAGATAGCCCATTCATGGCGTGGATCAAAGTACTTCACAGTCGACATTGGACACAATTTCATATTAACTAGAGCGAATGGAGGCTGGGAGGAGCTGATTCGTGGCATACCGTATAAGCCTGCACGTTATCGTTTCAAAAATGGTCGTCCATATAACGCAATCGACGAACACGGTGTGTTGCCGCCGTGAATGAAGGTCTTTTTCGTGCCCAGTGGATTGAGATCTGAATCAGTCAGATGATTTGATTTAAAGGCCTTTCAAACTCAAAGCTAAGTAGTTGGCTTGGAGAACACACTCTTGGTTGAACGAGTTAAGTTAAATCGAAAATTTATTTGAAGGTGCATATGCCTATTCTATATCATTGCCCAAAGCAAATCAGAGCATAGAGTGAATTGCCAATGAATTGGATTGCGTTGTTGGTGGTGCTGGAGGTGATGTTTTAATATGAAAATTAAACATTTCCTGGATAAAAACCTGCTGGTTTTTAGTCTATTATGGATAACATTTTTATTGCCTTTCTACTATATAAATATATAGTATAAAGGTATAGAAATCACTTGGAAAACCGGAAATGGAAAGAAGGTCCTGCGGGCCGAATGTCATATACCATTCGACTCAGTTTCGAAAACTGAGCATTTTCTGTGTGTGTGTATGTATGTGTGTGTGTGTGTGTGTGTGTGTGTGTATGTGACGCTTTTAATCTCACTCACTTTTCTCGGAGATGGCTGGACCGATTTTAATGTTCTTAGTGTCAAATGAAAGGTCTAGGTTTCCCATTGGTCGCTATTGAATTTCATACTGATCGGACTTTTAGTTCAAAAGTTATGTATAAAAATACGAAAAATATGGGACTTCATTATCTCATAGGTCTCTTAACCGATTTGAACAAAATTGATTGCATATGAAAGGGGAGCCTTGCAAACCCTTAACTTCCAAATTTCATGACGATTGGACTTGTAGTTTGAAAGTTACATAAAGAAATGTGAAAAAATAGTATTTAAAACATATTTATGTAACATATAAGCATTAATTTAATGAAAAACATCACACATTTTATGATTATTTGAAAATTACTGCTGAGATCTATCAAACGAAATCGAGTTATTTAAAATCGGACGGTTCATTCAAAAGTTATATAAACTTAAGCGCCGTAAGCACACTTAAGCACCGTATATTAAACCGTTAAAACGTGTGAAATCAAAACAAATGATGATTGTATGCAATGTGTGTGATGTATGTGTGTATGTATGTATGTATGTATGTATGTATGTATGTATGTATGTATGTATGTATATATGTATGTGTGTGTATGTGATGACAATTTGCAATTTTTAAATTTGCATTGAAATTCAAGAAAAGTGAGAAACATGTTAATTTACTGAAGTTTTTGAAGCCTCTTAATGGAATACGAAACGTATACGCTTTGAAATAAGACACTGATGAAGCCTGCGCGTCGTAGGCGAACTACGTATCTGTTGCAAATAAATATTAAATAGTGGGATTCAATCGAAAAGCTTTTTCTTTTCTTTGATTTCAGATTTCAATTGTCATTTTGTTCACTTGCTGTTACTCACAATTGTACAAGAAAAGCAAAAAGCGAAGAAAAGCAGTTAATTTAAGCATGTAGATATAGTAGTGTATAGGATTAAAAATACTAGTGAGACGATTTTTCCAAATAAATTTATACAAATTTCAAACAAATTCTGTTTGATCAATAGATGCTCTTTTCAATCAATAGATACTAGAGCTTAGAAATGTTATATGAAAAATTGGAAGTACACGTTGCACGATAGTAATTTTGCAAGATTTGTTTTCGTTAGTGACATTTTAAAGGACAGATGTCTTATGTCATGTATCATGTTTTAATAAATAAATCAAAAAAAGACAAGCACTGGGAATCATATCGATCATATTTCCCATTCTCAAGCATGTTAATGGCGCAGCTTTTGCACTATTTTTCGACCTCATTTTGTTTTCCTAACCCTCTAACATTGTAAAAACGATGCGATCAAGCTAATGACTATCTTTTCATGAAGGTACATTCAAAAGAAGCTTAAGTTTTGATTTTCATGCAAAAATAATTATCTGAAGGAGCGCCAGCTAAGAAAAAATTCAATTTCTCTTTTTCATATCTAATGCTCTATTTAGTTATTTTTTCTAATTCAGACATATTGCAAAATTGAAGCCAAGCAAACTAATAGTAAAATTTTGAGATTAATCATTTTGTTGTCGATATCCTTTTTCTTCAAAAGCGAAGTATAATAATAATTTTTCTGAACTCTTGTTTTTCAAAGATGCTAACCTTTTGAACGCATGGTATTAATATAAAAATATCAAAAAATCTTGGATTGTCAATTCAAAACAAGTTTCGTATATGGCTCTGAATCCCGAAAGTTAAGGCCGTCTGTAGACCCGTTAGTGGGTTAATTTCTAATTTTCTATATATATATATATATATATATATATTCATTCAAATCTGTAAAAATTATCTTTTGTATTATTTCTCGATAAATCACGTAAATATTATAAAACTAAATAAGGGGTTCATCAAGTAACATAAATGACGCTTACAAGTATTTACGCACCCAAGGAAAGAAAATATAATTATTCTACGCAATACGTTGTGAATTTTACTGGCAAACAAGGATTTTGAGGAATACGGAACGCATATTTAAAAATATAGTCAAGTTAATAATAGATGTTCCTGAGAAATTAAATAGTGATTATTGTGGCAGTAGAAAGGCTAGGTCACGCCGCTAGGTGGATTAATTCGGGTTTTTTTTTGTATCTTTGACTTATTTGTTTATGCCTTTATCAATAATTACTACTATAATGTACAATGTTTTATTATAAATGTGTTTTTCTAAGTATCTTTTCATAAACGAACAAACACATCAAAACTCACTTACTCAGCAGATTGAGAGCGTTCATAAAATAACAATTTGAGACTAACCAAAAACGATGTCTCTTAACAATTTGATCGAATTTCAGCTGAAAACGTATTACTTCATGCAATGTTAGCCAATGGAGAACCATGACGGCGGGGAAAGCGATTTCGACGGTGCAACAAACGGGGAAGAGGTGCCAGCCCCAACGATAGGCGAAGCTAAGGAGGCCAACATACAGCTAAAGAACAAGTCAGCTGGGAAAGATGGCATCGGAGCGGAGGTTATTAAAATGGGACGAGAAAAGCTGGACGTTTGTATGCGCCGGCTAATTGTTAGAATTTAGGATACGGAACAGTTACCGGAGGAGTGGAAAGATAGGGTTTTCTGCCAATCTATGAAAAGGGCGACAAGTTGGACTGTGAGAACTATCGAGCGATCACCGTTCTCAATGCTGCCTATTAAGTGCTGTCCCAAATCATTTTCCGTCGACTATCACCAATTGCGGACAGATTTGTGGGAACTTATCAAGCCGGCTTCGTCGAAGGTCGGTCTACAACGGATCAAATATTTACACTGCGGCAAATCCTCGAAAAGGGCCGTGAATACAGTGCTCCCACGCATCATTTGTTCGTTGACTTCAAAGCCGCATATGATACCATCGACCGGATAGAGCTATGGAAAATCATGGACGAGAACAGCTTCCCCAGGAAGCTCATCAAACTGATTAAATCTACAATGGATGGTACTCAGTGCTGTGTTCGGATTTCGGGTGGACTGCCAAGTTCATTCGAATCACACAGAGGTGAGAGAATCATTAAGGTGATGGTCTTTCATACCTACTGTTCAACATAGCGCTACAAGGTGTTATGAACCGAGCGGATATCAACACGACGCGGGGCACGATTTTCAACAAATCTAGTCAATTCGTCTGCTTTGCCGATGACATGGATATTATGGGCAAAACATCTGTGGCGGTGGCTGAACAGTACACCAGACTAAAGCGCAAAGCAGAAAAGATTGGGTTAAAGGTAAATACGCCTAAAACAAAGTACATGCTGTCCAGCTATTGATCTATTATCTAGTATATTGATCGACGGCGATGAGTTTGAGGTAATCGACGAATTTGTCTACCTTGGCTCACTGGTAACGACGGACGATGATACCAGCCGTGAGATTCGGAGGCGTATTATCAGCGGAAGTCGTGCTTACTATGGGCTTCACAAGCAATTGCGGTCGAGCAGACTAAGTCCCCGTGCAAAGTGCACCCTGTACAAGACGCTTATTAGACCGGTTGTCCTCTACGGGCATGAAACATGGACAATGCTCGAGGAAGACCTGCGAGTGCTCGGAGTTTTCGAACGACTAGTGCTAAGAACGATCTTCGGCGGCGTACAGGAGAACGGAGTATAGAGGCGGGTGATGAACCATGAACTCGCACAGTTCTATGGCGAACCAAGTACATTTCAAGGTCAAGACTAAATAACGAGGTTGGTCTATTTCATAGGGACGGAACCTTTCCCCGAAAACCCGCGCTGATAATCGCGGCCAACACGCTGATAGACGAACAGCGTCACGCGCAATACCTTGTAAGTCGCAAGGGCCTGCATAGTGTCGTCGTCCTGCCAGTAACAACAAGTTAGATTAAAACTTCTCGGTCGGTGCCACCGAATCGGTGGTTTCTACAGTAGACGGAGGAAGAGACACAATTTGTATCTATAAATAACCCAACCAGATACGTCGCTACCTTAATAAAGGGGTTGTGCAGTCTTCTTTTGTCCAGCGCCTCTGTAAAGAATAAAGAGTAGCGGTCCTAAGACACTTCTCTGTGGTACTCCTAAGTCATTCTTGCGTGAATCGGAAGGGACAGAAAGAAGTTTGGACGTCAAGTCGACACTGCCTTAGTAGACTACATAGGTCACCTTGGTTGTATCTTCTCCAGCATTTTACTTTCAAGAATTCATGGTTTAATGCTAATTAATTGTCGACAGTAATACATATCGTTTCATGGTCAGTGACTCGCAAGTTTGGCCCAATACTAGCTGCAATCAATTGACGAATCTAGGGTCGCCGGACCTGACAGCCTGCCATCGCTCCTCTTCAAAAACTTTGCTGCGACACTCGCAATTCCTGTAAGGATTATTTTCAATCAATCCATATCGGAAGGAACTTGTGAATGGAAGGAATGAATGTGTGGAAAACTGCTGCTATCTGGAAAACTGGAAAGCGGCTGTGTGGAAAACTGCTCAGCTGAGCAGAAGGATATGACAAGCAAAAATACTCTAATTGTGTTTATTTTTCTCTGTTCTTTCCTTTCTTTCATGTCACAACAACGCAACGCAACGCAATAACATCAGTCCCTAAAACGAAAGTTGTCGTTTAGTTTTACGGAAAATAGCTCAATAGCATGTGCGTGCTGCGTGGTGCAAATCAGCCTATCACAGAAACGAAGCATGCTTGTACGAGGAACGGATCGACCTTCTAAAACCCCACATGCCAAATTGTTCCATTTGTTTGATTAGTTCTCAAGTTATGAGGAAATTTGTATTTCATTTGTATGGAGAACCCCCCCCCCCGGTCCCGCTTAAAGTGGAGAGTCCCTGTCTGAAGAGGGAAGGGGTCTCAATTCACCTTAGAAAAAATTCTTGCCTCCAAAAACACCCATATGCCAAATTTGGTTCCAATTGCTTGATTAGTTCTCGAGTTTTGCAGAAATTTGTGTTTTATTTGTATGGGAGCCCCCCCTCTTCGGGGGAGGTCTCTAACTATCATAAGAGCCTTCTTTGGCCCCAAAAATCCCTACATGCAAATTTTCACGCCGATCGGTTTAGTACTTTTCGATTTTATAAGAAACATACCGACAGACAGATAGAAATCCATTTTTATAGGTATAGGTAACGCATCTTTTTACGGTATTAGGGTGGTACAAATACTTTATTTTTTTCAAATGCGTTCTTAAAATATCATTCTTCGGAAAAGTCTGGGACACTCTAAAATAAGTAACCTTGCCGAATTTAGTAACTATCTTCTGATTGCGAAATATAATAATATAAACGAAATATAATATAAACGCTGTATCTCGGGATCACTCTTACTCTACAAGTATAGAATAAATAAATACTAAATACTAAAAATAATGATTTGTTTGAGAAAAAGCACTCAAATATGGGTCATTCCATGCCAAGTGACCGAGAAAAAGTTCAAACGTGTAATCGACCTTCACGGATTTGAACCAAATTTGCCAGATTGTTCGTTTTCGGTCAGAAAGTAAAAATCCAAAATTTGTTACGGATCGAACATTCCCTCGATTAATGGAAGCACCTCCATTTTTAAGGAAAATACCCGATTTTGTCAAAATCTCTTTTATCTTTTGCTTATATCTCCGGAAATATTAAGTTTAGAAAAACAATATTTTCACATTTTCAAAGGAAATCATCCAAGGAATTCGAAAAAGATATTATTTTTGAGCACCAGTGCTGCCAAACATTTTTAAACTCAATTTAAAAACAAAATTTTCATTTTTCTCTCAATGAAGACAATTTTATCTCAAAAATTTCAACTTCATCATGTTCCGCAGATCTTTTTACATAAGAATCACTCATCACTCCGAGGTATTTTTGCCAATCTCGAGATACAGTATTTTAAAGCAAGCAATTCCACATTTTTAATGTATTTATTTTATTTATTTATTTATTTATTATATAATTCATCTGACCTTAAAATTGTCTACATGAATAAAATCTTATTCTAAATAAGCTCTACGCAATCTCTGTGCAAACAAGTGTGACGGTAAACCAAAGTCAAAACGTTCCTCTACATTAGAAACGGTCCTGATACATTCAGTTATCGGTTCGCTATATCCGAACGCCGTCCGATGAAACTGCGTTTGAACTAGTCCAGTTGATCGCAACGGTCGTTGTGATGCGCGAAAATTAATCATGGAAAGCAAGTTTGGAGAGTCGATTTCGCCATTGATAGTTTTTGCTACGAATATTGCTTGTTGCATCTTGCGTCGGTGTTCAAGGGTGTCCAAGTCGAGTAAACGGCACCTATCTACGTAAGCAGGTAAGATATCCGGATGTTCCCAGGGCAAGTGTCGCAATGCTAGTCGGATAAATCTCCGTTGCACACGTTCAATCCGAAGATTCCATGTTAGCTGTTTAGGAAACCAAACAAGACTACAATTCTCCAGTAGTGGACGTACTAGGGCGCAGTACAATGATTTAAGACAGTGTGGATCCTTAAAGTTCCGACCAATTTTAAAGATGAAACCAAGCTGTCGAGATGCTTTGGAGATAATCAACTCACGATGTAGATTAAACGTCAGTTTGGTGTCCAGCAAGACGCCGAGGTCACTAACTCGGTCCACTCTGCGTAACTCAACGCCATCGATAGTGTAACCAAAGGTGATCGGGTTTTTGATGCGGTAAAAACTCATCACTTCACATTTAGCTATGCCTACAATGAGCCAGTTCCGTTTACACCAGTCAGTGAATAAATCAAGCAAATCTTGCAAGCGGCGGCAGTCGTCTATATTTCCTATCGATGCAAACAATTTCAGGTCATCGGCGTACACTAACTTGCAGCCAACTCCCAGCAGCAACGCAATATCGTTGAAGAATAGCAAGAAAAGTAGAGGTCCCATGTTACTTCCTTGAGGGACTCCAGACTTATTGGTAAACACCGATGAAACACTACTACCCAGTTTCACACGAAGTACCCTACCACTGAGGTATGAGTTCAGCCATTCAACCATCTGTTGGGAGGCACCAAGTCGAGACAGTTTTCTTAATAGTATTGCATGGTCAATTCGGTCGAAAGCTGCTTTCAAGTCAGTGTAGATAACATCAACTTGCTTCTTGTCCTCCATATGCGAGATACACATCGATGTAAACTCCAGCAAATTAGTGCAAACAGATCTACCAGGCATGAAACCGTGCTGCACCGTTGAAATATAGTTCTTAGTGCGGGACAGTATTACACCACTCACAATTATCTCAAACAGTTTAGAAGCTGCAGAAAGGTTAGTGATTCCTCGATAATTCCTTACGTTGAGACGGTCGCCGGTTTTAAATACTGGAAACATAAACGATTCCTTCCAAACTTCGGGAAATCTTCCTTGTG
The DNA here is from genome assembly GCF_943734655.1 of Sabethes cyaneus. Classification (NCBI taxonomy): domain Eukaryota; kingdom Metazoa; phylum Arthropoda; class Insecta; order Diptera; family Culicidae; genus Sabethes; species Sabethes cyaneus. Next base: position 196,342,101 of record NC_071355.1, on the reverse strand, counting down.
CGAATGACTTATTGAATATGAAGCATAAAGGATTGGCCAACACCGCTATGCAACGGCTCAAAACTACAGCTGGAATCCCATCAGGTCCCGCAGAGAACGAACGCTTTAATTTTTTAGTGGCGGTTATAACCATGTCGGTTGTAATGCTGAACAAACCCAAATCCACCAAATCGGCTGGAACGTGCGCAGCCGCAATTTCAGCATCACTATTAGTAGCTTTTTCATCAGCAAAAACGGAAGCGAAGAATTTCGCAAACAGCTCACAAGAGTCAGAATTTGAATTGGACTCAACACCATCGTAGCAAACGTTCGAAGGAATCGAAGAGGATTTTCGTTTGGAGTTGACAAAATTCCAAAAGTTTTTCGGTTGCCTCTTAAGATCAGTTTGCACTCGCAGTACATACGATTTATACAATGAAGCATTCAGGCGGCGATATTTATCACTAGCATGTTTGAAATTGAACTGAGTCAATGGCGTTCTCCGATGGCGACGAGCACGTTGAGCACGGTTACGTTCCCGCTTCAGTTGCCGTAGACGAGGGGTGCACCACGGCGGGGTGGCGGGCTGTTTTACAAATGGGACATTCCTACTCAACCACTGAGAAATGATATTGCAAAACCGTAAAGCCATTTCATTAACATCATCGCAATCGAGTAAGACACTCCAATCAGTTTGCGCTAAGTATTCGGTCAAATCAGCAAAATTGATTTTTCTGTAATTCAATTTACTCATATCACCACCAACGGTGTCTACAACGGCAGTATTGTTTCGAACAGGCAAAGATAGTACAAGAGGTGGGTGGTGCGGGTCGACGGGATGTAATGTAAAACTAAGAACAAAATAACTTTTTTTGAAGCAGTAATTCTCTACGCAATGTAAAAATACTTTTGCATATCGGAAAAGCATTTATACAGTATCGACCTTTTCGCGTGTGTAATGGCGGCTGGTGGGTACAACTTTCGAAGAACGTGAGCATGCCTTTGGCAACTTTATTCACGTCAAGTTGATATTTCCAGCCTTAATTGTTGTTGTAGAACTTTCAAGCATACGTGAGCGGAGTTTCCAAAAGCAAATAACTCTTGTCGAAAACTGTACCCACTAGCCGCCATTAAGCGCGCGATAAGGTGGATATAAAAGGGTTTCTCTTAACAGTGTTACCAACTTTTCAGTTTCCCGCATGATTAGTTACATTAATTAAGGGAATATTAGTCTGCTAGCAACAATAAACGCAATGTACAAGGAAGATAAGAGCTCATATCTATTAGCGAGATGAAAAACAGTTTACAAGGCTATGATCAAACAACTAACGTACCGTCATCCGGGGCGAGATTGTGCCAAAAAAGCCGATGTTTTTGTTCTTTAGCTCAGCATACACACAATTTAGGAACTAAGTTGGTTTCAAACCTGTCAATCTATACTAAATTGTTCAATTAACAACTACCGTAGGGATGGTTTAGTTACAATGAAACCTAATTTTACTGGAAGTGCATGAACTTTGGTACAATCTCACCCCTTCCAGGGGGTTACATTGTGCTAAAAACATAAAGTTAAGGTAAATACCTAAACATTGAACATTAGCATGTTTATAAACAATACACATAAATATCAGTATAAAGTAGTTCATATGGGGCCGTCCATGAACTAAGTAGGCTATTAGGGGCAGGGGGTCGGCCAAAAACAACGCATCATACAAAAAGTGTGAACGAAAATAACCTGGGGAGGTCTGAAATAACTAAAAATGAGTTCGTAGTCAATGGACAGCTTTTATATAGCCAGTAGCGTTTCTAGGATTAACAAGGGGGAGATATATTGAGGGCGTGTATCCTAAGGGGGCATACCTATATGATCATTTTATAAAAGTAATCATTACTTCGTTCGAGAATCTGCGTCCGCAGAACATGTGGCCCATCCCACTTCCCTCCCCCTCCTTAAAACTGGTAGTTTATACATGGTATAAAACATTTGTCTTATATTAGAGTATTTATTCAAAGCATCTGAAATTTCCAGAGCAAAAGTAAAAATTAGTGCAAGTTATTTAGCAGGTCTATGACGCTGTTTGCTCCAAAATGTATGATGCAATCTAATATGTCAAAATATTGTACTCAATAGTAAAGAATGTGAGTGTACTGGTGTATACTTACGTATTTTTGTTGTGTATGTGAAATCCACAAATTGGATCAATCATTATGGTTTGGCACAATCTCACCCCCGTGAAGCTCGAAAAGTACAAAGTTTCGAAAAATATTATTTTCGTATTCAAAACTTATCCAACGCATAATAACCTTTCAATACATTGTAAATGATTAGTTTATATGCCTTCAAAATAGCAAGTTGATGTGATTTCTTGTTTGGGCTGGTTTATGCGGGACATTTTTTACAAGCGTTATTTCCGAGTATTTTTGATCGCGGACTTTGAAACCCTGTTTTGGCTAAATAGTTTGCTAATATTATCTTTGTTCTATTCTAAGTGATGAATAAATATGTTATGTTCATGATCATTTTGAATTTAGGTTACCAGTTTCTATAGATGTAATAAATTTTCACAAATTAACATTTTTGGTTTTTGGCACAATCTCACCCCCGTGGTACAATCTCACCCCGGATGGCGGTATATTTTACGCCTTTTTGAAATAACATTTCCCCATCTAGTGCTATACATCAAAAGAAAAACTGAAAAGCAGGCAACACTGTTACGAAATACTTTGCTATATATTGTATAAAGGCTATCCCGATATAGCAAAGTAGTTTTACATTGTGTAGAAAATCACTGCCTAAAAAAGTTATTTTTCTTATAGTTTTACATGAAAAATGGGATATTGCTTGATTTAAAACGCTGTATCTCGGGATCGGCAAAGAATACCTCGGGGCGATAAGTGATTCTTATGTAAAAAATCTGCGAAACACGATGAAGTTGAAATTCTTGCGTTAAAATTGTCTTCATTGAAAAAAAAATGTAAATTTAGTTTTCAATTTGAGTTTAAAAATATTTGGCACCACTGGTGCCCAAAAATAATATTTTTTTCGAATTCTTTGGGTGATTTCCTTTGGAAATGTGAAAATAGTGTTTTTCTAAACTTAATATTTCCTGAGCAAAAGAAAAAAAAATTACATAAAAATACCCCGATACCCCGCTTGCTTTAAAACGCTGTATCTCGGGATTGGCCCAGAATACCTCAGGGCGATAAGTGTTTTTTATGTAAAAAAATCTGCAAAATACGATGAAGTTGAAATTTTTGAGATCAAATTGTCTTCATTGAGAGAAAAATGAAAATTTAGTTTTCAAATTAAGTTTAAAAATTTTTGGCAGCATGGGATAATATTTTTTTCGAATTTCTTGGGTAATGCCCTTTAAAAATTTAAAAATAGTGTCTTTTTAAACTCAATACTTCCGGAGATATAAGCAAAAGAAAATAAGAAGTTTTGACAAAAATGTGCATTTTGCTTAAAAATGAAGGTGTTCCCATTAATCGAGGGAATGTCCGATCGGCACCAAATTTTCGATTTTTGCTTTCTGACCGAAAACGAACAATCTGGCGAAATTTGGTTCAAATTCGTGAAGGTCGATTACACGGGGCTCGGACACTTCGCGTGGAATGGCCCATATCTATTTTGCTCAACAATTTTGCAAGCTTCAAACAGGGCTGTCTTAAACTCGTTGCACCTATTTTGCTTTTTTTTGCTGTAACACCTCATCCAAACAAAAATCGAAATGTTATGTATGGGGCATTTATAAAGTCGATTATTATCCATAAGATTGCTGAACTAAGTATTGTTCTATCTTAAGTTTTTACGGTGCACTCTCACTTCATATTGGGTGGTGCGCAGAGAGTGCTCTGAGTGCACCGCTCAATGTGAACTGGGAGTGCACCGTAAATACTTAAGATAGCAAAATAGGTGCACTGAGTGCAGGACAGCTCTGCTTTTAAATGTAAGTTACCTACTGGGTATGTTAAAATAGTTATTGTCACTGTAGAGAATTTATCAAAAACTAACACGCTTTTCAATTGGTTTTTTCGAAGGTTCCTTTAGTGTACTATTGATGGAAGTTTTTTTTTTGTAAATGAAATTGCTTTTTTATGAAAAACCTATGTCAATAAAAACTCGTCTCGAGGAACACCGTTGTAATTTTAACAAACGAAAAACAAGAGCCATGCCATGATGATTTGGCTCCAGCTGACCGACTTCGCAATGATCCGATTTAGATTACAGATTAATGCGATTTTCGATTGGCAATAAAATTTGTTTTGAAACCGGCAGGAATGCTGATGCGGCTGTAAATCTTCCTCCTATCTCATCACATCGTAGATTATCTGGAATGTGTTAGGATTTCGGACAAATCACGCGTGCTTAGCCTGTCGAAGGCAGCCAATAGATTTACGACTAGAAACTGTCATTTAAGAAACTCTACACATGTTCGATTAGTGCGTTTATCCGCCCGGCCGCAAGGCAGACGACGACTGGTCGTTGTCGTTTTCGGTGCTTAGGCACGAACGAGGATGGAGTCGTGCTTACATTTTATTGGCTCCAATCGATGACCGATACCGTTGAGCACGTTTCGAATTCGCTGTGGTTGTCAGCAGCCGGACTGGGTGGTGTATTAAAAAATTAGCGACAAAACCAACCCAGCCATTTGGACCACGCCTTCTTCGTCACCTTTCTGCGGCTTATGATAGGAGTAGCTACTTCTCACTCCATCTACCTCGTGCCTCCTGTGTCTCCGCAGATGGTGCAACAGGTATCTATTTCTGCGCCATAAACCTGCGTTTGCCATCAATGGCTATTCTAATAACTCATCAAAAGTGCCAGTCGATTAGGCAGGGATTGCCCGTTGTCGATTCGGTAGGCTGCGGCCTGTGTTGAACCATGGCCGAGCATCCGGTTGGTATCACGGTTGGAGCCCGGTTCGGCAGCGGGGAAAACAAATTGCCGCAATTAACTGCCACTCTATAGAGGCGAGTCGTTTATTAAAATTAACGATCCCGATGGCCAACTGAATTGAGCCGATCGATTCGAGAATCGACGGGAAACGGGACTCCAGATTCGAAATCCTAACACAAACAAGTGGAGAAGTGGTCAACCGAAGCTGAATAATAGGATTGGAATGGCCATTTTCAGCGTAATATCTGCATTTACATTTCCGTTCTATCACACGCCTGGCTCTAGGAATAACACCGTCGCCGTTGCTTGGCTTGCCGCTTGGAGTGAGCCGAGTAGGTACATTCGGCTGTGAGCTTACAACTGCGGCACGATTTGCACCATGGTGGGCTTATTATGCTCAGCGATTGAGTCAAAACACGGCATTTTCTGTCTCTAACGATGGCCCTGGCTAGCTAGCCGTGTTCCCCCGGCACAGATCATTGTTGGTTAACCCGCCCGGTCGATTGGTCGGTCGGTCGGTCGACTGGACAAACACATTTGGAACGATCGAACGATGATGTCTACATTACATACAAATTTATGCAAATTACTTTCGTTTGACAGCAATAAATTACCCGTTCGATTAGATATGTTTGTCTCGTTTGCCGTTGTAATGCCTACAAATCATTGAATTTGATATTTCACGCGGTGGACCGGCCGAATGGTTGAAGAAGTAGTGGAATAATTTAATTAATTGTAAAATTTCAGATGTGTGATTCTTTGCGAAGCAACGCGCTTTTTCGAAAAATTTGAAAAAAATCTCAGAAGGGAAATAAAATTAATTTTGAAAGCGCTATCAAAACTTGTGTTCAAATTTAAATATATAAAATACGCAACTTTTTTTAATTTTTTTATTCAATAACTCAAATTATTTATCGCCACAGCCGAATCAGTAATACCATTTTTCCGTTTGTTTTTTTTTTCAGCATAATGCCAAATATTTATATTTATATTTTAGTCCTTCGCCAAGCCAACTGTATACTGTTGTGGGTTGGAAAAATTCAAAGTCAGCTGTAGAATACATACTATATATCAACATAAATTCTATTCATGCGCAGAACCAAAGCTTACAAGCTGCTGAAGTGGCATGGCAATTACGTGAAATTTCCAATGCTTTCCGTGGATAAGAGAAAAAAAGAAAGGAATGTAAAAGTAATGACTATCTTGTCTGGGAGCAAATAAAATCATACAAAATGACCAACTTAAAGTTAATTATTTGCCTATAAATTCTTTATTTCTGGTAAACAGAAAAGTCCGCTGAAGTCCAACAGCTTTGAAGTTTCTTCCCTAGCGAATACAGACTCTTTACGATAACGGCAGTTTTGTATCCAGTGAAACAATGCACTAGGAAAAACATTCAGCTTGTAGTGGACAAAACCAAAATAGTTTTGCTCTGCGTCAAAGTGCTCCACATTAGATTATGTTTGTACGGTATATCCTAACTCGTTTTAAAATAAATATTCGTTTTGATCCTCGAGCCGCACACAAAAACTAGCGGATAGATTAAAAATAAATTAGCCTTCTGCAGAATATTGCTCATTCCTGTAAAGCTATTTCTAATATTCATTTGATGAGGGCTACCGCAATAAAGCTTCGGCATACAATACTTGTCAATAGGTTGTACTGAAATGGTGATATTTTTTTCTATATCGAGAAATAAAACTGTCAGCTTTGTTGACATAAGTTGTAATCGGAAGCTATCGATAAAAAGTTGTATTCTACCACAGACTCAAGGCGGGTAACACAAGAAGCAATTGCATGACATTTACAAACTTTACCGTGAATAAAACTAAGATGATAGGTGTGTAAAAGTAATGACTATGTTGTCAGGACGCAAGTAAACTTACACAAATGGCATTCCTAAAGTTCATTTGTGACTCATTATTTCCTTATTCATCGTAAAGCTGCCGGAGTGTGCTGAAATGGAACAACTTCCACGCTTATTCTTTAGTGCCCACCAGGTAAAAAAAAAGTTTCACATCAAGAGTAGTTTTCCACCAAATGATCCAATATATACTCGATTACCAACTATTACAGCCTCATCTTGTAGGGTGTGGTAATTTTATTAGTCCAACGGGTGGATGATGGTTGTGTGTGAAAACCGTCTATTGTGTCAGCATAAGTTTGCATAAAAATACAAGAATTTGCATAAAAATACAAACGGTATGAAAAATCAGACACTGAAACATTTTCTGATTTACATCACAACTAGATGGAGCTTCCCAGCAAATGACAAATTATTCACGTAATTGGTTATGAAATCTTCTTCATAAAGAGAGCTTTTATGAAACTACAATTGCCGGTTTTTTCGGTTTTTACCCTTATTCTGTATTCCGACGGTTCGATTATTCGATAAAAAGAGGATGGTACTATTCATTCCGCCTACATAACTAAATGGGCAAACAACTAGGGTTGTTGATATAATATTGATATTTCATTTTATCGGTTTTGCGTTGAAGACGTAAAGAAATGTACATTAAAAATTTATGATTTTGTCATCAACTCTATTGACGCTAATTGACGCAACCAGCTTTGTATGCAATTTCATACAAATGCTTGTTAAAAACCTAATTTAACATTGTATGAAAATCACAAGAAGCACGTAGTGGTTTTTAACAGAGCAACGCTTTTTAAACGCCGATTGAAAAAAATCGTAAATTTTTCTTCTTCATTTTCTTTTTCCACTTCTTGTTCTTCTTCTTATTATTATTTTTTCTTCTTCTTTCGTTTTTATTTTCTATTTTCTCTAGTTCTTTTTTCTGCATCTTTTCCATTTTGTCCTTTTTCTTCTTCATTTTCTTCTTCTTTCTTTTCTCTCTTTTTTCTTCTTATCTCTGTTTTTCTCTTTCTTCCCCTTCTTTCTTATTTTCTTTTTACTTCTTTTTTCTTTTTCTTGAGCAGCTTTGCGCCAGGGCTGCTCGTACCATGTCAAGCAGGCTTATCCCATGCTCGAAAAATAATCATAGCGCAGAAGACAAATTGATCTGCTCTCTCTCTCTCTCTCTCTCTGTCGGCTTACCTTCTCCGAAAATCGGAGAAAATGTTTTCTGTTGAAGTGCTTTGCTGCTTTGCTTTGCCACCGAATGAGCGTCAGTTTGGTTTCATCTTTCTTTTTTTGCCGGATCGCTACCGTATGCATGCTCTCAAGACCACAGAGCGAATCTAAAGAACTAAATTGACTAAAGAAATGACATTGGAGCTCAGTCACTCGTGGCCACCTGTCATCATTAAATCTAATTTGCTCATCGATGATTGCTGTGCGTGACTTTGTTCAAAGTTGCTGGAAAAAGTTCTAACAATATTTTTACGAGCTCAACATTTAGGCGATTTTATGAACTGTACGCCACAAATTTGATTGCCTGGTACTTTCGTTAGGCGGCATGGATCGATTTCGTGATGATACGATGGTATTTATTTCCGTTTGCTTGCAGTCAATATTTTCTGCCCCGTTCATCGACTGATACTCCGCAAGTTTTCAAGCAAAAGATTCAAAAGTTTCATCAATTTCCATGTCCACTTGGTTCCGACGAACCGAAAATGAGTTACCTGTCACTTCTTTAGTCAGTTTCTTTACAAATCGTTTCAGTCCATGTAATTTCCTAGAGAAACTCAACTAGAGAATGGCCAAAGCACTCACTTACTCGCATAATTAAACCAGCGACACTCATTGATGATGGAAATTCCAGCAAAACCGTCATCAAAGAGTGTCGCTGGTTTAATGATGAATAATTCTCGCTAGCTACTGAGTTATTTTGGCCATTTTCTCTATAGTTCTGAATATAGAGACTGGCCATGGTAACTCAGTAGATCGCGAGTACTGGTCATCATTAAACCAGTGACACACGTTTCACGTAATCAGTGAGTGTCGTTAGTTTAATGATGCGAGTTATTGAGTGCAATATTCTCTTTGGGATACGGAGCAAATAGCCTGTTGTCTCCAGCGTGTGAAGAACAGAATCTGAACAACCTAACCACACTGTTTTGCAGCACATGGTGGTTTGTTTACATGGTGTCAGCATGCATTTCGCCTTATGTTGAAGAATAAAGTAAATAAAACTTACTTTTCAAAATTTCAGATGAAACGGTTTATATAAGTAAAAGCCGCTGAAACGCAAATTATAAGTGAAAAGATCGGTGGATGGAAACTGCGCAAGTTTTTACGCCAGTTGTACATACAGATTTTTTCATAGTGCATACAGAGCGTCTTTCGTATGCGCAAACGTATCCCAAGTAACAATTCCAAGTTTTATTTTGTTCGTATAGTGGTTTTCATGACCAATTTCATAAAACCGCTAATAAAACTATGAGCTCTACCAGAACTTTCTGATGACCGCTATAAAACTGCCTTCTGACCAAGTGGCCCACTCCTCAGAATGTTTTCATAACCGCTATAAGAATCAGGTTATAAGCTCAAGTAGTGGTATCACGCTCTGGCTAAAGCAGCAATAAAACGGTAAAGCTTTCGCTGCTTGACAGCCATCGCCAAAATTTAAAAAAGCTTTTCGCTTTTCGCTTTTCTGGCAAAAACTAAATAAGTTGTCAACTTGAAAATATATCCGTGAGCAGAAAAGTTTAAGATTTACTGACAGATCTTTCTGAAATTAAAAAAGAAGAAAACTTATTCAATTTAATTCTACTATGTATATTTTATTCACGACAGATACGTATTTCTACTAAGACGCTCCAAAAAACTTCAGTAGATCATTCTGAATGATTTGGTTTATAGTGACCAGAATAAAATATCCCAAAGAATATTTATTAAATTTTAAGCAATTTCGTTGGTTTGCAGCATGTGCGCATTAAATTTCATCGTGCATATTGATATGATAGGTCGATATAATCAGCGCGCCACTGAAATTTTACAATTTTCGAAAACTGGTTGTTTTAACAAATTGAAAATATTCACTTAGTCAATCTCAATTTCTAGCAAAATCATTTTAGTTGCTTCCTGTTACAGGAAAACCGATTGATAATAACTTTCTTTCTGCAAAACACTTTGAAGAGACGTTGTGCAGCCAACAAGTTTTAACGTGGTAATAAATTTGCTTTATTAGCAGTTTTATTATAGTTTTCTAGCTAGCTATAAGTGTGTTTGGACTCGTATCCTCTTGGTATTGCGCAATACCACAATAAACCCTCAGGTAATGATTAATACCGCAATAAAACCTTTATAAAATTCAAGTAAAAGCAAGTGGCTATAGAATTGTTACTTGGGATATTAGGTACTCGTGTGATTTCATATTTTGTGAATTTCTACCAATTGCGAAGATACTGTGGCAAAGAATAAACCAGATATTATTTGCTATTATGAAATATATTTAAATACTGTATTGCAAGTAAAGAAATAAGGCCGGTTTTGTTTAAAATTCTAAGGTAAAATGCGAAACGCGATTATGTTTACGTTGCATATGTGTTTTATGCTTTATGTTTTACGCTGAAGTGATTTTAAAGTGTATATTCTCAAAAGCAATTTTCTCGCTAGAAAAACGTTTAGAGTTTTTACAACGCATAGAGACTCACTGCTTCAATGAAATGTAATTTTACTCTTGATTATTTATGAAAAATCGCTGGTTTGTTTTCCTTCAAATCACTATAACTCTGGATCGGCAAAGAACACCTCGTGGTTTCGAGTGATTCTTACGTAAACAAATCTGAGGAATACCATGAAGTTAGAATTTTTGAGCATGAGCATGAACATCGTAGTTGCACCTCCGTGATTGATCCGAGCTAATGAAGTTGCACAGTGAACCACGCAAATAGCATTTCGGGAAGGTTTACTATCTTCAATGTACAACAAATCAGAAGCTACAATTTTACACAGATCAATAATAGATGGTAGTATTGGTCAAAACAATTAATTTAGAGAAGGTCTTAAAATATTCTATCTTGGGTTTTTTACAAAATTCAATTTTCAAGGTTATATAGGGGTCATTCCCTCTCAAGTGATCATATCCGTTGTAATCGACCACCACCGATTTCAACCAAATTTGGAATAATTACTTATTCTGACCCCACATTCAATTTCCCAAAGTTTTGTACGGATTGATCAATCCCCCTTGCAGTGACATGCAATGAAAAACGAGTTTTTTCGAAAATCTAAGAAAATTGGAGAAGCGTCTCTGCAAGGGGTATTGATCAATCTGTACAAAACCTTAGGAAGTCAAATGTGGGGTCGGAATGAGCAATTATACCAAATTTGGTTGAAATCGGAGGTGGTTGATTACAACGGATATGATCATTTGAGAGGGAATGACCCCCATATAACCTTGAAAATTGAGTTTTGTAAAAAACCCAAGATAGAATATTTCAAGACCTTCTCTAAATTAACTGTTTTGACCAATACTAACATCCTGTGAAGAAAAATCCGAGGTGCATGAAAGTTAAACAATAATTGCCTTCGGACATAGCGTGCGCCGGTCACGTCTTTGTGATCGTTAGGGAAGGGAAGAATTGTTAGTTCAACATTCGCTGTTACGAGGCCGAGTTTACCTCTGCACCTCCACGAATGTCACGGGAAGGAAGAAATAGTATGTACTCATTGAGAGAAAAATGCAAATTAAGTTTTTGAATCGAATTTAAAAATATTTGGCAGCACTGCCGCTAAAAAACTAATATTTCTTCGGACTCCTTGGGCAATTTCCTTCGGAAACATGATAATATTGTTTTTCTAAACCTAGTATTTCCATAGATATAAGCAAAGAAAAATAAGAGGATTTGACAAAAACGTGTCTTTTCTTTAAAAATGGTTGTACTCTCTTTAACTGAGGGGACGTCCAATCGGCACCAAACTTAGGATTTTTTCTTACTGACCTCAAACGAACAACCTGACAAAATTTGGTTCAATTCCGAGAAGGTCGATTACAAGTTTATACTTTTTCTCTGTCACTTGACGTGGAATGACGCATCTATTTATTTTGTTGAAACAACTAAAAACATTGTAAAATTCTGCGTGTTGATTTTATCCACCGATTATACCAATATACACAATAAAATTTAATGCGCATATGCCGCACAACGCTGACAGACTGTTGAAAATTCGTTATTTATTCTATCGGTTATTTAACTCTGGTCACTATAAATTAAATCGAACAGGCTAATTTGACAGTAAAACTTCAACTTTGCTGCACACGGATATATTTTCAAATTAAAAAAGTTGACTGACTGAATTAACTTTTTATCAGAGCAAGTTAAATACTTTATAGCTTTTTAGCGAAAAGCTCCATTAACTTATGGCATTTTGGTTGTCAAGCAGCAAAAAGTATAATCGGTTTTATGGCCACTTTAATCAGAGCTTGATAAGACTACTTGAGTTTATAACCTGATTCTTGACGAGGGTATAAAAGCCTTCTGTAGAGGAGGCGACTTGGTCGGAAGGCAGTTTTATAGTGTTCATCAGAAAGTTCTGGTGGAGCTCATAGTTTTATTGACGGTTTTATGAAATCGGTCATGAAAACCACTAGAGCAACGTAATAAAACTTAGAATTGTTACTTGGGATATGACTGTATTAGAAAATGATCGAATGATCAATCAAATTAAACTGATAATCGCTAAAAACATCAAAACATTAAAGGCTAATTCTAAATCAATTTCGGAAGTGCTATAAATGCTTCTGAAAGCTACAATAAAGGTTGAGCATGAAAAAGGTCCACCATTATGGATAATAATTGTTGAATAATACCTCTAAATGACAGAAAGGGTTGAATAAGAAAATGGTTCCTCATCAACAATCTCTGAAAAATAGTTTTCTAATAGTCGGCAAAGTAATCCGTAATGAAGTTTTCTGACTGATTTCTAATATTTCTTTATAAGATTTATTTTAATAAGGTATTTTTATAAGATTTACGAGAATAGCATTAGATCGAAGCAGGTTGTTTTATACTTGCCAAATTATAAATTTTCATTTTTTCGTGATTACGTGGTTTGAGGATCAACGACATTTCCGTCTAGAAAACGGAAAGTATTTACATACTAACATATTAAAAAGTTAGAAATGTTCAATATTTTGTTTTTGAGATACAGTTTTGTAAAGAAGTTAAGTTATAATTATGGAATGGAGACGCATTATCTTTTGTTCTAAAATGCAAGGAAATAGATATTTTCTATACAAATATTCTTTTTTTGTCAGATAACCTACAATAGAAACAACATAGGGCAGACGCAAAATAGAAATTGGCATCATACCCTAGTATACAACGTTTTCATAAAAAATTGCGTCATTTTCAATAATATCACCCAAAGTCGATCTCTCCCAGTGGGATTTGCCGCTGCCGTTGTGTAATGAGACACGAATGAGTTACTTACGGTCCCAACAAACAAGCGTCATTTGCCAACTAAAAGACTGCATTGGATCACGCGATTCCTGCGGTGTACCAAAAGCTTCTATGAGTCAGCTTAATACCAACCCGCACTACCGATAGCGTTACGTTATTCTTACCAAGTCGAGCGATTGTTACATCATAAACTGTCTTTCAGTCAACCTTTCCCAGATAAGAGGGCACTGCAACATTTCGTTACTCGAACCGAAAGGAGTGCCAAACATTTTTACCAACCAACCAACCGTTGCTGAAGAAGTCATATTCGTTGCGGAATCAATATGTCCGGACGTATGCTAATTCGGCTGCTCCCTCGAGCCGGACTGAAAACCGTCAAAGGCGGCAGCGCGACTATTTAGTTCCATCAAGCTCAAGTCCAAATCCACATAAACAGTATATCTCTGCCATCTCACTCTCCAATCCGGCGGAGTCTAATATTCATAACTGATGCCTTATTAAATTCAATGATCTGCGGTTCCTTTAAATCTGACCTTTCCCAGCCGCCATCTACGCTCCTCTATGATCGCGAACCACCAACGCCTGCTCTCGCCCTTTCGGCAGTTCTCTACCCGGCCCGCCATTTCGGTTTCTCTTTCGTTTGTTTGCATAATCAACCGATAAATTATGATCGTGTCATTACAAATTGCAATCCTTTCGCTCGCTTCACCGCTCCGTAGCCCACACCGGAGGCTTGTTTGTCGGTAAGATTTATTTGCTCAATCGCTGGAAATCGTGCCACGACAGCGATTGCAGTTCACCCAGCCACCCTCGTCGCCAATCAGCCAGCATCACGGCACAGCACGGAAAGAGCATCCCTGCAAGAAGCTCGTTCGTTAAGCGAGGAACAACTACTCTCATCAGAATGGATGAATTTGATAGAAGGAAAAGTCTTACTCGATCACCAGATTGACCTTTCCTAGTCGCGCAACCTGATGGCTGGAGAACACGCTGCGTGAATTTTTCTTCTTCCCGAGAAGGAATTTTCAATTAACACCATTTAGGATTGCTTCGCTGCAGGATTCCCGGTAGAATTAATTCCAGCATGTGTGGAGAAATAGAGAGCAGCCAGCCGTGTACTGAACAGGTGAACATAATGATTTCAGAACTATGTTTTAATTAACGTGTGCTAAAAAGTACAACCCGGTTTCAGTCTTGCAGTGCGTAATTCGCTGCGTCTGTTGATGGGTGTGTTTTTTTTCGTGCCATGCAGGGAAAACAGGAATTTTATTTATAGTGATAATAATTTTTATAGTTCCAATAGAGACGTAATTAAACTTGATCCTGTCGTACAGAGAAAAGAACTGGTATAAAAATCGATTGGAACATGTGATAGAACTGGGTATAATTATTTTACAATTTTTATATTGGTCCAATCCAATCGAAATCTGAAATTGGCTCAAAAATTACCATAACAATAATTATTTTGTATCGTATAAACCGCAATTGTGCCGCAATTTTTTTTTTCTTGGATTTAGTTATCAACTTACTGAATTTTTCATGCAGAAGCGTGTAGCTAACCTTTGAACTGAAGAATATGCTATGAACATTGTATTCCAATGCTATTTACACCTGTTTTTCATTACAAAAATAATCTCCTGATTCAATTTCTTCTACCGGTGCACTTATCTCAACCCCAACCCATTTTCTCTACCGAAGTCAACTATGGAAATTTGGCAAACCGTTTGCGCATCGGGGGAAAATAATTCAAAACATTTGATAATAATGCGTATTAACATTTTGTAAAACATTCCACCCCTTTAGCAGCAAAACTTAGCAGCATTTATCTGAAACAAAATATTTCACTTGTATGACATTTTCCCTTTCGAATTCCGCGACGCTGTCTCACCTCTGAGACAGCAGTTCTCGTCTCGCGCTACCTACCGACATTGTCCGACCTTTTGGACAGAAACAATTTTCTTATCTACGTTTCAAGTCTTTATGCTTTTTGCCTTACTTATCCGAGCCTGAATGCAGTCCGCGTGCGCACGAGGAACGATCCTCGCTGCGGATCTGCGAATGTTTTTTTTTCACTCTCTCTCTCTCTCTCTCTGCCGCTCGAACCTCGAACCTTCGTCCCTGGCTTCGATGACAGAGTGGAGCAGTTGGTTCGGTATATAGCGAGATTGAGGTGCACTTGGACGTGCGTTTGTTTACCATGCGGCTCTCTAAAGTGACCACTTGCGCAGTCCATTACCTTCTTTGTAACCGCGCACCGACCACCGATCGTCGCCCGATCGGACGACGCGCAACGACCGACCGATCCGTCGGTGTTGCGTCGCTTTTTTCCCTGTTTGCCGAGTGCCCGTTATCAAAGTGAAATAATGTGACAAGAGAGATATGTGCCCAATGAGCTGTACCCATAAGTGCACCACCAATCAACGCCGCTCTGCACTGACCGGTACAGTAAACTGCCAGCTTACCCGTATTTGTGGCCTTTTTCCTGCAATTTAACGTACAGTGCGAAACTGTTGGTCAGAACAGAATTCCGAAATATTCCTAGCACAGGTTTATAAAGCAGTTGCAGCTATACTAAAATTGCAGATACTCAAAAATATCGAATACATAAAACGAAATTTGACTGTAATTGACATTAAATTTCATCCACATTGCTAAATGTCATAAGGAAGATATTGCAATGTGATTTCACTGTAGTGATAAAGGTGAACTATTTTCATCTACTTTGCTTATATAAAATCTTTAATAAAATAAAAATTTAATAAAAACTTAGTAATGATCGATAAGGTATATCTCTATTAGAAAATCATTTTTATCTTTCCATATCAATATCATTTATTATTTAAATTGTGGCAAAGCCGTCTCTGAAAACAACCGCCTCAAATTATACTACCCTGAAAGCAACACATATTACAAAAATAAAATTCCCGTAATTAATTGCCTCGAAAGAGACGGACAATTACTTTAATTACAGTTTCCCTATGAACTCTATAAACACAACCCAGTTCTTTATTCGCTCTATTCACTCACGAGAGCTTCCGCTTTCACCCGCGTCGAGAATCGAGGGCGTAAAATGAAGAAGAAAAAAGTAATGCTAAATATGTACCCCTGTGTGCCGCTAGCCCTCACAGGCAGCTGGCTGCTCACGAGTTGTTTGCCTCGTGAGTTTGCTATGCAGAAAGACGCTACGAGGCTGTGTTTTCGCAAGTGTGTAGCTAGCAGAATGTCTGCAGACACACAGTGCTGGCGTTTGTTTGTGGTACGCTTCCGTGAGTGACGTACGCGTTGGATACTCTACTTCTCACACTAGCTCGCATGAGAGTAGGTAATATTTCTTTCTCGCTCGATTTGCAACATTGCTGCAAACAATTTTATTTTTATAAACCAATGAACGTCGTTCTGATAAATGATAAGAACTATTCTATTCTTAAGAAATGAGATTTAAACAAAGAATAGTTAAATCAAGTAACATATTTCAATCGTAAGTTTTTCATGTTTTAAATAATCTGATGACATAACAGAATATCTCCAAAGGAGCCTTACACTTATGTAATATCTAGATAGTTTTAGCAAGGTTAGATAAATTGGGTCCATAATATTCCTAATTGGAAATCGATGCAAGCGGCGTTCAAAGTAGGTTGTCAGAATTTTTCGCTGACGAGATCTTCAAATTATTGTTTCAATTACCTAATTAATTTATTACGATAGGTGATACTTGACTAGTGTACTTCTTGCACATTGCAGCTGAAGTTTAAATACGAGTAGAATAGGTTTCATGAATAATGTATTTAAGCTAGTATAGGAAAAGCGTGTAGTGAAAACATAAGCCACTGATCATATAGGTTCTAGTAATTCCTCGGGACACTCAACGTCATTGGACGGTGGTGTCCAGATGTAAACATAGGGCGGGCTTAAACAAGCCTTTCCATCAAAACCGCGGGCTACATTAATTTCTAACCATTACTGATTATAACGAAATATAAAATAAATGCCCTCTACTATCATTTTCCAGTACCCACCATAGATCACATACTGCTGCGATTTCGTTTTGAATTTAATAACAGTGCATAACAGTGTCCTGCCAACAAATTCGGTCCATGGCTGTCCGTCTCCAATTCGTCGAATGTCCTAGGTCTTGCTCCACTTGGTTTAACTATATAACACGTTGCACAACTCCGCGTCTGGTACCAAGCGGATTCGAGACGAACACCATTTATGCGAGGTTGTTGTCCGGTATTATCACAACATGTTCCTCCCACTGTACCCTTCCAGCTTTAGTGGCTTTCAGGATGTTGGGCTTGCCGAAAAGCTACGCCAGGTCGTGGTCCATCCTTCTGCTCCATATACCGTTCTTACATACCCTGCCAAACATAGGCCTAAGCACACGATGTTCGAAAACGGCCTGTGTTTTCAAGTCACCATTGAGCATTGTCCATGTTTCGTGCCCATAAAGGACTACCGGTCTTATTAGGGTTTTATACATGATACATATTTAGCTTGAAGCTCACCAGACCTTAGAGTCTTGTGGAGTCCGTGGTAAACACGACTTCCGGCAAGAATACGCGTATTTCTCTCCTGCAGTTGTTTGACCCAAGGTATACAAATTCGCCCACCACCTCACGACAGATACGTATTTCGCCTACAACTTGCACATTGGCGGAACTAGGGGGGGGGGCTAAACCCCCCCTAGGAGAGATTTAGCCCCCCCCTAGAAAAATTGACTTGGCCGACCAATAAAACGGTCGAAAAAAATTCCGGGGCTATAGCCCCCCCTAGAAATGAGCTGAATGAACTTGCAGGCTTCCTAAGTATCTGTTTTCGAACTTTTTCGAAAAGTTTCGAGTTCGAAAACAGACACTGAGAAAGCCTGCAAGTCGTAGGCGAAATACGTATCTGTCGTGTATAAAATATACATAGTAGAATTAAATTGGATAAGTTTTCTTCTTTTTAATTAATTTTAGGTTTCGTATGCTACTAAGACGCTCCAAAAACTTCACTTTATAGGTGGCGTTGAGAATGGTAATCGCTCGATAGATCTCACATTTCAACTTGTCGCCTTTCTTGTAGGATATTGGGCGTATTATCCCCTCCTTCCACTCCTCCGTCCGGTAGCTGTTCTGTTTCCCAGATCCTGACTATCAGCAGGTGTCGGTGTTGTTCTTGAAGACTTCGATCACTACACCTATCATGAAAGTCGGCACGTCACCATTATCCGCCGTATTGATATAGTCATTACCTCTGCTGTATAGGGATTCCACCGCCGCACCATTTAGGTGCTCATTGTATTGCTGCTTCCACCTTTCAATCGCCTCACGTTCATCCAACAAAATTCCTCTGTCTTTATCCTGTCAGGGTTTGGCTCGCAGCATAAAGCTATTGCGGAATACATTCAGTTTCTTTTAAAATTTACGCGTTTCCTAAGAATGATTCAGCTTCCATGTCTTCACACTCCATTCCTTCCAGGCGGCGTTTCTTATCGTTTATTATCTTCGTTTCTGTCTATATCGTTCCAAGCTTTGACGGATCCCCTGCTACAGCATCGATGCCCGGGCTGTATTCTTCTCGTCTCCTCTGTCGAGCCAATCATTACGTCGACTCCTTTCAGCTCACCCAATGGCATCTTCCACTGCGTTGTTGATGGCTGCTTTAACGCTATTCCAGCAGTCCTCGAGAGGGGCTTCGAATAATCCTTTCTCGGCCGGTAACGCTGCCTCAAGGCATTACGCGTACTCAATGGCGACTTCAGGCAGAATCTCCCGTGGCAGACGACGATACGCAGTGTTGGTAACAATGGAAAGTCTTTGGTGCACTTTAACCATCAAAAGATAGTAGTCAGAATCGATGTTTGTGGCACGATAGGTTCTAACATCTATGATAACCAAATAGTGTCTTTCATCAATTAAAACGTGGTCGGTTTGCAAGTCGGTCTGTTGTAGTGATCTCGAAGTGTGCCAATATAGAAGGCCAATATAGATACTTCGTATGGCCATGTTTTTGGAGGCGGCAGAAAGGCAGAAGGTTAACAGAATGAAGAACGACTAGCAGTGAGGAAGGTGCTGCTCGAACCACAGGTACTGATGAACAGCCGTTAATAAGACAGAAAAATAACAAAAAGACGACAATAAAAGGTAACAGAGGAGTCACTCCCGGCGTGGTGGTTAGCGGAGGACCCGGGTTCAAAAAAAAGGTAACAGAGAATCACATAGTAAAAAAGACGAAAAATTAAAGACAAAAGACTACAAATTTGCTTTGTTCTTAATTTTGACACGAGATTATAACCCTGGCTTCGGTAATAAAAATACTGGTAGCACTACGGATTTTTCTTCAGCAAAGTCTGGCAATACTGCTGCGGTGTCGGCACTCTTCCATTAGAGTGGTGAGCTATGATGGTTCGTGTTTATTCGAGACATAATTGTCGAGTATGCAGATACCATCGAGGATTGCACGAAAACTATCCGAGAGAACAGTCAAATTTGTTGCAATATCTTATCAATTTTAATTTATTGAGCTAACACAAACGGTAGCTTTAATTCTACTAGGACTTTTCATGAGTTGCTCCATTCGCTGTTTTTCAAGAAAGTTCCCATTTGGTGTTACGAACGCCCCCTACTAATCTTTGAGATGCTTAATCGGAAGTCGCGATGGTCTCCACTTGTGTTTACAAATTAAAAAATACCAATCAAACGAATCGAGTCAAACCGACGGTCCAAACGAACCAAAGTGCCAAACTAAACAAACCGGTTCATCGATATGCTTCGTGATAGACAGCGAAGACTAAGTTTTGTAACCCACCAGAAATGTTAAAACTTAAAAATGTTAAAACATTGATTTACTATCAATATATGGATCAGTTACCGTCAAGAGGCTTCTGTCAGGACGTCATAATAGGCTTATCGGTAACTAAAAACAGGTCTCTGACAGGACGTCATGTTTTCATAGCAATGGGTTGTATACTCAGTCAGGTCACTGGTCCACTGCTGTACTGCTCGATTGCTCGACTGGACTGGTCGATTAGATTGCTCGATTTAATTGCTCGACTGGACTGCTTAACTAAACTGCTCGACTGAACTGTTCGATTCGACTGCTCGACTCAACTGCTTGATTGGACAGATCGATTTGGCTGCTTGACTGAACAGCTTGATTTAACTGTGCTCAAGTGGACTACTCGACTTAACTACTCGATTCGACTGCTTGACACATTTGCTTGACTTACTACTCGACCCAACTGCTCGACTTAACTGCACGATTGAACTACTCGACTGGACTGCTTGATTGGACAGCATGATTCATCTGCTCGACTATACTGCTCGGCTCAACCGTTTGATTCGACGCTCGAGTCAACTGCTCGATTCAACTTCTTGATTCCACTGCTCGATTGGACTACTCACTCGATTCAACTGCTCGACTCGACTGCTCGACTCGACTGCTCGATTGGACTATTCGAATCGGCTGCTTGACTCAACTACTCAACCCGATTGTTCGATTCAACTGCTCGACTAGACTACTCGATTTGATTGCTCGACTCAACTGACAGCTTGATTCAACAGCTCGACTAGATTGCTCGACTTAGCCACTCAACCCGACTGCTCGACTCAGCTGCTTGATTTAACTGTTTGATTCTATAGTTCGACTGAACTGCTCGACTGAACTGTTCGACTTAACTGCTCAACTGAACCGCTTGACCCGACTGCTTGACTAAACTGTACGATTCGAGTGCTCGACTGGACTACTCGACTTAACAGCTCGATTAAACTGCTCGACTCGACTGCTCGGTTCAACTGCTCAACTCGACGGCTCGACTCAACTACTCGGCTGGACTGCTTGACTGAACATATTGGTTTAACTGCTCGAATCGATTGCTGACTTCTGTATGAATCGACAGCTCGACTTAACTGCTCGACTCAGCTAGCTGCTCAACTGGACTACTCGACTCAATTGCTCGAATAAACTATTGGGCTGGACTGCTCGACTCAACTGCTTGACACGACTGCTCGAATGAACTGCTCGACACAACTGTTCGACTAAACCGCTTGACCCGACTGTATGACTAAACCATTCGATTCGACTGCTCGACCCAAGTGCCGACTAGACTACTCGATCCAACTGCTCGCTTCAAGTGCTCGACTAGACTACTCAATCCAAATGCTCGACTCAAGTGCTCAACAAGACTACTCAATCCAACTGCTCGACTGGACTACTCGACTTAACTGCTCGACTCAACTACTCGACCGGACTGTTTAACTGAACAGCTTGATTTAACTGCTCGACCCAACTGCTTGACTCGATTGCTTGATTCGACTGCTCGACTCGCCTGCTTATGCTTAAAAAATAAATTAATTATAGCAAGCGATCAAGAATTTTCTAAGCAACATTTTACTCTAATCAGACTACATAAATGTTGCAAACAGCCAGAGTTAGAAGATGATTTCGAATGCAGCAAACTTTGAATGCGTTTTTCTAGAATTCAAAATTTTGCCACTCGGTTCTGTCTGACTTAAAACTGAATCGGTTTGCTGCAGACAATAGACGGTTCAGAGCCACTCACACTAAAGAGCCATATTGCCACCCTATAGAATCAGCACAGTAGAGATAATTTTTTTATTCACTTAAATAAAATCCAATACGACCATAAAAACTATATGTTTCCGTTTCTCTTTTATGTACAACATCTTAGAGTTATATTATGTAAGATAAGAACTCAAAGAACTAATACAAAGATTAAAAATCTTCGCAAACACTGGCCAATGGAATGTATCCGCAGTTTTCTGAATTCTGAACAGACATTTATATTTTCCGGATCGTAAGATTCGGGCTCAACTAGTAGCATATAATATTTTGAAAATTTCAATTGGCTTATTTATAATGCAAAACATGCGTAATTCGCGAAGATTCAGGATGAATTATATAAATATTTAAGCTTCTCATTACGAATCGTTCAAGACCTACGATCCCCAAGGAAGTAATCTAAGACCTTTTTTGTTTTCGTAATTTATCAGTCTTTTCCCAATGCCGCCAAGATACTGGGAATCCTACGTCAAAAGTTATACACCAAGTTCTTTTTTGTAACTTTTCTTCGTTCTGGTTTAGGTTAAACGAATTCATTTTCATACGTGCAAATAACGCTTCCTAAAAAATTTTTGTTTTGATTTGACGAAAACAAACGTTTTGTAAAAGTATCAAATGTGCGCGAATTCTCAACATCAGAATCAGAAAGCAATCTATTTTGGGTAGTGCTGTGCGAAGGTGCGGCAGCGGTGTGTATCGTCGTGCAGATTTTTTACATCGGTAAAACTTCAAAGTTTAAATTAGTTTAAACAAATTCTTCAAACAATATTTAGATTAATTATTACATTTTCGGGAATGATTTTTCCGGCTCTGTAGTCGCTTGATAGCACCTGTAATAAAGTTTTGCTGGATCCTTACGATGTGGCCGACCCACTGTTGTCTCCCAACTTTCGCCAGGTGTATAATGGAAATCTCTCCAAGTAGTGGCTACAACTCGTGGTTCATACGCCTAAGCCACTCTTCGCTATCCGTTTGTACTCCACCAAAAATACGGCAAGTGCACGTATGTCTTCCTTAAGCAAAATTACTGTCTCAAGTCCGGACTACCACACTACCGAGGACAACCGGTCTAATTAGCGTTTTGTACATCATCAGCTTTGTGTGGATTTTTTGTCAAAAAAATCTGCACGTACTAATGTTGAGTGCAGGTTAAAGGTAAGTGGCACAAGAGCTACATTACCCAAGATGCCAGGCACGAAACACGCGTTATTGCTTTTGCTTTTCAAATTACTCAAATTTGATTTTGGTAGTTTTTCCTAAGTTTACAATAAACCGATGAAAATTATATTTTTTAACGGCAATCTTTCCATTAGAAGCAGCTACTGCTAGGCTCATGGGGCACTACCTTTTACCAAGGTAGGACCTTTTACCGAGGTGAGAGATTGTTGAAACAACTTATAATGGCACCAAATTATAATCTACTAACTTTTCTCCATGATTTTGCGTATCCCTTGAACCACGGTAAAATAGAGAACCCAAGGAAGGTAATAGCCTCTTTCTTTTGTTTACTGCTCATGATACAGAGAAAAAACTAACTCATGATACTAGAAAAAATATTATTTCAATAGTGAAAACAAGAAATTAAGAAAACCACTGCTATCGTGCAATTTTTGCCCACCATGATACCCACCGTACCAAGGTATGGAGCTCTGTCAAGGGAGTATCCAAGCAGTGCGGACAATTGTTTGTACTTAATCGACCTCTACCGCTGCTGCCCAGTAATAATCGCTCGCTTCGAATTCCTCTTGAATACCGACCGACAGGACAGTTCCCGCAACAGGACCAACGCAACGTCACCACCACAGTTTGATTGTTGTTTCCCCGGAAAAGATCGAACATAATTGAAACTTCAAAATTTTGATATTGCGATCACACTGAACTTAAACGAAGCGGACAACGACTCCCGGTTGGAATGTACATTTCGATTGAAGGTCTCGAAAACCGATGAACGCCTGTTGGTACAACTAAGCTTACTTGATGAATAACACTTGAATTTGATTTTATGGAGTCTGGGCTTGATCTCGGAAAAAATATATAAAATGATGCTTCACGCAAGTGCTTTTACTGGAAATAACTTGTTTGATTACGCGTAAGAATTCACACTAGTTTTTCTCTCCTTAAAGCCCCATTTTTACTGACAACAGCTGGACTCAAGCTGCCCTGCCAACTCGCGCAAATCACAATCAGCGCATGCGAGGCGAAACATTTGAGAGATTTTTTCCACTTCCGCCAGCAGACCCCTGCTCGTCCGCGGAGTTCGTTTTCCTAGTCACTATAAACCTACCTCAACTACCGCTATCAGTCACGGGAATTTGCCGTCAACCGAGGCTAGAGGTTTCCTTCCTTTTGGTTCTGTAGATCGCAACAGCATTGTCGAAGTACGTGCCCGCCAATCAGTTCATATGGATTTGAGTACGTAAGCGACATGCCCCGTCAGTCGGTGCCGTCGCGTTTAAATGAATTATAGATATGTGCTTTAATTATAAAATATTTTCCCATATTGTCAGTTGATTAAACTGGCACCTCCGAGAGGAGGCTGGGTTGCGAACGCTTTAGTGATGACACCTGGTGCAGTGTCTCTGCTGTTGGCAAACATCGCAGAAAAGCTACCATCCCCATAAAACTGGCAACGGCCGTTGCATTGTTGGTCACATTCTCGAACGTAATATTCCTGGAACTTCTGGCCGGTAGGTAGAAGAGCAGGTCTAGCCGGGCAGAAAGCTTAATATAGCAGGCGAGACTGAGCTTCCTTCAGTCGAATCAGGTTCAGGCAGGATGAAAAATAAAAACTGACGATCAATTAGAAATGATTGTCACCGTGGCGCGTTATCGCGTACGAAGCAAACCAACGGAACTCTGTCTCCGTGTGTCGGGAGAATGCCGTCAGCTAAATGTTACGATCAATTGGTAACAATATTGATTTTTATTGGTTTTATTTCATTTCTTTTTAGGAGAAACCTTCATTTGCTGGGGCATTTAAATCATTGTGTCGTAGTGATAAATTAAATTAAATTAAGTTAAGCCGAGTTTGAGAAAAACACACCCAAAGCAACCCCTGTTCTTTTTCGTTAGTTTAAAA